>NC_067398.1:302420837-302726337 GCF_016432865.1 Antechinus flavipes | reverse complement strand
AAGTGCAGAAAAAGGAAGTGATGTTCTCAGGCACTCCGAATGAAGAGAGGAATAACATGTGCTATGAGGAGCTGTCATTGTGTGTGGCTGGCTGCAAGAAGGACAGAGAAGAATCTCTAGCTTCTTCTTCCCCTATCTTTTCCAAGAGCAACTTTCATTTCTGCCAGGTACTTTTTTTCTGAGATAATTCTTGGGGTTTATAAGCTCTCAGTTCTTCTAAGGTGGTATGATCTCCTGGACTACACTCAGGTCCGTGAGTAACCACAAACATTCTTCTTCATCCTGGAATTGTAACTAGAGACCTGTACCCTATCTATACAATGGGGATAATAATAGGACCTATTACCATAGGCAGTCTGAATCAACTGCTCATTCCAGAGTTCTGATTGAAGATGTCTAAGACAGGGAAGGGGAGCTTGACTCTGAGCTGCTGAGTAATACAGTTCCTACTTACCTTTGCTTCTGTCATAGAAACCTTCCCCAATATGTTATTTCCACAATTATTTTGCTTGTCTGTGCTTCCTTCTGTCCCCTTCTATGTTTAGTTTTTTCCCAATGACTCTTTTTTTTTTAGCTTTTAAAAAAAGTATTTTATTTTTCCCAATTGTATATCAAGACAATTTTAAATTTATTTTTACAAGATTTTGAATTCCAGATTTTTCTCTCTTTCTCCTTCCCTGTTTCAAAAATAGTAGCCAATTTGATATAGGCCATATATGTACAATTATGTAAAACATTTCTATAGTAATCACACTTGTCAAAAAAAAAAGAAAATCTACAAAAAAATAAAGCAAGTGAAAAAAGTATGTTTTGATATACCTTAGAAGTGCACCATTTCTTTATCTAGATATGGATAACATTTTCCATCATGTGTCCTTTGTATTTGTCTTGGACCACTGTACTACTGAGAAGAGCTAAGTCATTCATAGTAGATCATCATGCAGTATTGCTGATACTATGTATAAAATTTTTCTGATTATTTTCATTTCACTTTGTATCAGTTTGTACAAATCTTTCCAGATTTTTCTGAAACCATCCTACTCATCATTTCTTTCATAATAGTATTCATTATATTCATATACCACAACTTATTCAATCACTCCCCAATTAAGTGCATGTCTTCAATTTCCAATATTTTGACAGAACAAAAAGGATTCTATAAATATATTAGTATATGCAGATCATTTCCCTTTTTAATGATTTCCTTAATATATAGATAGTGATGGTATTACTAGATCAAAAGATATGTACAGTTTGGTTGTTCTTGACTTTAAAACAAAAACATTATTTTTAACTAAGAATCCACATAATGTCCATGTCCAAAATGTATTTGTCTTTGCCTGCTTTGGATCCATCATTTCTATGTCAGGTGGATAATACATTTCATCATAAATCCATTGAATATGTGATTGACCATGATCTAGAAGAATTATTAAAGTTAATCTAATCCAACTACTTTCATTTATAGATGAGGAAATTGAAGTGCAGAGAAAGGAAGTGATGTTCTCAGGCACTCCGAATGAAGAGAGGAATAACATGTGCTATGAGGAGCTGTCATTGTGTGTGGCTGGCTGCAAGAAGGACAGAGAAGAATCTCTAGCTTCTTCTTCCCCTATCTTTTCCAAGAGCAACTTTCATTTCTGCCAGGTACTTTTTTTCTGAGATAATTCTTGGGGTTTATAAGCTCTCAGTTCTTCTAAGGTGGTATGATCTCCTGGACTACACTCAGGTCCGTGAGTAACCACAAACATTCTTCTTCATCCTAGAATTGTAACTAGAGACCTGTACCCTATCTATACAATGGGGATAATAATAGGACCTATTACCATAGGCAGTCTGAATCAACTGCTCATTCCAGAGTTCTGATTGAAGATGTCTAAGACAGGGAAGGGGAGCTTGACTCTGAGCTGCTGAGTAATACAGTTCCTACTTACCTTTGCTTCTGTCATAGAAACCTTCCCCAATATGTTATTTCCACAATTATTTTGCTTGTCTGTGCTTCCTTCTGTCCCCTTCTATGTTTAGTTTTTTCCCAATGACTCTTTTTTTTTTAGCTTTTAAAAAAAGTATTTTATTTTTCCCAATTGTATATCAAGACAATTTTAAATTTATTTTTACAAGATTTTGAATTCCAGATTTTTCTCTCTTTCTCCTTCCCTGTTTCAAAAATAGTAGCCAATTTGATATAGGCCATATATGTACAATTATGTAAAACATTTCTATAGTAATCACACTTGTCAAAAAAAAAAAGAAAATCTACAAAAAAATAAAGCAAGTGAAAAAAGTATGTTTTGATATACCTTAGAAGTGCACCATTTCTTTATCTAGATATGGATAACATTTTCCATCATGTGTCCTTTGTATTTGTCTTGGACCACTGTACTACTGAGAAGAGCTAAGTCATTCATAGTAGATCATCATGCAGTATTGCTGATACTATGTATAAAATTTTTCTGATTATTTTCATTTCACTTTGTATCAGTTTGTACAAATCTTTCCAGATTTTTCTGAAACCATCCTACTCATCATTTCTTTCATAATAGTATTCATTATATTCATATACCACAACTTATTCAATCACTCCCCAATTAAGTGCATGTCTTCAATTTCCAATATTTTGACAGAACAAAAAGGATTCTATAAATATATTAGTATATGCAGATCATTTCCCTTTTTAATGATTTCCTTAATATATAGATAGTGATGGTATTACTAGATCAAAAGATATGTACAGTTTGGTTGTTCTTGACTTTAAAACAAAAACATTATTTTTAACTAAGAATCCACATAATGTCCATGTCCAAAATGTATTTGTCTTTGCCTGCTTTGGATCCATCATTTCTATGTCAGGTGGGTAATACATTTCATCATAAATCCATTGAATATGTGATTGACCATTGAATTGATCAGAATTATTTTTCTTACCCTGGGCAACTTTTTCTTCTGGTTCTGCTCTATACATTCTCTTTCATTTTATGCTACCCAGAATTCTCTTAAATGATCTGTTTCAGGTTTTCTTTTGGCACAATAAAATTCTATTACATGTATGCTACACAATTTGTTCAGACATTCCTTAGTTGATGGAAACCCCATTCCTTACTTGATGGAAACTAGAATCTTCTTGTTTTTTTTCTTCACCTTTGCTCTTTTGATCTCTCAAGTTTGTTTTGTTTGTGACTATTCATTCCTTCATATTATCCTCAATCCTAATATCCCTCATCTCCTACCCCCAGTCAATCTCTGATTGTTTTCCTGTAGAATTTGATTTGGGTATGTGTTCTTTTTTTTTTTTTTTTCCTTCATATAACAGTGAATTTTATCTTATGCTCATTTGTTCCATTCTTTCTTTCATGTTGATAAACTCTCACATCTCAGTTATGAAAACTATCAAAATCTGTCTTTTAAATCCTCTTTTCTAGTTGAGCATATTCTTATCAGTCTCCCTTTTCTTTTCCTTCTACATACCTTTTGAAACTATAGACCTATGGATCTGAAAACTTTTAAAAAATTCAATAATTATATTTCAGTGTAACTGATTTCCTTTGCAAGTCTGTGTACTTAATCTTATGTATTTAAGGATATCATTTTTTAAAATTTTAATTTTTTTAATATTTTATTTTATTTAATAATAACTTTATATTGACAGAATCCATGCCAGGGTAATTTTTTTTACAACATTATCCCTTGCACTCTTTTCTGTTCCAATTTTTCCTCTCCCTCTCTCCACCCCCTCCCCTAGATGGCAAGCAGTCTTATATATGTTAAATATGTTGCAGTATATCCTAGATACAATATATGTTTGCAGAACCGAACAGTTCTCTTGTTGCACAGGAAGAATTGGATTCAGAAGGTAAAAATAACCCGGAAAGAAAAACAAAAATGCAAATAGTTCACATTCGTTTCCCATTGTTCTTTCTTTGGGTGTAGCTGCTTCTGTTAAGGATATCATTCTAAGAAGGAATCTGATGGACACAAAAAGTTTCTATACTACTGTGTACTGTTAATTGTTTTTCTCTTCTTATTAATATGTTAGCATTACTTCATTATATAATTCCTTTCAGGTGCTCAAATAAATTTATCTTTTCAGGTTTCTCCTTACTTGTGGTTCCTACTGGTTTTTAAATTAAAAATGCTTGAAAATGCCCTTTGATGAAGTCAGAGTAGTAACTTCTAGTTTGAAATAAACATGTGACAAATTCACAATGGCCATTCTCTTTGCCAAAAGACAGATTCATTTAGGAGAAGAGGTTACAAACAAAATAAGAGGTAAAATAGGTACCAGGAGTGGCAAATAAGAAATAAGAGTTGAGAGAGCATATAGTTAGCAAGAAAAAGACAAGTTCCCTAAGGGAATTCACAATTGACCAGGAGAAAGGTACGTGAAGTAGGAGTAAGCCATTGATTGGCAGGTTAGATCCTCAAGAGAAATTTATCAGACAAACCAGGCACCATTAAAGTGAAGGCATTATGAGGAGGGAGAAAGAGAGTAACCTCATGGTGGGCTTACTTCTGGAAAGAACTTAGCAAAAATCTTCATCATGAGTAGATCTTCTATAGGGAAAATACAGACTTTGGGATTTCTCAGGAAAACCTGGAAAGTAAAGGCAGGAATTCAGAGGGAGGGATAAATGAGCTAGATGAAATGAACTTGGCAGACCAGATCCCAGACCTGTCTAAAAATATCCAATCAGTATCTCAAAAGTTGTTTAAAGATGCACAAAGATTGGGGAAGAGGCAATGGAAATAGTACCATCCTTACAATCTATACAAATAAGATAATCTGGAAATTAGTTATGCCTGATAATAGCCAAATGTACTTATTCCTGACAGGGGAAGAGAGCAAGTTCACATCACCTATGCTATTAAAGATTATTCAATCTCTCCCCCTTGTACTCAGCTTTAAAAAAAAAAAAAGTTGTTCTTAATTGTAATACTATTTCTTTTGTCTTTTGGAATATTGTTTTCAAAGATCTGCTCTACAGGAGAAGCTGTTAGGACTTGGGTAATCCTAAAATGCTTATCTGATATTTGAACTACTTCTTTCTGGATTCTTGGAGTATTTTTTCCCCAAGATATAAAAGCTCAGGATTTTGGCTATGACCTTCCTGGGATTTTTCTATCTGGCATTTCTTTCAGAAGGTAATAGATTTTTTTTCTATCTTCATTTTACTCTCTGTTTCCAGTATATATGAGCAGTTTTTCCTTTGTGATTTCTTGAAATACAGCATCCACACTCATTTTTACAATCATCATTTTTAGACAGCATGGTGTTTCTTAAATTCTCTCTCCTTGAGATGTTTTCCAACTCATCTGTTTAATATAGCAGATATTTTATATTTTCTTCTATTTTTTAGTCTTCTATTTTTTGGGGGGTGTGTGATTCATGGAGTAAAATGGCTTCTTTTGGAGATATTCTTATTTTCAGGGAGTCTATTTTTCCATTTTTAAGTTATTTATTTTCCTTCTAATTTTTTAAATCATAGTTTTGAGATTGACAAAGGAGATCCCAAGAGGTGGGGGTTGCAGACTGGTGTTGCCAGGTGTCTCAAAATAATTTACAGGCTTGAACCCATTTCAAAGTCAAGGGCAAAGTTCATTATAATTGTAATGCCAACTGAAACAGGTTAAGTTCCAAAAGCAAAGAACCAGGAGAAAGAAGTCTTCACGATCATTGACAAACAGATTATTAGAATCATAGCTCTCTTAAAGTCTGGGGGGTCTCAGGATTATTGCTATATTTCTCTTAGAAACTGTACCCTATCAATAGCTTTTATTTAATTAAAAAAAATCTCTTGCTTTACTTCTTTTAGGTGTTCATGTTACCCATGAAGATAAATCAAAATTTCCCCTTTCAGTCTCAGTTTACAATTGTTTCAGAGATTTCCCTCCTTATTTTGGGACTTGATATATCTACAAAAATTTATTAGGCTGATTGATATCTTAAATTTCTTTACTTTTGTTTCTGAATTGGGACTTTGTGTTACTCTTCTGTTGTACTTTTGGGTAGAGTGGTAGATTCTGTTTGGTATTGCTCTGAGTCACCTTTACTAATTTCTGTCTTGTAGATATCTTTGGGATTCATAGTACAGGATCTTCTGGGCCCTTTTTAACAACTCAGGATAAAGTTCTGAGATTGGGATATCCTGATCTGAGCATTGTCATGATGAATTGGTAATTACCTCTCCTGGGTCTTCCAAGTTTCCAACCCTGTGGCTTTTTGATTACTGTGGGACTTCCTGGAAGGAAACTCTTAGATCTTGCTGTTTCCAGTCACAAAACCTTATATAAAATATGAATAGGGTCCTTAAGCTTTTGGGTCTTCTCTGGAGGGAGGTTGAAGGTTTGGTTGCCTATATGACATCAGGCCTTCTAATAGTGCTCTTTTCTTATTCTCCAGAGCCTTCTGACTATTTTCTATGAAGTTCTTAGGTGGAAGAGGTCACTTGCTGTAGTTTTTTTTTTAATTGGATTTCTGGATTATTCAGCCTAGTCTCAATTTCAGGTTTTTTCTAGAGAAGATATATGGGAGTTGTGTAGTCTGCTTCTATTTGGGCAGTGGAAGTCCAATAGCTCTCTTTCTAGCTCCTCATCCTATTCATTCTCTTTTTTCCACAAGGAGAAGATGCTCATGATTGCTAAAGTCACGAAACTAACTCTTCCAGTGAACCTTACTCCTTCCAGATACCCACATATTCATTGATATTTATGGCATTATTTTAGAGTTGAGTCTTGTCTTTTCCCTACAAGGGTAAAATACTCAGATTCGCAATAGCATGCACTTCATTTCCTGGGACCAGCATGGTCCATGCAATTCCCAGCACCAGTGAAAGGCAAGGACTGAATTTGCTTTTCTATGTACTCTGTTACATCTTGCTCCTGCTTGCTAGAATTCTATGGTGTAAAGAGCATTGTCTCTGGAGTCAGAGGAGATCCCAAGAGGTGGGGGTTGCAGACTGGTGTTGCCAGGTGTCTCAAAATAATTTACAGGCTTGAACCCATTTCAAAGTCAAGGGGCAAAGTTCATTATAATTGTAATGCCAACTGAAACAGGTTAAGTTCCAAAAGCAAAGAACCAGGAGAAAGAAGTCTTCACGATCATTGACAAACAGATTATTAGAATCATAGCTCTCTTAAAGTCTGGGGGGGTCTCAGGATTATTGCTATATTTCTCTTAGAAACTGTACCCTATCAATAGCTTTTATTTAATTAAAAAAAATCTCTTGCTTTACTTCTTTTAGGTGTTCATGTTACCCATGAAGATAAATCAAAATTTCCCCTTTCAGTCTCAGTTTACAATTGTTTCAGAGATTTCCCTCCTTATTTTGGGACTTGATATATCTACAAAAATTTATTAGGCTGATTGATATCTTAAATTTCTTTACTTTTGTTTCTGAATTGGGACTTTGTGTTACTCTTCTGTTGTACTTTTGGATAGAGTGGTAGATTCTGTTTGGTATTGCTCTGAGTCACCTTTACTAATTTCTGTCTTGTAGATATCTTTGGGATTCATAGTACAGGATCTTCTGGGCCCTTTTTAACAACTCAGGATAAAGTTCTGAGATTGGGATATCCTGATCTGAGCATTGTCATGATGAATTGGTAATTACCTCTCCTGGGACTTCCAAGTTTCCAACCCTGTGGCTTTTTGATTACTGTGGGACTTCCTGGAAGGAAACTCTTAGATCTTGCTGTTTCCAGTCACAAAACCTTATATAAAATATGAATAGGGTCCTTAAGCTTTTGGGTCTTCTCTGGAGGGAGGTTGAAGGTTTGGTTGCCTATATGACATCAGGCCTTCTAATAGTGCTCTTTTCTTATTCTCCAGAGCCTTCTGACGATTTTCTATGAAGTTCTTAGGTGGAAGAGGTCACTTGCTGTAGTTTTTTTTTTTTAATTGGATTTCTGGATTATTCAGCCTAGTCTCAATTTCAGGTTTTTTCTAGAGAAGATATATGGGAGTTGTGTAGTCTGCTTCTATTTGGGCAGTGGAAGTCCAACAGCTCTCTTTCTAGCTCCTCATCCTATTCATTCTCTTTCTTCCACAAGGAGAAGATGCTCATGATTGCTAAAGTCACGAAACTAACTCTTCCAGTGAACCCTACTCCTTCCAGATACCCACATATTCATTGATATTTATGGCATTATTTTAGAGTTGAGTCTTGTCTTTTCCCTACAAAGGTAAAATACTCAGATTCGCAATAGCATGCACTTCATTTCCTGGGACCAGCATGGTCCATGCAATTCCCAGCACCAGTGAAAGGCAAGGACTGAATTTGCTTTTCTATGTACTCTGTTACATCTTGCTCCTGCTTGCTAGAATTCTATGGTGTAAAGAGCATTGTCTCTGGAGTCAGAGGACCTGAGTTCAAATCGTACTTCTGATGTTTATCATCGCTTTCAGTTTGGCTAAGTAACTTCCTGTGGTCTTACTTTCTCCATTTGTACAGAGGGTATTGGATTGGATGACCTCTGAGGTCAGTTCTATTTCTAAAACTAGAATCCTATAATTGATCGCACTTGGTCCAGGAACATGGAATTTTTAAAGGAACTATTTACGAATTAGGAGACTTAGTTCAGGACTGCTTCTGCTTAACTCGAAGCCACTCTATCATTCTGATGCTACAATTCCATTTCTTCTAGCCTGTCTATTTTCTCTAATTATTCTAATTGTAATCAACAAATTCCTTATCATTTTCTGTTGGCTATATCTACTGTTATCTCTGGAACCATATTATGAAGTACTGATCTCTGATGTGTATTATTCCACAGTGGCTAAAGTATTGTGTGGTTGTGTAGACTTCCCTCCAAGGAGATAGTGTCTGTATATATCTCATAGGTTTCTCTCTTTCCATTTAAAGCTCTGGTACTCACTGACTATTTACAGCTTTCTCTAGCTTTTTGTTTTTTAAAGGTCAGGTCTAAGGGTATAGCTCAAGTATGAAATTCATCAGCAACATGGTATTAACAGGCCATGAAATTAATTATCAAGGTGGTATTATTTTAGTAATTCCCAGAATTCATACCTTGTCAAGGAGCTTTCAAAGACAGAACAAAGGCCTCATTCATGCATGTTACTGAGAAGTTAGCATTGATGAGGGAATTTCACACTAACTGGATTTAGGCTGTATAATAGATGTTCAGAAAAGATGTACCAGGGTATACCTGGGCATAAGATTTATACTAGGAATTCTTAATTTTTTGTGGGACCCAGATCTCTTTTGAAATTTGATGAAATTAATGGATTTCTTCTCAGAATAACATTTAATAACAAAGGAAATGCTAAATTTTAGTTAGAGATTAATAAAAATAAAGATGTATTTTTTCCCCAACCAATTTCACGGGTTCTCTGAAATCCATGGATGTCATAGATAACAGATTAGGAGATACAGCTTTATATGCTGAATAAAATTTCAGGCACCATGGGAGGATGGTGGATATTTTTGGGACAAGTTGCCTTTCAAATACTTCTCAAATAATACCGCAGAAATAATTACTTAACTAATCTTCATCATGAAAGCCTATTGACACTTCTTCCATCAAGTAGGATAGCTATTTCTTAGTCTCCATTAATCCCAGGGCTTTATATGATATAATTTTGGGAAAATGTTGAAAGTGTCTGCCCCATGCTAGAAATATTAGCTATGATTACAGATGATGAAAGTAAATAGTACCCTCGTTATTCATACTTTCATTCATACCTACTTGTGAATTATAAAAAGTACTTCTTATTAACAAGCACTAATGACTATAATAAACTGAGGAGACCTTAATTCAAACAAGTATGATTACAGGTAATAGTGGAGAAGCAAATAAGAAAAAAAGAGCAAATAGGAATCTCATTCATACCTCCCTTCCTTGAACCAACAAATTTTTATGTTCTTAACTGTTTGTTGTTTAAAGTAAAATGTCCCAGTATATTTTCATCATTCATTCATTTAGAATTTTCTTTCTAATTTTTATTTTCAGTTCCAAATGCTCTCTTTTCCCTTTCTTCCTTCCCCACTCATTGGGAAAGAAAGAAATACAATAACTATTACAAAGATGAAGTCATGTAAAACATGAAAAAAGGCAAGAAAAATAAAGAGAAAAAATTCTGTTTCAATATGTATGCAGAACCCACCAGTTCTTTCTCTGGAGATGATCCAAATCTTTTATTATGAATCCTTTGAGATTTCATTGCATTGCTATATTGATAGAGTTGCAAAGTTTTTCACAGTTGATTATCATTACAATATTGCTGTTACTGTGTTCACTGTTCCACTGGTTCTGCTCACTTCATTTTGTATCTGCACATATAAGTATTCTGAGGTTTTTCCAAAACCATTCTCTTCATCATTTCTTCAAGAACAGTAGTATATATCACAATTATACAACATAAATTGTTTAGCAATTCTTCAATTGATAAGTACCTCTGAGTATTATGAGAACTTCATAATAGGAAATAGTATTACCGGTTTGTTTGCTTCCCCTAGCCCCTCCTCCATTCAGCTGGAATATTTCTTTATTCTGAATGCTGCCATTATTGGGAATAAAATATCATATGTCACTGTTCAAATATCATGAAAAGTAAAAACACATATTTACTTGTCAACTTCTTCATGGAAAAATGTAGCATCTAATGGAATATTTTCATGTCCTCAAATTAATGTTTTTCTTGAATATGAAATCCTGGACCATGAAACAACAAAGTATAGATTTATGCTACTTCAGAGGAGAAGCACATTAGAAAAAAAGAGCAAATAGGAATCTCATTCATACCTCCCTTCCTTGAACCAACAAATTTTTATGTTCTTAACTGTTTGTTGTTTAAAGTAAAATGTCCCAGTATATTTTCATCATTCATTCATTTAGAATTTTCTTTCTAATTTTTATTTTCAGTTCCAAATGCTCTCTTTTCCCTCTCTTCCTTCCCCACTCATTGGGAAAGAAAGAAATACAATAACTATTACAAAGATGAAGTCATGTAAAACATGAAAAAAGGCAAGAAAAATAAAGAGAAAAAATTCTGTTTCAATATGTATGCAGAACCCACCAGTTCTTTCTCTGGAGATGATCCAAATCTTTTATTATGAATCCTTTGAGATTTCATTGCATTGCTATATTGATAGAGTTGCAAAGTTTTTCACAGTTGATTATCATTACAATATTGCTGTTACTGTGTTCACTGTTCCACTGGTTCTGCTCACTTCATTTTGTATCTGCACATATAAGTATTCTGAGGTTTTTCCAAAACCATTCTCTTCATCATTTCTTCAAGAACAGTAGTATATATCACAATTATACAACATAAATTGTTTAGCAATTCTTCAATTGATAAGTACCTCTGAGTTTCCAATTCTTTGCCATCTGGTTCCAATTTTGAACTTATTACATGTAAAATCATGTATATTTTGTACTTAAGTCACTGTCATTTCCACTTTTGAAGAGGAACTTCATAATAGGAAATAGTATTACCGGTTTGTTTGCTTCCCCTAGCCCCTCCTCCATTCAGCTGGAATATTTCTTTATTCTGAATGCTGCCATTATTGGGAATAAAATATCATATGTCACTGTTCAAATATCATGAAAAGTAAAAACACATATTTACTTGTCAACTTCTTCATGGAAAAATGTAGCATCTAATGGAATATTTTCATGTCCTCAAATTAATGTTTTTCTTGAATATGAAATCCTGGACCATGAAACAACAAAGTATAGATTTATGCTACTTCAGAGGAGAAGCACATTATTGAAAAGCTGTCTGTAAATTTTGATGCATAAATTTCTATTTTTCCAATGCCTTTTAAAAATAAAATTCCTACTTAATAATATTTAATTTTTTCAATTACATGTAAAGATAGCTTTCCCCATTTTTATAAGATTTTGTTTTCCATTTTTTCTTCCTCCCCTCACTCCCCTATCCTCTCCCAAAGATAGCAGCCAATCTGATATTTTACAGTCATTTACAATCATATTATATATATTTCCACATTAGTCATGTTGCAAAAGAAAAATCAGAACAAAAGAGAAAAAAATATGAGAAAGGAAAAATAACACAACTAAGTGAAAATAGTATGCTTCTATCTGCATTCAGACTCCATAGTTCTTTCTCTTGATGTTAAGAGTATTTCCCATCATGAATCTTTTGAAATTGTCTTAGATCATTGCACTGCTGAGAAGAGCAAAGTCTATCAAAGTTGATCATTACAAAATGTTGCTGGTACAATATTCTCCTAGCTCAGTTCACTGCCTTTCATTGTAATAATCGAGATATTTTTCTCTTAAAAAATAAATATATAAAAAGCATTAGTTCTCTGTGCTGCATTGGCATTTCTTTTGGATGTTTTGATTCATTCTACTTCCTGAGCTTGCTCCTTGGTTGGCAGCTATAATCTTTTCCCCCATAGTATTGATATATATTTTTTATTAAAGCTTTTTATTTTCAAAACATATGCATGGATAATTTTTCAACACTAATCCTTGCAAAATCTTGTGTTCCAATTTTTTCCTTCTTTCCCCCCCCCACCCCCCTCTTTAAATGGCAAGTGATCTAATATGTGTGAAACATGTGCATTTGTTCTATACATATTTCTACAATCACTATGTGCAGCTATAATTTTTCCCACTTCAAGATTCAGGCTCATCTGTAATCCTTAGCTGAAATATTATTGTGTTCTTTCACAAAGAGTGAAGATTCTTTCACTGGAATCAGTCAAATCCTTTCCATTTCTCTAGTTATCCTTTTTCAGGACCTTGACTGAGGTCTGTCACCCTCTAGGAAGGAGATAGTGGAAGAAGAAGCAACATATAGTTCTCCTTCCTGGTTTAGGGACAGATTCAGTGGCAGACCTGATTCTAATTTATAATAATCACAAAGTACCTTATGCAGACTTTCATCTTTGTAAGATGGGCCATAACTGGGCAGTGGCCATCTATCTGCCCAATTATGGTTAACCATTTTTGGAATTCAGAGTCCTTCCATTTCTTAAAATTCTAATGTCCTTTTGTTGGTTAATGAAATGAGTGTCTAGGGAAATGATATGGAGGAATTGTCGTTGCTTGTTTTTTTCACATGGAAATCCACTACCAGATGCCTCAGATGCCTTATAGGGTATAGAATGATTCAATCATATGTGAAATATCTTATCCTTCTATTTCTTTGAATCAATTCACTATTGAAATCTAATTAAGGTATACTCTTACTTTAAACTACATATAAAATAGGTGTAAGACATTTAAAGATGAAGAACTGTTAGCTAGAGAGAGGAGGAAAAATATCATTTAGAATGAAGCAAGTAAGATGAAGCCTGAGCAAATCTAGGAATTCCAGGAAGGAGAGATTGAAGAACATGCCAAGTTTCTGGGACAGCAAACACAAAGGAAGGGGAAAAAAAAGATACAGAAGCACAGCAAGTACATATTAAAAGTGCTATGAAATGAGCATATGAGTATAGCCTAAATTGAAAGAATGTGGACTCAAGCTTATTAGACTACTGGGTCAAAGAACTCTGACCTTCTGTAAAGGATGGTTCCCCATTTCATAAGTTATGGAAAACCAAATTTATAGAAAACCAAACAATAGAACCATCTTCTCCAGAATTCTATGTTCCTTTTTCTTAGAAGATTTTCTGCTTGTAAACTTTCAGAGTGAGAAAAACCTGATAAAATATTTTTTTCCTTCTATGTGAGTTATTAGGTTAAACTCACTTGAATGGCTATAGAAGTCATTAATGATGCTATATAGTATTCCTCATCTTGAAACAATTGGTATGATATAATTAACAAAAGAATCTTACCTTTAATAGGGAATTTGTCTTTCATTTAGAATCTGTGCTGTCTTCATGATAGTAAAAAACATGTCAGGTCCATGACCATCTTTATATTGTATGTCTTACTTAAAACTCATTATCACAACATAGTAAAACTTGTTATCTCTGTTGTACAAATAAGATAATAGGTATAAAATGCATAACTTTTATATATCATAATTAGGATTAATAATAATAATAATTGTTTTTATCATTATATTGAAAGGTAGCATAGGATAGTAGGTAGAAAGCTGGATTCAAGAGTTAGGAAGAATTGGGTAGAAGTTTTTCCTGGTTCAATTTCACATACTGCTTGTGTGACCTTGAGCAATTATATAAGGGTTTCCTCAACTTGCAGTTCCTTAGACCAATGAGATCATAGTTCCAGTCCCTAGTCTTATCCCTTGTCCTGTTGTATCTCCTGGGAAATTTAATATGATCTTAACATAATAGCAAGGCAGTGTAGGGGCCACCTTCCTGGATGAAAGCCTATAAGGCTGTGTTTTATACTCCAGAATTAAATGCTTTATTATAACCTGTAATGTTCTTCTCTAAAATATAATTTTCTCTGGGATCAGGTTTCTTGGGGAGCTTCTGGAAGCAGTCTTCCTTTCAGTTCAGTAATCACAACAAATGCAGCCAGGGATTAAAGTCCAAATCCTTTATTGTCTCCTTCAAAGTCTTATCTCCTTCACTTGGGGCTCGGCTAGTTTTCTGGAGGCCTTCCGGATCTTGGTTTCAATGTTCTCCACAGGACAGCCTGCTAGCACTTCTCTGTCTTCCTTAGTTCTCCTCAACTTCCAAGGGTTTCTGCTTCAGCCTCCAGCCACAAAAAAGGTTGAAGATGAAATGAATCTCTCTCAGCCTCTGAGAGCTTCTAGTGCGCTTGTCCTTTCTGGCTCCTCCTTATATGTTCCACACTGAATATATACCAATCATTATATCACTAGGAAACCATTAGTTGTTGTAGGATTAAATCAATGCTAAACTAGATTTAACCTGTCTTCTCAATTCCACTTACTTAGCACCTTATTTCAAGTTCTGGCCCATAACAGTAACCAACAATTAACAAACCAGGACTTTGAATTCCCAGCCAATTGTGTAATTATAAAGATGTAACTGCTTTAGAAAGTCATTTGTTTAAAAAAAAGATATCTCCATCAAACTTCCTGTTTTGTTATCACATTTAAAAAAAAATTAAGGATACTCTTGAAATTCACATACACACATATAGATGTATATATATATATATATATATATATATATATATATATATATATATATAGTTTATTTTGTTGTTACTTGAGGTCCTCTCATTTGCATTTGTTTTTCCAAGCACTAATAACATCTGGAATGTTTTTTCCCCCTAATCATGTTCTCTCTTCTGGTTTTAAGATGTTTTGGAGCCTAATTCCTCAAAGCCTCCAGAATTGTGTTCCCATACATATTGTGTTCCCTGCATGGATGAAATCACCTTCATGGATGCCTATTCTGATTCAGCTATTTTTTCATACTTCAATACCATTGCCTCTTCCTCATTTAGCATATTGCTGACTAAGATGTCAATCCAGATATTGTGGTCCCAAGGTCATCACTTAAGATCATGGAATTGAAAAAAACAAGATCATAGAATTGTAGATAAAATTAGAAGGGATCTTAAAGGTCATCTAATCCAATAATCTCATTTTACAGAGGAATAAATCAAGGGCGAGGGAGGTTAAGTGTTTTTTCTCAAGGGGTTATTTTGTTATAGGATTATTAATAAATCTGTTCTTTTTTCATCTTCAAATGTTCTTGGGATGTTCTGGTTTAATTGTGTCTCATGTTAAGCCTTCTGAAAATCTGCTTTATGCTTTCCCCCCACTTTTTCATGAGATAGTATCTGCTGATAATCTTTTGCTTCTTAATTATGAATCATATTTTATGACATTTTTAGCAGTCCTTTCCTATACTCCGCATTAAAGTCACTGAGTATTATGGTATCTACTAAGTCGGGTTGGAAGGTTTTTATTGAGTTCTTTGTATAAATCCTCTACTTCTTCTATTGCGATAATAAAATTTTATGCATACTCCTAAATTATCTTCATGGAGGTTTTTTATTTACATTTATCATGATTCAGGTTGCCTTTGGGCCCAAGATCAAACCAACTCTGTCAATTTATTTGTCTCTTGTAAGAGAAGCTGTGTGTTATGCTTCCATTCACCATAATTTCCTTATAAATGAAGGAATAATGCATTTATTAATTCCTTATCTTGTGCAAAGTACTGTCCTAAGTGCTGGAGGAAGCAACTGGAAAAGGAAGTCAGTTCTTGTTCCCAGGGAGCTTACATTCTAATTAGGAAAATAACACATGTGGAATGTTTCAGCTGCAAGTCAGATGGATCAATCCTATGGTCCTTAGACTGAAACAATAATGGAGATGTTAAGATTTCTATTCAATATCATTTTCACTGATAAAATCAACTACTTTTCTGTGGTTGAACTTGTTGACAGTGCCAAAGACTTTGACAGCAAGAGCTTTCCTTTCTGCGTCTTCAATACCTATGACTATTACCAGTTACCAGACTATTTACAGAAGAGTTGCTTCTAGGATGAAAACTTTAGGTATTGGAATAGAAGCATTGCTATTCCCAAGTCTCGGGGGTTCCGGATCCTGGTCTATCTTCAGGATGTGAAGGGAGATGGTAGTGAAGATAGTGGTTGTGCTTTGATTCTACTAGTATATGCTGACTCCTGTCTTTCTCTTAGGGTACTTACAGCTTCAGCTAGACTGGCTTGCCTTTGCTTTATATTGCAGTTGATGGAAGTCTTATCAAAGACTTTCAAAGTTTCAAAGCCTTCAGAGAGATAATTTGAAATGAAAAAAAAAATGCTAAAGCTTCTCTGGATGCTGACAAAATGAAGGGTTTTGAAGGCAAGCCAGAATGAGAAGTGATAGTTTTTATCATGAGCTTATATGTGGAGACCTTTGGTGCATCTCTTCTGGGTCTCCTGGCATCCAAGTTTGTAAGGATGGTGATCAGAATCCATCTTCTTCACTAACTGAATCTTTTTTGGCCATCTTAGGATTGCCTAGTTAGGATATCAGAACCTTAGTCTCAGAAATTATCACTGCAGAGGTATTTTGGTAATTGTATAGCAATGGGCTCTTTAGAGAAATAAAATCCAAAATACTTTTTAAAGTTTAATTTGTACCATTAACATCTTTTCATTACTCTGTTAGATTTAGACAATCACCAAAACATTAAATCAAGACCTGATTTATAACATTTGTCCATTTCTGAAGTACAAATGCAAGCTCTTAGAATTTTTTCTTATGCATTTCTATGAGGTTAATTTGCTATCAGACCCTAGGCTATGCCTAATTTCCTTGACTAGGAACTGGGGAAAGAATGACCCCATGGGTCTCATTCTATCCCCTACTATTCTATCCTTTTGTATGACCTACTCTCTAAAGACATTTTCTACCTGAGGGGGGGGACATTCTACTGGAATTTCTATCTCCATCCAAATTGCTTTTAATAGTGAAAATGTGCTGAATAACCTACTTGCTTGATCTACTGTCTGCTCTGAAGGTCTTGCTGCTTCCTAAGTGCCTCATGAATTCTCTGGAGACATTGCACCTCTAGCACTCATCTCCTAAACAGTCAGCAGAGAGATTCAACATAAGTTACCTATACCTTAGGCATTTTAAAAATTAGAATACTGGTCATTACCCAAATATACACAGTGTTTTCCTACCTCATTGTCTTTACTCATATTTTACTCTGTGCATAAAACACTTTTTTCTCCCTCTGCCACTTGATATTCTATAAAACATTTTCTTTTCCCTTTGCTATTTGAAATTCTATAAAACATTTTCTTCTCTCTCTGTGCTTGAAATTCTATCCATTCTTTGAGATTGAACTTATATGTGATAGTTCCTTGAAGATTTCCTTGATCTTGCTATTTACTAGAAATTAGGACCCAATTTTGAATTTTTACAATTGCCTTTCTTTGTACTTTTAGTCTCTATTTTGCAATAGAATTATCTGATCCTCATATATTTTACCTTGCATAATAGACTTTTAGCTCTTTAACAGTAGGGCCCATGTCTCTCTTACCTTTCTATTTCTCTCTATTTACTTATTGAACTGAATTGCTTATCGAAGCAATGTGACACTGAGTTATTTGCCAGGAACCATGTCCTTGGAGACAGGAAAATGCGCGTAAAACTCTGAGCTAAGACCTTATCGTGAACAAACAATACATCCTAAATTCCTGAGATAAGATAATGTGTGTCCCAAGAAATCGGTCATCTCCGCCCAGGAACTAGATAACGAGTATGCCCCAGGATGTCAGCCACACATGTGGTCTGACATTCTTCTCATTGCAACCCCCAACTCAGAAATCATATTTAACTAGACCCTCTTCATTCAATAAACTGAGACTTTGTTCCACCTCAGCTCGTCTCCCTCCTCATTTCTAACCCCATCCCTTTTCAGGCAATAGCCTTACAGGCAAATGTCCACCTCGAGACCCACACTTTGATGACCTGCTGGATGGGTCATTTGGCGCCCAAACGTGGGGCCCCGAGGCTGGACATTTGCCTGGCAGATTAAGAAGAATTTCGTCCGGACCCGCTACGAGACCGCTCCACAGAGAGCCCTGCAACTGACCGCTCCACGGAGAGCCCCGCAACTGAAAGGTGAGTAAGCATCTGCTGCATTCATGGGGACTAGAAAGAGGAGTAAAAATTCCCCGTCAGGGATCATTGAGATCTCTTCCAAGTCAAGTCCCCGTCAGGGATCATTGAGATCCCTTCTGTCAAGTCTATCTACCCCCCACTTCCCAAAGAAGGGACTCCCCCCGTAGAAAGCAATCTCACATACCCTGTCTTCCCCGCTGCCGAACCTAAACTCCCTGTGAAAAATAAAAGTGAAACTCAGGATGCCCTTAGCGCCTCAGACGTTGCTGAATTAGGGCCGCAGGGTATATTCCACCTCCTCACAGCTTGCCTCTTCTTACCGCCGATACTTAACCCCCCTGTCGCCCCGGTCATTGACCTCACCACAGCTAAGCAAGACTTAACTGAAAAAGTAAAAAACCTTCGAGAAGTCCTAGACTTACAAACTCAATATTTACAAATGACGAACAAACTCTCAGCATTACAACAATCTTTACAAAGAACTCTCTCCCTCCTTGTGTCAGGGTATCAGAGACAATTACCCAAAGCAGTGAGACCCTTGAAGAATAAGAAAAACCCCCCCTCACTCACAAAAATTAAAAACCCCGCTCCTGCACAGCTTGCTTTCCCTGTGTTAAGAAGCCAGATGTTTTATATGTGGTAACTGTGTAGTCTGTGTGATGTGTGTTCTATGTTCTGTGTGATTTGTCTGTTTTATTGGTTGGAAAAATTTTTAAGAACAACGTTGCAACTATGCTTACTAAAACGGAGCTCCATGTTTGTCTGTGTGTGTCTGTGTTAAAAGGTACCAAGCTTGTAAGAGATAAGGATTCAGCCTCTGTGTTGCAGGTTTAGAGAATATCAAGAAGTTTGAAAAATCTTTCTCTCTCTCTCTCTCTGTCTCTGGCTGACTGCAGCAGCCTGTGAGACAAAGGGAGAAAGGGGAGAGAAAGGAAGAAAGAAAAAAAAAAGAAAAAAAAAGGAAATGAAAAAATAGATTGAAAGGGATTTGGAATTTCGGAAAGTTAAAATATGTATATAGAAGACCAGTGTGCTAACATTTAAAGGAAAGAAGTTTGAATGGAATATCTAGACATTCTCTGTGAAGGCAGAGAAAAGCACTAAATGGGCTTGGAAGTTCATAGAAACCCCTTTTGGATTCTGAAATGGGAAAAGGTGAAACAAACTTCTCTCTGGGGGTGGAGGTCCTGGAAAAAGCCCCTAGTCTGTTTTTGCTGATTTAAAAGCTTTGTTAAGTTTTAAGAACAATGATTAAGAAATTTGGGAATTGGTTGTTTGAAAATTTGTTTGTGATTTTAAAACTTTTAACCTGTTGTACTAATTTTGTAAGTACATGGAATTTAGCTATTTTAAACGGACAGAAAAGGTTTTTTTTCCCCTTGAAACAAAGCCTACTAGAGTAAAGAGCAATAAAATTCAAGCTTACCCTGGCCTGGGCAATAAAAAGCTCTGGAGATAACATGCTAATAGCTGTTAAAAGAAATGTGGTAAAAGACAAAACTTTTAAAAACAGCTGTATTAGTTTGATTCAGTTTGTTACCTTCTGAAATATATTGAGTTATTTGTTAACATAAGTTATACTTTAAAACCAGCTCTGCTGGACATGTGTGGGTTTTTTTTTGGAGGTATGGACTATTCACTATAGTGTGAATCTTACAGGTTTTTGAAGAGAAAATGTAAGAGGAATGCAGGTGATTTAGGAAGGACTGATTTGTAGGGAAATTAGAGGTTTGCATGGTTTTAGGAAGGTGAAAAAAAGACTTTTGGGAGTAGGTGAAGAGGTGGGGGGAGGAAGCCATCCACCTCCACTGTCTTCTGCTACTTTATAGTAGCATCAGGAGCATCTGATAGGAAAGTTCTTTAAGGAGATTGTTCAAATATGTAGCCAGGAAGAAAGAGAAAGTTGGAAATGGATAAATTTGGGAAGAAACCTGATGTTGGGAAACTGATGGGCTAAATCTTGAAAAGGATCCCCATGTAGAAAATCGAGTGGGGAACCTGAGGAAGTTTTTTCTAGGGGGCAGGAGTGGGGGAAGGGTGGCCATGTGGAATCCTCTCCTCCCCTCACCCCTCTAGAATGTGTTACTGCTGTTTTTTTTCCTTATCTGATTACAGCCAGTTCAGCAAACTTTGATTTTTTAAGGACATGCTTACTTTTAGGTTAATTGATTGAATATTTGTTTTTTTGATACATAAATGTTTTTTGGTTAAAAGAAAATGGTTGTAAATGTGATCCATACTTTGGTACGAATATTTCTAAAAGTTTAATTGCTATGTTAAAAAAAAAAAAACCTTCTTGAATTCTTTTATGTGGAATTGGGTCTTTTGTATAAGTTTAAATTGATTGTATTGGGTCATCCTGAGGTTATTTAAAGGGCCTCTGAAAATAATAGTTTTTTCCTTTGTCCTTTTGAAAATGTTTTTGTTATGGACAATATGCAATTTGGGATATTTTTTCTATGTATTGGGTATTTTAAAAGCAAAATGATTTGTATGTATAATGTTCACTTATGTAACATCTACCCAGATATGATAATTGTTCTAAGTTGTGAACTTACTGAGACGAAATTTCTTTCTGTTATTACTACAAGGTTATGATAAATAATTGTTTAAGAGTTATCAGAAATTTGATTAATGACATCTGTTATTGGAGGTAAAAAGTTTTTGGCTTAGAGTTAATTAGTTAATGCTATTTGGGAGTTCTAAAGCTCCACCCTCTGACAGTTACTGGGACAATTGATTGATAAGCTGTTAAAACTCAACTGCTTATGTTATGTTATAGTTATGTTCTTGCATTTTTCCTTCTGTAACTGATCTCTCTGATCAGAGCAATGGTCAGTAGAACTGTTAATGCAATTCAATTATGTCATGCCTTGCTATTTTCAGTCTGGTTATATGTAATCATTGCATCCTAAATGCTTGGGCAACTGAGTATTTCGCCTAGTCATCCGTCTGTTACTGGATATTGATGTTTTGTTCCTTTAAGGTTTCTACATGATAAGTGGACAATTAACAGAGGTCTGTAAGACTGCAGCCATTTGCTTGGCCTGTAAAGCAAACTCGTCTCTTCACATAGGAAACTGCCGGCCAATTTATTTTGGCCTCCTCATGTTTTGCAGCAACCTGATGAACTGAGTCTATCTGAGACTGATCTAATCTTTATTTGCTAGACTTGTGTTTTTGTTCTATATTTTGGTCAAATTACAGATATTGGTTTGCTTCTGGAACCTGGATCAGCTTTGATTAGCTTTGATTGTCACCACGGCACACACCCACTCTGCAAGGAATGAGAGCCTCCTATCACTTCACAGCCTGAAGCAGCAGTTTGTACATGAGACCATGGACTGGACCCTGCATCGAGTGTACTTTGGACTAATATAAGGGACTTTGGGAATGGTTGATGACTGACTGTTAAACCTTGCCTGGATCATCTATTACTGTGTGTTTAAGATTTGGGATGGGATTTGTTAAAAACTCTGTAACTGTTGCTGTTATGTTTGAGGAATTTTTAGGAAATGCTACTGTACTAGTCTGTTATGTATAGGGATTTTGATTCACTCTTGGGATTTATATGGGGAATGGTCATTTGATAATTCCTTTCCATGAGAAAAAAAAGGGGAGGAAAAGATAGAACATTGGGGAAACCGGTATATATTTTTTCAAAATACCTGAAAGAATGGGAATGCCTAGTTCCTATTCACTTTGCCTTAAGCACTTTTGCCCCACCCCCTATCTCACTAGTTCAGATTGAATTTGGATGCTTTAGTTTTAGAATCCCTTATTTTGTTAAAACCTCAACATCAACGAGCCTGGTGCAGCTTTACAATTTTCTACCATGGTTATGAATGACCCCTGGTATCACAGATGGTGGACTCGGTTGAAGTCCCCCTGTGCCGGCTGTGGGTGAGCCAATGACGGGATTATTGTGGCCCCATATTTCAGGAACATCATACCCTCTGGCTGCAGGAACACCCAATGACGGGATTATTGTGGGCCCATTCTCCATAAGCACACCCCGGAAGTTTGATGCTGGGGTGCTGGGACGGATGCCGCCCACATAGCCTAAGACAGGGGTCCTGCCTTTTTCCTGGCCTTTAAGGTCGGATTATTTGGGTACTGAATATGGACACTGGCCACATAGCCTAAGACAGGCCTCCCACCCATATATAAATAAAAAAGGGGGACATGCCAGGAACCATGTCCTTGGAGACAGGAAAATGCGCGTAAAACTCTGAGCTAAGACCTTATCGTGAACAAACAATACATCCTAAATTCCTGAGATAAGATAATGTGTGTCCCAAGAAATCGGTCATCTCCGCCCAGGAACTAGATAACGAGTATGCCCCAGGATGTCAGCCACACATGTGGTCTGACATTCTTCTCATTGCAACCCCCCACTCAGAAATCATATTTAACTAGACTCTCTTCATTCAATAAACTGAGACTTTGTTCCACCTCAGCTCATCTCCCTCCTCATTTCTAACCCCATCCCTTTTCAGGCAATAGCCTTACAGGCAAATGTCCACCTCGAGACCCACACTTTGATGACCTGCTGGACGGGTCAGTTATTGGGTATGAAATAAATAATAGGGTTCATATTCTGCTTATAATACTAACAAATGAGACTTTCCATAAGACACTTGACTCATTGTCTTAGTATCATCATTTGTAAAATAAGGTATTTCACTACATCAGTGACTTTTAACTTAGGACTCATAGATAGGATTAAGTACCAGATTCTGGGAGAGCAGTTTGGAATATGAAAAGCCCATAAAAACATTATTGTAGTCACAAGAAGTCCTTTTATTTCAAAAAGAGGCAAATGGGCTGATCAAGATCTAGTTTTCAGCTTTTGAGTGAAGGGGATCATTTAAATAGCAGAGGTTAAGATGGAAAGAAATGTTAGAACCAACACTCTTGACACTGAAAATCAGATATCAAGGAAAAATTATTAAAGAAGAATCTTAAAGATACCTTAACATTTCTGGCCAGAAGCCGGTCCCATTCCTCTTTGGGAAGAGGGAACAATGAGTATAGAAGTGGGGGAACCTTTATATTTGCTCATGTGATGTAGCCCCTCCCTTCAGAGAGCAGATTGGTCCATTTTATCCATTACAGTCTTTCTGATATACCCCCTACATGTTTCCCCTTAATATGTATAAAACATGTCCCCACTCCCTCATCATACATCCCATGTTCCAAAATGGCAGAAAACTCCTCCTCTGGGATGTGTTGCTTAATATTCAATTAGCTTATTAAGTAGGTGCAGTAGTGATTTGGTCAAGAGAGGTCATTGACCCCAACTAGTTTGGGGTGGATGGGCTATTATCTTCAGTTTATGATTTTCTCAAAACCATAAGAATCTTTTTGATTGGCTGAATCTACCTGTGCCTTCATAGCCCCTGTTAGGATTCTTAAAAGGTGCTAAGTAAGTGAAATTGAGGAGACAGTGGTTAAATCTAGTTTAACATTGATTTAATCCTACAACAAATAATGGTTTCCTAGTGATATAATGATCAGTGTATACTCAGTGTGGGATATATAAGGAGGAGGTCTCAGGGCCAGGAAGGACAAACCCACTAAAGGACAAGTCCACTAGAGGTCAAGCTCACTAGAAGAAGCCCACTAGAAGTTTTCTGAGCCTCAGCCAGGATTCAGTTGAGCAGATTCACAAGCCAGAAAAGACAGCTTCAGCTCTGGGAACCAAGACTACAGAAGGCCTCTAAGAAAAACTAGCCAATCCCTAAAGGAAGGAGATAAGACTTTGAAGGAGATGATAAAGGATTTGTACTTTAACTCCTGGCTGCATTTGGGGTGATTACACTGAACTGAAACTAAGGCTGCTCCCAGAAGCTCCCCAGGAAACCTGCTTCCAGAGAACTTTATATTTTAGAGAATATTACAGCCTCTTCTCCCAATTCCTGGTTTAATCAAGGCTTCCATTGATCACTTAATTGTTCTGTGAATCCTAACTTTCCTTAATCTCTCATATTCTGAAAACCTCTTGGTCAGTGGTACATACCATCCCACATTACCACAAAACTGGTAACACTGTGGAAACCCAACTTTTCAGCATTTCTCACAAAAGTAAAGGCAAGGTCTAGAGAGTTAGGGAGCAGTTAGGGAGAGTCCTAGTTGAGAACAAACTCCCATGCACATTATGTCCACATTAGCAATTATATGATGGGAGTACAGGAAGAGGGATATGTTAATACAGGATAATGAGGGTGCTTTGGTCACAAATATTACTTGTACAGCAAGAGTATCTGTAGTGAACCTACTTTGGGAAAGGCAGAGTTTTTTATCTGCAGGGTTGTTACTGATTTGGTAGATTGAACAAGTCTTGGTCACGTTGACAAGATAAAATAGTCCCTGAAATGCCTATCTTTGCGTGGGATAAGGTTGACAATGGGAACAGAGTGGGCTCAATTAGAGTTCATATCATTCCTGATAATGGCTACACCATGACAGATAGATTTCAGGAGTTCCATGAATTTGGACTTGGAAAAGTTAAATCTTTATTTTCACTAACCCCTTAAGCAAAATTTTGTATTTCCTTCAATTATTTAAGCATATTATTCTGAGAAGACTGCCAAAGGGGCTCATCTCATTAGAAAGGTTAAGAATTCTTATTCGAGATTGCCTCTATGATCCTTTTAGCTTTAAATCTATGACCCTAAAACTAAGAATTCTTATAGTTGATTTGAGCTAAGGTCACTAATCTATGAGGCCATACATCTAGTTATCTTGCTCATTTCTCATGGCTATAAATATATACCAATCTGCAAATGCAGAATGCTGAAGACACATGTAAGAACAGCTCTATCTGCCATTACAATGCATTAAATCTATATGTTATAGATGTTGGTCCACTATATTCCCCTATCCACCCACCCCCAAACCCCACAAGCTGGGGGCCATGGTTAAAGAACAATCTCAGTACTTCTTAAGGTTTTATTTTGAGCTGGAGTGTAAAAGGTTACTGTTTTAGAGATTTATTTTAAAGAAAATGCCACATTACCATTGAGAAGAATATTTAACTCCCTTACCTACCCAATTATTTGTATGTAGAGTAACTGAATACAATGGAAAATGCACATTCAAAGATTCTTGAAACTCTGCCAAGCAATTTAGCAGTCTTTGAGGGAGAGTCTATTTACCTATTATTGGTACCACTCCACCAGGCTTCTGCAATTTCATTTTCCATTTTATCAAATATGCTTTGTTTATCTTCTGTGAATCTTTCTTTCAGCAACTCCAGCTTTGCTTATTCCCACATCTTGCTTTGTTTTCAATACTGTTTCCTTCTTTTATGAGGCTTAACATTTCTCTACATTCTTCCAGGACTGATAATTTCCTGGCAGAGAGTATAGCTTTATTCTCCATAATATGAACTGAGGCTTTGACAAATCCAAGCTTGGTATGGTAACTGAAAGCTGAATGTCTCCAGAGTTTAGCTCAGGGGCTCACCATTAAACAAACTATTCACAAAAATGAAGAGAAAACCCCCACTCAGCTGCTCCTGAATAAAAATTGCATATGAGGGGTGGTTTCATACATATAACTGTAATTTAAGGGGGTATAGTGGAGGAAACACACTTTACCACCAAATTAATCTTTCAATAGTCTTTAATTTCTAACTCTTCCTCCCTCCTTCTCTCTCTCTCTCTCTCCTCTCTCTCTCTCTCTCTCTCTCTCTCTCTCTCTCTCTCTCTCCCCCTTCCCCAGTGCTCAGCAGAAAAGGTAAGTATATGTAATGTAGAGGGAACTCATGGTAAACATGGGTTTTCCTAAGACAGAGATGAAGGGTCTGGGGGTGCATTCTAGATAAAGGAAACTGCTTAGTATTATGTGAGAATAGTGAATGTAATGCAGTCTCATTGGATTCTAGAAAGTGTGAAGAGGAGTACCATGAGATAAGCAGAAAATAGTAAATTGAGGCAGATTGTGGAGGATCTAGAATACCAGACTAAATAATTTGGAATTTATTCTTTAGGCACTGGGGAGCAGTAGGATTACAGCTGGCAACAGTGTTTAGATTGGTCAGGGAGAGCTTCTGATTAGAAGGCTGGATAAGATACTATTGCAAAAATCTAGGGGGAGAAGTAATGGCTCAAAAAGTAGGATGATACCAACAGAAAGGAATAAAAGTAGAGGTCAGAAGGGAAAGGAAAAGAGATAAACATCTATATAGTTCCTACTGTTGTGCCACAATTCCCTTTTATTGTCCTGACTCAGTTTCCCTAATTGTTCTGCCTCAGTTTCCCTAATTGTTCTGCCTCAATCCCCTTAGTTTCAACCCCTCCCCCCTCAGGTTCATTAAGACTGATATAACTCAGGGATACTTACTCTAAGGTTATAAATTGTCAATGTGTAAACTCAAGATAAGGAGTCCAGACTTCCTAGCTCTAAGCTAGACACCTCCTTAACTCCCAGTTTGTTAGAATTTATGGTCCTACTCCTCAATCTGTCAGAACCAGATTGATGGTCCCTGCCTGGAGATTCCTGCTCACCAGACTTTGCACTCCACCCACTGCCTTTGTGTACTTGAACTTGGAGCTTGTATATATTTGAGAACTCACATTTGCTGCTAGATGCTTTGGATATCAGCCCTGG
The DNA here is from genome assembly GCF_016432865.1 of Antechinus flavipes. NCBI lineage: Eukaryota > Metazoa > Chordata > Mammalia > Dasyuromorphia > Dasyuridae > Antechinus > Antechinus flavipes. Next base: position 302,699,246 of record NC_067398.1, on the reverse strand, counting down.
GGGCATCATGCCCCCAGCACAATTTCTACCTCTCAGAAATCCAAATAAAATATTAAAAACTCTGTACTGTCTATCTTCCCTCGGTTTCTCTTGCATTACACTACTATCTGTCAGGAACTGTGCAGAACACTTAAAAAAAAACCCAAATATTATCATATTTGATTTTTACAACAATTCACAATGAGGAAAAAGAGGGATTGAGAAGGAAAGAGATTCCCTAGTCTTCATTCTTTTTTTTTTAATTGAAGCTTTTTATTTTCAAAACACATGCAAGGATAATTTTTCATCATTGATCCTTGCAAAACCTTGTGGTCCAATTTCCCTCTCTTTCCCCCCCACCGCTTCTCCTAGATGACAAGTAATCCAGTATTTGTTAAACATGGTAAAATATATGTATATGTAAATACAATATAGGCATACATATTATCTTGCTCCACAAGAAAAATCAGATCAAAAAGGAAAAAAATGAGAAAGAAAATAAAATTCAAACAAACAACAACAAAAGAAGTGAAAATGCTGTATTGTGATCCACACTCAGTTCCCACAGACCTCTCTCTGGGTGTAGTTGGCTCTCATCATCATAAGATCATTGAAATTGGCCTGACTCACCTCACAGTTGAAAAGAGCCACATCCATCAGAATTGATCATTGTATAATCTTGCTATTGCCGTGTACAATAATCTCCTGGTTCTGCTCATTTTACTTAACTTCACTTCATGTAAGACTCTCCACACCTCTCTGAAATCATCCTGCTGATCATTTCTTAAAAAAACAATGATATTCTATAATATTAATATACCATAACTTATTCAATCATCCTCTAACTGATGGGCATCCACTCAGTTTCCAGTTTCTTGCCACTACAAAAGGGGCTGTCACAAACATTTTTGCACATGTGGGTTTTTTCCCCTCCTTTAAGATCTCTTTGGGATATAAACCCAGTAGAAACATTGCTTGATCAAAGGGCATGCAAACCTTTTGATAATCTTTTGAGCACAGTTCAAAATTGCTCTTCAGAATGGCTGGATCAGTTTACAAATCCATCAACAATGTATTAGTGTCCCAGTTTTCCCACATTCCTTCCAACATTCATCATTATCTTTTCCTGTCATCTTAGCCAATCTGAGAGGTTTGTAGTGGTACCTCAGAGTTGTCCTAATTTGCATTTCTCTGATCAATAGTGATTATTAGCACCTTTTCATATTCAGTTTCTTCATCTGAAAAGTGTCTATTCATATCCTTTTACCATTTATCAATTGGAGAACGGCTTGTATTCTTATAAATTTGAGTCAATTCTCTCTATATTTTAAAACTAGGCCTTTATCAGAACCCTTGAATGTAAAAATATTTTCTCGATTTATTGTTTCCCTTCTAATCTCATTTGCATTAGTTTTGTTTGTACAAAAACTTTTAAACTTAATATAATCAAAATTATCTTTTTGCTGTTCAATAATGAGCTTCGGTTCTTTTTTAGTCACAAATTCCTTCCTTCTCCACAGATCTGAGAGGTAAACTATCCTATGTTCTTCTAATTTCCTTATAACATCACTCTTTATATCTAAATCATGAACCTATTTTGACCTTATCTTGGTATATGGTGTTAGGTATGGGTCAATGGCTAGTTTCTGCCAGAGTAATTTCCAATTTTCCCAGGAGTTTTTGTCTTGATGATATTTTGTCATATAGTGAGTTCTTATCCCCAAAGCTGGGCTCTTTGGGTTTGTCAAACCCAAATCTAGTGATTGCTATAGTCACTGACTATTTTGTCCTGTACTTAAGCTATTCCACTGATCAACTACTCTGTTTCTTAGCCAGTTTCATTACCTCATCTAATTCCTTTTACTTCTTTTTCTTCTCTTATTGCCAAAGCTAACTTTTTAAATACAATATGGAATTGTAATGGTGATAGTGGGCAATTATCACTCCTGATCTTATAGGGAATGATTCTAGTTTATCCCCATTACATATGATGCTTGCTGGTGGTTTTAAATAGATGCTACTGATCATTTCAAGGAAAAGTCCATTTATTCTTATAGTCTCTAGTGTTTTTAATAGAATTTTTGCCAAATGTTTTTTCTGCATCTATTGAGATAATCATATGATTTTTATAAGTTTGGTTATTGATATAGTCAAGTATGCTAATAGTTTTCCTAATACTGAACCAGCCCTGCATCCTTGCTATAAATCCTAATTGGTTGTGATGTATTATCCTGGAGATAACTTTCTGTAATCTCTTAGCTAATATTTTATTTGAGATTTTTGCATCAATATTCATTAGGGAGACTGGTCTATAATTTTCTTTCTCTGTATTCATCTTATCTGGTTTAGGTATCAGCAACATATCTGTGTTATAAAAAGAATTGGTAGGACTCCTTTCCCTATTTTTTTCAAATAGTTTGCATAGTGTTGGAATTAATTGTTCTTCAAATGTTTGATAGAATTCAAATGTAAATCCATTTGGCTCTGGAGATTTTTTTTTAATGAGTTGATTAATAGCTTGTTCTATTTCTTTTTCTAAAATGGGACTATTTAAATTATTTATTTCCTCTTCTATTAGCCCTGGGCAATCTATATTTTTGTAGGTATTCCTCCATTTAACTTAGATTATCAAATCTGTTGACATAGAATTGGATAAAATAACTCCTAATCATTGCTCTTATTTTCTCTTCATTTGTGGAAACTTTTCCCTTTTCATTTTTGAGACTAACAATTTGATTTTCTTCTTGCTTTTTTCTAATCAAATTAGCTAAAAGATTTATCTATTTTGTTGGTTTCTTCATAAAACCACCTCTTAGTTTTATTTATTAATTCAATAGTTTTTTTTTCTTTCAAATTTATTAAACTCCCCTTTTATTTTCAAAGTTTCAAATTTGGTATTTAATTGGGTTTTAAAAAATTTGTTCTTTTTCCAGCTTTTTTTAGTTCCAAGCCCAATTCAATGATCTTCTCTTCTTCTATTTTATGCAAGTAAGCATCTAGAGACATAAAATTTCCCCTAATAACCACTTTGCCTGCATCCCACAAATTTTGTTGTGTTGTCTCATTATTGTCATTCTCTTCGATAAAATTATTGATTGTTGTCTATGATTTGTTGTTTCATGCATTCATTCTTTAGGATTAAATTATTTAGTTTCCAATTAATTTTTGGTCTGTTTTCCCCTGGCCTTTTATTGCATAATGATATGGAAAAAATGCATTTACTATTTCTTCCTTTCTGTATTTGATTTTGAGGTCTTTATGCCCTAATATAGGGTTAATTTTTGTATTGGTTCCATGAACTGCTGAGAAAAAAAAGTGTACTCCTTTTTGTCTGCATTCAATTGTATCCAAATATCTATCTTACCATACCTAACTTTTAAAAAAATATATATTTACCTCCTTAACTTCTTTCTTATTTATTTTGTGGTTTGATTTATCTATTTCTGAGAAAGCAAGGTTGAGATCCCCCACTATTACTACTTTGCTGTCTATTTCTTCTTGCAACTCTCTTAACTTTTCCTTTAGGAATTTAGATGTTATACCACTTGGTGCATGTTTGTTTAGTATTGATATTACTTCATTATCTATGGAACCCTTTCGTAAGATATAGTTTCCTTCCTTCTCTCTTTTTTTATTAGATTTATTTTTGCTTTTGTTTGATTTGAGATCTAGATCGCTACTCTTGCTTTTTTTCTTTTACCTTAAACATAATAGCTTTTGCTCTAGCCTTTTACCTTTACTCTAAATGTATCATTCTGTTTTAAATGTGTTACTTGTAAACAACATATTGTAGGATTTTGGCTTTTAATTCAGTCTGTTATGGCTTCCACTTTAGGGGAGAGTTCATCCCATTCACATTCACAATTAAAATGACTAATTCTGTATTTCCTGCCATCTTATTTACCCCAAATTATGCTTTTATTTTTCCTTTCCCCCTTTTCCTCCTCTCCACTATTTTGCTTCTAACTACTGTTTCCCTCAAACAGCCTTCATCTTTTACAGCCCTTCCCCCTTTCCTATAACTTTCTCCTACTTTTGTTCTCCCTTCTATTAGCCTTTCCCCTCCCACTTCTCTATAAGGTGAGACAAGTTTCTCTGTGAAACCTAATATATCTAATATTCTGTCTTTGACCCAAATCTGATGAGAATAAGATTCACACAATGTTTATCCCTCTCCGTTCTCTCAATTATAATACATCTTCTTTGCCTCTTCATAAGATGTAATTTTCTTCATTTTATCTTCATTTTCCTCTTTTTAAGAGAAACTCTCCTTTCCACCTCTAGTTTTTTTTTTTAATATTATCACAGTAAAATCAAATTATACCTGCACTCTCTAAGTAGGACTATAGCGGAGATATAGTTCTCAAGAGTTCTTTCCTTTTTACCTTTTTAGGCTTCTTTTGAGATCTGTTTTTGGAGATCATATTTTTTCTTCAGCTCTGGTATTTTCATCAGAAATAAATGAAATTCATCTGTATTATTGAATATCCATCTTCTTCTCTGAAAGATAATGCTCAATTTTGCTGGATAGTTTATTCTTGGCTGCATTCCAAGTTCCTTTGACTCTTGGAATATCAGATTCTAGGCTCTTTGTTCCTTTAAGATGGAAGCTGCTAGATCCTGGGTAATCCTAATTGTGGATCCTCAATATTTGAAATGTTTCTTTCTGTCTATTTGCCGTATTTTTTCCTTGGTCTGGAAGTTCTGAAATTTAGCTATGATATTTCTTGGAGTTTTCATTTTAGGATCTCTTTCAGGAGGTGATTGGTGAATTCTTTCAATGGCTATTTTTATCTTCTGACTCCTCAGGGAAGTTTTCCTTAGAGATGTTCTGAAAGATAATTTCTAGGCTTTGTGGTTTTCAGGGAGTCCAATAATCCTTAGATTGTCTCTCCTAGACACATTTTACAGGTCAGTTGTTTTTCTAATGAGGTATTTTATATTTTCTTCTATTTTTTCTTTTTCTTTTTCTTTTTCTTTTTCTTTTTCTTTTTCTTTTTTTTTGGTTTTGCTTGACTAATTTTTGATGTCTTATAGAATCATTCATTTCCATTTGTTCAGTTCTAATTTTTAGTGAATTATTTTCTTCAGATATCTTTTAAAGTTCCTTTTGTATTTGGCCAATTGAATTTTTAAATGAGTTGTTTTGTTCAATGGGTTTTTTCCCCATTTTATAAATTCTGTTTTTTAAGGAGTATTTTCTTTTTTCATTTCATAAATTATGTTTTTCATGGAGTTGTTTTCTTTTTCCATTTTGTCAAATCTATTTTGTAAGGAGTTATGTGCTTTTTCTATTTTATTAATTCTATTTTGTAAGTTTTTTTCAGATAGTTTCTGTTTTCTTTTCCAAACCCTCTTGCAAAATTCTCATTTCCTTTTCCATTTTTCTTCTTACTCCCTTTTAAGACACTATTTTAATTCTTCCAAGAAAGCCTTGTAAGATAGGGACCAATTCCTTTTGGGCCTTCATCTGGAGATGATCTGCTTTTAGTGTCCCCAGGGTTTGAAATCTGATCTTCTCTTTCTCTGTAAAAACTCTTTATGGTCAGAGTTCTTTTTCCTTTCTTGCTCATTTTTCTAAAGGTTAAGGTCTGCTTTTAGAGCAAAGGAGGGATTGTCCAAGCTTCCTCTATAAGTGACAATGACTGGAGTGGGTCAGTAATGACTAACTTCTGGTGCTGGGTGGATGTGGCCAGTTCCATGATATTCTGGAGTTTAGGGGCTTACTTTTTGCCTTTTCTATTTGCACTAGATATTTTACAGCTAATCTGCTGATTTACTGGCTTGCAACCAGGACAGGTAAGTCAACATTGCTGTAGATTCCTTGGCCATGGAGCCCACACTGCCCTGGGTCTGTGCACTGCCTGCACTCGGCCCACCTGCCTTTGGCCTGTCTCCTATTGTGCTCAATTGAAACAGACCTTTTCTGGAGATCTTCCAAATTATCTTCTGCTAGAAATTTGTTAATTTGAGAAATATGGGGAGAGCTCAGAAAAATATGTGTCTCCTCTCCATCATCTTGGCTCTGATGAGAGTAAGATTCACACAATGTTTATCCCCCTTTTAGATTGCATCAATGTATTTTTAGTGGTTCTCTGTTAATGTATGTGTAGTTTAGGAAGTATAAGTCACTAAAATGGCAAGCGTCATTAATTGTTAGGGGAAATGAAGCACTGCTTTCTCTTTGAGATGTGCCACAGAGCCTATACACCATGTCAGCTGGTAGGGTGGGCCCAGGAGGTAAAAAGGGGCTTGGCCTCTGAGGCAGGAAGATGTGTCTAGCAGGAATTAGAGGAACTGCTAATAGGTTTCTTGAGATGGCAAGGGGTGTGTCCTTTTGCTAGATCTCCTCCTGGGATGCAGCACTAACTCCAGAAGCCTCCCTTCTAGGGCTCTACCTTTGTAGTTCTGAGTGGTCTGGGCACAGGCAATCCTAGAAGAAAAGCAGCATAGATAACATTGAGCAGAACTCGCTCTCTTGTACTCTTGTTTCCAGCATCCTCCACTGAGAGGATGACTGAATAAACACAGAATGTTTGCATCTCGGTGTGATTTGGGTTGAAGCCCCAAGGCAGGTGAGCTGGCCTAGTCGAGGCCACCAATAGGTAAGCAGATAGAGTAGCCATTAGGGACACTACAATTAATAATCATTAATAATCAAGTCAGTCATAATCAGGATTAATGAATTATTAATAATCATCAATAATCAAATCAGTCATCGATAATCAGGGTTTTCTTGAATTAATATAAGCATATTTTCCTCTTGCCCAGCACTATTCTGCATAAATGAGCCCTAGCTTAGGTAAGGTTGTTTTGTTTGTTTGTTTGTTTGTTGAGGCAATTGGGGTTAAATGACTTTCCCAGGGTCACACAGCTAGGCAATGTTAAATGTCTGAACTCAGATTTGAACTCAGGTCCTCCTGACTTCAGGGCTAGTGCTTTATCCACTGCAGGAAGCTCAGGTATGTTTTTATGGGGCCTGAAGAAGTATGGAGAATAAGATAATTCCAGGAAAAAAGTAGGTCTGAATCTTGGCTAGCTAGAAAATGCCAGGGAACAATTACTACCTAGGGATGAAGAATGAGAACGAAAATTGAGAGGAAGAAAAAAGAAAGAAAAAGAACAAATTCTGCCTTTAAAAAAATTGTGCGGTAGATGAAATTTATTTTGGAATTTCTCAGCATCATTGCTCTAAAACCTTTCTCCACTTCAGTGTTTCTTGTCCCATTACCTGACTAGGTATTCCCTTAACCCTTGAACATAAAATCTCATCTTAGAACCCTTCATTCACAACGAGAATTGCTTATTGTATTGCTCTTTCTAGAGGAATTACCTTTTTCATAGTGATGAAGAGGTGATGTTCTAAAATAAATTTAAGATGGAAACTTGAGAGTAGTAGTGGAAGATAATTTTTTTGAGGGGGTGGGATGGGTGGTATGGGCTGAGGGCCTTTCACAGGGCCTTTAAGGAAGCAGTATGGTATATTGGAAAAAAATATTGAATTGATTTTACAATTTAAATCTCAGCTGGACAAATTACATAATCTTTATGAGTCTCAGTTTCCTCATCAGTAAGATAAAAAGGTAACGGTGGATACCAGCTTCTTAAACTGTGGCTCACAACTCTATATGGAGTCTTATTATTGAATGTGAGGTTCATGAGACTGCTTTATTACAAGTAAATATTTGATTTGTATGCCTATTTTATATACCTATATACCTGGGGTTATATAAAAATTTCTCTCATGAAAAGGGGTTGTGAGTGGAAAAAGTTTAAGTAGAAGCCTTATATTATTGGACCATTCTATTGCTGGATATTTAGATTTGAACTTTAAGGGTTGGTATGTTTTTTGTTTTGGTCAGTTTTTGACATTTAAAAATAGTGCTATTACAAATATTTTTGAACAGGTATGACATGGGATTATCCCTGAAGACAGGAACAATACTACATGCTTTATCATTACTTCAATTTTTTTTCCTGCCTTTTTGAGGCTTATCAAAACTTCAGAGGAAACTAATTTAGAGTGAGATATATAACAGGAATTTGAAAAACAAATGGAAGGATATATGAATGTGTATCTTCAGACTAAGAAAAAAAACATGAGTAGAAAGTTCTGGCCATGTAGGAGGCACATTGTATAATAATGGAAGGAAAGAATTAAAGGAGATTGATTTATCCTAATTCAGCTAAGAGTAATGACTGGGGCCTAAGGTTAAGTCATTGAAATCTTCCACCTTCTGCAGTTCTTTTGTTTGTCAGCACATGGGGTTGTGACACTAGTTAACAGAGATTAAAAAAAAAAAAAAACCTTAACTAGTTTGTAACAATTTGCATAGAACATCAGTCTTTTCAAATGTCACTATTATCATGAGTTGAGGGGAAGTGAGTATTGCTTATGATATAAATTATCAAACTAATTTTAAGTATTTGTTCTATTCTAAATAAATGATGTTTTTTAAAAAGCAGAAGGTTGTAGCATCCTTGAAAGAAAGTAGCAAGAAATTCTCTCTGAACCAAATAGTAGCTACAGAATTACAGAGGAACATCAGAATGACAATCTTTCATATCTTAAAGGGAGAGGATATGGGAAGAAGCAAAAGTTTTATTAGATCATACCAATAAGCAAGTAGAACTCAGACAGAAGGGATCTTTGAACAGCAGATAATAAGATACAAATTCTCTTTTACCTTAAAATGTGAATTTTTCCAGGAATTTCTCAGAAAAGAGGCTATATATAGTTCCTACTGACAATAAATCTGCACTCAATTGTCTCTATAGAGGAAAGGCACAGGGACAGTGGTTCTATTGCTTGATCTCCCTCCCTAACACCCCTCTCACCACCACACAGACATTATTTACTTTGCTATTCTGTCCAAATTAAATGACTTGTTTTTTTTTTTCTTTTCTTTTCTTTTTTTTTTCTTTTTTTTTTTTTTTTTTTTTTTTTTTTTTTTTTAGCATTTTCTTGATTGACTTGTACAGTAGGAACTGGATGGGAGTTTGAGCTAGACATTGTCTATTTACTGAACCTATAACCTATGGGAATTCTAGAATGGGTGCAATATATGTGTGGATTTTTTCAAAATGTATATTTATCTTTGTACCTTTTGCTTAATATTTCCATATGACTTTCCTCAAAATTTCTATTAATTTGTAATTTTAATATTGATGAACAAGTATAACTGTTTTCTTACAGCATAGCCTGCATTGAAATTCTATGCTTTTAATTGATAAATACAAGGTGTTACCTCAAATTTGTTTTAATTCTTTGATTATTGGTAAAGTTGACTTTATTTTTCAAATGATTATTAGCATTTATATTTCTTCTTTTGAAAATTCTCTGTTTATTGAGTGGTTTGGGAAGGTAAGGAGAGAATTTGGAATTCAATTTTAAGAACAAATGTTGAAAATTGTTTTTTACATGTAATTGGGGAAAAATTAAAGACAATTATATAAAAAGAAAACCTTGTTCATGTTGGTTAGCACAGTTTCTTGCTGTATATATCATAAAATTTAAATACCAACAGCAGCAACAAGTTGAGTAGCCAAAGAAAAAATATATATGGACTTCAGGAACTAAACATTTACTATTAAACTAAATTCTTCCCATGTCCTCACAGTTTGATATTAATGTTCATTTGTGATATATGATGTGAGTCAAATCAATATCCAAGCAGAGAAACAAATTAGGAATAAGCAGTTCTAAGTTCAACCAAGCATGTAAAGCTCTTTGATGAAGTGGAAATGAAAGATTTATTTAGTCTTCTATATATGTCCCAAAGAGTATCTAAATGTTCCCAAAGGTTAATTCTAGAATAAAAACCTATAACCATTGTGATATTGGGAGAATTTCCATTAGATAATGTTAATAGGGTTTTTAAAAAGTACTCCTTGGTTCCTATTAGATCCATGCTGGGAAAATAATGAAAAATCCTGCAAAAATGCATCTTGAAATTAATGGAAAATAATATTGGAGAGAAGAAATTTCCCAGCAAAGAAATACTTAAATTCCTTCTATTGGGAGGGCCCATTGTGTTTGTCTGATTTTCATAATTGAGGCAATTAAATGACTTATATTTATAGTAAAATGGAGAGTTAATGCAGTCAGTAATCTATTTACTTCTTTATTCAGGAAATTTAGTCATATGATTTACCATAAAATAAAAATATAGGAAGGAAGGAAGGAAAGAAAGAAGGGAAAAAAAGAAGGAAGGAAGGAAGAAAAAAGGAGGAAAGGAAACACGGAAACAAATATTTATTAACTGTCTATCATGCTCCAGGCACTGTGCTAAATGCTTTATGAGTGTTTTATCTCATATGATCTTCACAACAACACTGAGAGGTAAATGCTATTATTATACCCACTTTACAGGTGAGAAAACTGAGATAGACAAAAGATTAAATGACTTGTCAAGGAAGAGTCACATAGCTTTTAACTGTTTGAGGTCACATTCAAATTCAGGTCTTCCTGACTCCAGGACTATGTGAATGGATACAGAATATACATATATATTTACATATTGTTTTCTGTATTAAGCATAGAATAGTGGTGTCAAGTAGAAATGGGTCACTAAACTATATATACAGATTCTTCTGGGGAATATATTGATTTAGAAAACCACAAGTGAACATTATCTATCTTCCTTGTGTTTTATTTTGTCAAATATTTCCCAAATACATTTTAATCTGTTTTGAGTTGCCCTTGTGGTTCACATGTTCATCTGTTTGACACCTGGATATAGAACATCATACCTTTTAGATATGACTTTGATGCTTTTCATGAGTTGAGGATAAGAGAATATTGTTTACATAGGTTGGTGATTTGTCGGTTTAAAAATAATCTAACCACTGATGGTAGCAAGACTATGATATAATCTCATAGCATTATGGGATAATATGTTTAGAGCAAAGCATAACTAGTTCAAGTTTTTCATTTCATAGTCAATAAGGGTTCAACCTGATTTTTGTGTCATTTAGAATCTGGAAAGAAATATTCCTAAGATTTATATTTGTGCCCAGTGGGAATCCTGGAAAGAACTCATGAAAAAATAATTTATTTTTGTTCTGTGGCCTTGAAGTGAAAAAATTCCAGTGAGATTGAGAAGACAAAGACAGAACTTCCATTTTCCTAAGTATTTATGTTGAAAATGACAAGCTCAGTCAATCTTATAGTCTGGAACAGTTTTTGAACTGATTTATAACATAACATGATAAAAATGGAATCTTTTCTGAAGGATCTCCCCCTCTTAAAATTACTTAATATAATTTTGTAAATATTTGTATTTGCCAGCTTGTGTGCATGTGCATCCAGTAGTAGAACATAAGTTCTTTAAGGCCAAGCACTGTTTAATTTTTGCTAATCACCATGCTTAGAACAGAGGAGATGCTTAATGTATAATTGTTGAATTGACGGTGTTCAATTGACTCTCTGGTCTATTTTGCAAGAATTTGATGGAAAGTCCATATTGAAGATAAAAAAATGAACACAGAGGTATTTTGAATTCCTTTCTATTCTTAGAATGCTAAGAATCTTCAGTCTCATATCTTGTGATCTTCAATATTATTTGTGGACTCTAGCAATAATCCACATAATTCTGGAAACTTTTTCCTTTTCTCTCACCCTTACCCTTCCAGTAAAAGAAATTTTGAAAATACCAAGTAAAAGCTTGTGCTCTTTAATGAGTTAGTGAATTATGGGACTATTATTAATTCAACACTTCAAAAAGTTGCCAAAATCACCAAGGTAGGAGGTGGTGAATAGTCTTTTTCACTTGAGGATCTCAAAGAACTTTTTAGTCATAAAATTATTAAGTATGAGAAAACCCTAGCAGGGGAGAAATTGGTTGTTAATTAAGTTTTTCATGTTCTTGGCATTTTACATTGCATTGAGGTCAAGTTCATCTCTTTGTAATCAGCTTATAAAACACATGTGTGTACAACAAAGTGGAAAAATCTAAGGGTATTATCAAATAACCATGTAGACTATAATTAAGGTTGAATGATTAAGTACTAATTAATTAAACTGTCAGATTTTAATCAAGGGATTGATTGTTTTTGTATGGATCCTTGATAGTTTCACATCTTTCTAAAGATTCTGAAACCTTCCTTGTAAAAATGAACAAATTAAAGTGCCAAGCTATAAATAACTAACTAGAATTCCTTATAAACTGAATTTACTGCAATATTGTTTTATGACTAGCAGAAATCCAAGTTAAACACATTTCAATCAACAACCTGATTTTTTAAAGGGATCAAAATTATTCTTCTCTAGTTGAAAAAATGGTGCAACCTAGGGCAAGCCACAACACCTTTTTAGACATCAGTTTCCCAATTTTTAAGAGGAGACAGCTGGATAAAATCTCTAAATTTCATATTTTTTAGCTTTTAGTTTCTATGGGTCTTTGGTTCTGCAATTCTATACATCTACTAAATAATTTTGGTGATGATGATCACCCTCCTACTATCATTATAGCAGTTTTCTCTTTTTCTTCTTCTTTTTTCAGAATTCTTAACTAACCTCTTGACTAAGAAATCCAAGTTAGTCTGAATCAGGAAGAAAGAGTGGCATGTCTCTGAGCTAGAATGGAGTTGGACCAAACTTCAAAGAAATCAATAAGGAAAAAAAAAAAACCCAAACTCTTGGATCTTATTACTATTTAATTTTGATCAAGGACCTTGGAATTTTGAATGCTCCTTCAACCAAGGACTTTAAGGTTCTAAAAAGAGATAGTCATTCACAAGGACCTCCAAAAATTTGCCTATCAGTAGAATTGTAGATAAATTACACCTAAGCAATCCTTCAGTTGTTATCAAAAACTTCCGAAGATCTTTGGGAAAATGATTACTATTTTCAAATATTTGAAAGGTTGTCATGAGGATGAGAGGCAACTTGTTCTGTGTGGTTCCAGAGAAGATAAAAATTAGTTTAATGTTTCAAGTCCTCCTGGTGATCTTTCCATAGAACAAAATAAATCCAAATCAAAGAACCTCCACATCTCTCAAAACCAAATATTGGAAGGAAGTATGAGCTAGAAGAAGGAAGAAATCTGTTTGGGCTGGTGTGTGTGTGTGTGTGTGTGTGTGTGTGTGTGTGTGTGTGTGTAAAGAGAGAGAGAGAGAGAGACAGAAAGAGAGAGAGAGAAATAGAAACAGAGACAGAGAGAGAGAGACATCTATATACAGAGACAGAGAGAAAGACAGAGACACCTACATAAAAACAGAGACATACAAAAAGAGTATATATATCATTCTGGTAAAACTTCACAAAAGATATGTGGAGAGAGTCTAACCTGGGCCTTGAAGAAAAGATAGGATTCAGATAGGTCAGGAAAATATTTTATAGGTGAAAATAGAGAAAGATGGTATAAACAGAGGTATGGATGAGGAATATATAAAATATGTTCCAAGAACAGTGAGCAGACTATTTAGGATTAGATAAATGTTTTATGTAGAAAATAAAAGTTAGACATGTATGGTAAGAACACTACTTAGTCCAGCCTAGCCTTCTTCTTCCTTTACATCTCTTAATAATCATAAAATAATAATGATAAAAGCTAAGATTTATATAACACTTAATGTGCCAGGTTGTTTTCAGTGATTTAAAAAATCTCATTTGATCTTCATAACAACTCTGAGAAGTAGGTGCTGTTATTATCTCCAAGTTTCAGGTGAGAAAACTGAGGCAAATAGAGGTTACATTTCTTTCTTTCTTTTTTTTTCCTGAGGCAATTGGGGTTAAGAGACTTACCCAAGGTCACACAGCTAGGAAGTGTTAAGTGTCTGAGACCAGATTTGAACTCAGGTCCTCCTGACTTCAGGGCTGATACTCTATCCACTGTGCCATCCAGCTGCCCTGAGATTACGTTTCTTGTCCAGGGTCACAGATATAGCTAGTAAATGTCTGAAGCTGAATTTGACCTTGACTTTAGGCCTGGTATTCTATCCACTACTCTACATAGCTGCCACTGTCTGGCCCTGAAGGTGAGTATGTGCTGCCCAAGCTTTGATTGCCAAATGCACTGGAAATGATAAACTAGGTGGACAGTGAAGGAATGGTGGTTCAAAGATAAGAAGAATGGCAGCCAGAGAAGTCTTTCTTCATGCTGGTCTCTGTGCTTCAATTTTTCTTACTGCTTTGTTAGTAGTAATTAAACAATGTGGAGCAACTGAAAGTGTAGATTGGCAAGTTGATGAGTACATGAGGTGGAAATCAGTCATAGATAAGCAGAAGTCTAAGTCATTAATAGAATGAGGAGAAATTGTTAGAATCCTAGTGTTAACTCAATGGAATTGATACAATGCTTAATGGTTCACACATTAGAGCAAATCCTTACAAAGTGTTAAGTCACTCGTATTGATAGAAACAATGCTTGAGTTTACATTTTTGAAAGTTCACACACTGGCTCACACATTGGAGTTCACAAGTTTGGGAGATTCACAAGTCAGAAACCCACAATCCCACTCTCAGAGGAGGAGTCAACCTTTGGGTTCGCACCTTTAAGAGATCATATATAAAGAAGCTCTTAGAGCTTCAGTCAGTCAGTCAGTTGAAAAGATTGAGAGGGGAGCATCAGTTGGAGATTGAGAAGCCATGAGTCAGAGTTGAACTAGAGGCAGAAGCTGGATGAGCTAGAAGACATGCTGTGAGAGTTCTTGGAATCAAGGAGGGAGAGAGGCCTCTAAGAAAGTCCAAAGAAAGAGATAAGACTTGGAAGGAGAAAATAAATGTTTGGATTTTATCAGCTTGCTGCATTTGAAGTGATTATTACTCTGAACTGAAACTAAGGTTGCCTCCAGAAAACCTCCCCAAGAAACCCGCTCTTTTTGTATAATATGATGGTTCTCTACTCTCAGAAAACCATCATATTATACAAAAAGAAGAGAACACCACAAGAAATGGTCAGAAGAGGAATCAATATGGTAGGCCTAGAGTTTTCCTTGCAATGGTACTCTGATATTTAGGACTGCTGTCTGAGGGGAAAACGTGGGAATTTAAGGGGAGTTGAGGAAGCCATAAACAACACACAAAGGCCAGCAGATGACACAGAAAAGCTTTAGAAACTCAGAAATGCATAACATATATGTAGAGTATTGTATAATATCAATATATTTCACCTTATAATACCATAATAATTCAGACTTCTCTAGGACAAGGAAAGGCTAAAAATTTATATGTAGATCTTCCAAATCACAGGGTCATATTCTCCTAGCCCCTGTAGTGTAGTAGGGACAATTGCATTTGAGAGCAGGAATTGTGCCTACCATACCTAACATAGTGTTTTGCACATTTTAAATGAATGTACTCGTTTTGATGAATGACTGAATAAAATGAATACACATATGTGAAAATGCTTTGAGAAACGTCTGGGTACTATGGAAATGCATAGCATCATTACAATTGCCTGTTCTCCTGATGTTATTAGGGCACAGATGAGGAAAATTATTAGTGTATTCAAATAATGGAGCTCTTTAACTATCTTGTTTCTGGCTTCAAGATGTTTAGCTTTGATGGCTCCATCATTACAGCAAATGCAAACCTGCCAAGTGGAAGCTAGAGGAGCTTGCTGTGTTCAGATGATCATTTCCTGCTGATAAACACCTTGAGTAAATCTTTACTGACCTTGTCTGCACTGGATGACTAATTTGCTTTGCAGGCAGGATATGAAATGAATTTGATTGCATGCCAGAAGAGGGTGGCCCCTTATCTATAGAGATTAATTAGACATCTTACATTGTCTTACTAGCATCAAGAATTCAACTCTCTTGTGGAAAATCATACGAAAGTATTCGACTAATTATTGAATATTTGTTCCATGTCTCCAATGTGCCTAGACTGTTCTGGGTGCATTATGGGACATTAAAGAATCACAGCACATTATTATGATTTTTTATCTATCTATAATTGGTTAAGATTATACCATGGGAAAACAACAACAAAATTAATATCTGTATAACATACTATTTTAAAATCAAATTTACAGATGTCAAAAAACTGGGAGGAATCCATTAATTCATTCAATAAACAAACATTTATCAAGTATTGATTTCATTCAAGATACTGTACTGAGCCTGAGGATATAAAGACAAAATGAAATACAGTCTCTACTCTCCTGAATTTGTATTTTAGGAACACAAGGAATTCATAGAAAGAGATTTGAGAAGAGGAAGAACACTGACATCTAAGGATACCAAGAAAGTACTTCTTCATGGGTAGAAACTGTATTATCTACTGAGGAAGGTAAGGAGTTCAGGAGACAGAGGTAAGAAGGAAGTTTTTTAAAGGTAGAAGGTACAAACTTTACAGGCACAGAAATAGAAAATTGAATGTTAGGTTTGAAAAACAGCAAATAGGTCAGTAAAGTGAAAGAGAAGAATCACATGAAATCTAGAAATGGCCAGGTGTGGTAGTACAAACATTTAATGCCTGGGGAAATAGTCTTTTGAAAATTTCTTGAAATTTGGAATAGCAAACTGCATTGGAACTGTTTTTATTAATTCATCATTGATATAATGAACTCAGGGAATGGGGGCCTGTAGGTTGCCAAAGGAGTGATGAACCAGCCCAGATTTAAAAAAAAATACCTGCTGGTGAAGATACCCATAAATAGTCCCTGCATTTTAAGATTTGTAGGCATTAGAAGAACTAATATTAAGAAAAAAAATCTGAGAAAAGGAAAATGACAAATGCTAGTGGGGATTTGGGAAAATAGGCACTCTAAAAATTTGTTGGTAGAGTTGTGAATTGACCTAACCATTCTGAAGAACAATTTGGAATTTTACCCAGAAGCATATAAAACTTTGATTCAGCAAGACTATTACTAAGTCTGTATCCCAAAAAGATTTAAGAAAAAGAAAAAGAAACTATACAAAACTATTATAACAGGTTTTTTTTGTGGTGGAAAAGAATGGGAAAGTGAGGGGATACTCTTCAATTGGGGAATGGTTTAACATATTGTGGAATATTATTATGATGGAATATTATTGAACTATAAGAATTGACAAGCAGGATGGTTTCAGAAAAATCTGGGAAATTTTCTATGAACTGATGTGAAGTAAAGTGAACAAAAACAAAAGAACATAATTACAGGAACAGCAACATTGTAATGATGTTCAACTGCAAAAGATATAGCTACTCTGATCAACATAATGATCCAAGATGATTCCAAAGGACTTCTCATGAAAAAATGTTCTCCATGTCCTGAGAAAGAACTGAAAAAGTCTGATGCAAATTAAAGCATACTTTTTTCACTTTCATTTTTTTGTGTGTGTCTTTGCTTTTGTAATCTGGTTAATATGGATATATGTTTTGTATGATTCCACATATTTAATCGAGATCATGTTGCTTGATTTCTGAAAGGTTGGGGAAGAGGAAGGTGGAAGAGAGAGAACTTGGAACTCAAAATATTTTTAAAATTTAAAAATTGGAAAATACAATTGGAAAATAATGAAATAAAAATAAATTTTAAAAGAAAAAAATCTGAAAATGTAGAAGATAGATGAAAGGCATATTGAGCAGGGTAATGACATGGATAAACATTTACTTTAAGAAGATTATTTTGGTAGCAATGTGGAGAATGGATTGGAATGGAGAAGAGAAAGGAAGACAGGCATTTGATTTGATTGTTACATTAGGACAAACTAAAGGGAACAAGGCTCCCTTTGGATTAGTACTCCTATGAATAGAGAGAAGAGGATAGGTTTGAAAGATGCTATGGGGTTGGAATGAACTAATATTGGCATCTAATTTCATCATGGTTGGTTAAGAATAAATCCAAAGTTTTGAACCTGAGAGACTAGTAAGATTATGATATCTTTAGCCAAGATAGGGAAGTCTTAAGGTAAGCAGATGTAGAGGGAGAAATCAGTGCTTTAATCACATTAAAATTTAGAAACCTCTGAGATGTCTTGGTGGAGATATCTAACAGTCTATTGATAATATGGGATTGGAATTTAGGAAAGTTATTAGGGACACCTAAATTTAAGAAGTGTGTGGTACAAAAGAGGACAAATATATTTTCATAGTGACACTCTTTACAGAGATGGAAATTATTGAGAAGATATGCCAATGGGAATTTGCTTAGACTTCCTCATCCTGATCTATCCCTAGCCTTTAAAATAATATGCTTGTTGTCTCTTTTCCCACCCTTTCCAATCATGCTGAATATTTAACTGACCACTTAATTCTGAATCTTCTCTCTCAGTCCTTGACTCCATTGATCAATAAGCAACTCTGGTAAGACTGAGTTATCAATACCTCATTTGGTTTCTTGGTTTTGGACTTTGCTTCATTCTTCAGCCCTATCCATGACACTATCACTCTATATTTCAGGTCACTGCAGTAAAGCTCTTGTAAAAGGTATGTAAAGTAATAGCAAGAATCTCTAATGATCAGTTATGAAAGGCTTGGCTCTGATCAGTTATGAAAGGCTTGGCTCTTCTCAGTGGTTCAGTGATCCAAAGAAATCCCAATAGTCTTTGGACAGAAAATGCCATCTGCATCCAGGAAAAAGAACTATAGAATTTGAATGTAAATCAGCACATGCTATGTTCACTTCTTCTTCTTTTTTTCCCATGTTTTTTTCCTCTTCCCTGGTTTTTCCCTTTTGCTCTGATTTTTCTCTCCCAACATGGTTCAAAAGCAATATATATTAATAATAAAATTTAAAAGTAATAAGAAGAAATAAAAAAAAGGTGCTTTGGGGACCTTCTTTTCCCTTCTTAGTGACCAAAGTCCCACTGTTAATAAATGTCTAAGCCTGGATTTGAACTTGTCTTCTAGATACAGTTCCTGTGCTCTATCCACTGTGCCACCCTAGACTCTGTTCTCCAAATTCAGTTCTAACAATTGCCTTTCTTTTTTTTTTTTCTCTCTCTTATCTTTGTTAGTATTATGAATGTGAGGTCAAACTTCAGAGCTGCTTTAATGTGTATTTATCTAATTAGACACTTGGAATATTTTTATGATCATTGATATCTTATATATCTTCCTCTAAAAAAGGCTATTCATTGTGTTTCATCATTTATCTATTGAGAAATGCTTGTCATCCTTTTTATGTCTTTTTAAAACTAAAGCTTTTTATTTTCAAAATATATGCATGGATAATTTTAGATATTCATCCCTACAAAACCCTATGTTCTAATTTTTTCCCTCCTTTGCTTCACCTCTCCCCCAGTTGGAAAGTGATCCAATATTTGTTGAACATATGCAATTCCTCTATACATATTTCCACAAATATTATGCTGTACCCAAAAAATCAGATCAAAAGGGAAAAAAAAGAGAAAGAAAACAAAATGCAAGCAAACAACAACAAAAAGAATGAAAATACTATGTTGTAGTCCACATTCAGTTCCTACTGTCCTCTCTCTAGGTGCAATGAATGCCTGTCATTCTTAAATGTTTGAATCAATTCCTAATATATTTTGGATGTCAGACTTTTTTTAGAGAAATTTCCTGCAGATTCTCCCCCCTCCCAAGTTAATGAATTCTCTTTAATTTTTCAGTGTACTGATTTTATTTGTGTAAAACTTTTTCAATTTTATGTAACCAAAATTATCTTCTATGATCCTATGTATCATTTATCTATTCAAGAATATCTTCCCTATCTATACATAGGAAAAGCATTTTTTCTGTTTATTGTATTGTATTTTATATCTATGTCACATATTCAGTTGGAACTTATTGTAGTATATGTTATCTTCTTTAAATCAGATTTCTTCCATGCTATTTTCTAGTTTTTCCAGCAGTGAGTCCTTACCCTCAAAAGTGAAGTCTTTAGAGTTATTGATAATTATGCTATTATGTATTTTGCTTCTTTGCTGTTGTGTACTTAGTCTATTGATGTAGTTCATTAGAGAATATTTCTTGTGCTTTTCTCCTATAAATGCCCTCACTGAACATGTCCTTCATTTATTTAAAGGTGATTCTCAAAAAGAATTTGTATAGATGGGGGGAAAGGCAAGTAGGTTGTTGATTATTGATGTTTGTCAGTGTCTTTTAATTTTTTAAAATTTCCTTCTCTGTGAATTTTTATGACTTTATTCTCTCTCAATTGATGCTCTTACTTACCTGATCCATTTTTCTTAGTGTCACATTTTTATCCTTATAATGTCCAATAACTGTAATTGTTTCTTTTAGACCATCTTAGATTGTATTTTCTATTCTCTCACTTGTTGATTTCATTTGATACCACAGATTCATTGACCATCCCTATTCTGATGATAACCTGGTTCTTTCTATCCAGATTTTGTCTCTATTACACAGATTTATAGATATAAATTGTTAGACATTTATAGACTGGATGGCATATAGGCTTCTCAGGCTCATAGATATGTCCAAAATAGAAGTTGTCTTTTCCCATAAATCCTTATTTTTTCTGAACTTTTCTATTATAGTTGATGGGCATAGCATTTTTTTCAGTCATTCACGTTTGCAATCTTGGTATCCTCCTTGATTCCTCTCTCTTGCTTACTTTACAACATACTCATTTGTAAATCTTGTAATTTCCTTTTCTACAACATTTCTCATATATGTCCTCCCTTCTTTCTATTCACATAATTAGCACCCAAGTTCAATTCCCTGCACACCTCTGTACTTGTTTAGCCTTTTAATTGGTCTTTCCTTGTCATAGTCTCTCTCTACTTAAACCCAACCTCCATTCAGCTGCTAAAGTGATTTCCTTAAATTGTAGATCTGATTACATTACCTCTCTGCTCAATAAACTCTAATGGTTCTCTTATCTCCAGAATCAAACAAAAAGTTCTTTGGCTCTTAACAATCTGGCCCTTTCCTGTCTCTCCCATGTTCTTACATTCTGCTCCACTACTTGCATATTCAACAACACTACTTATTATTACTACTATTATTATTGTTATTTGGTCCTTGAGCATAACCTTCCATCTCCTGTTTATGTGTCTTTTCACTAGCTGTTCCCCATATATAGTATGTTTTCTTTTCCATTTTCAGACTCTTCCCTTTTCTTAGTTGGCTTCCCTTAAGATTAAGCTCAAATGTCACGTCATCTAGAATACCTTTTCTTGTCTCCTTAGCTACTGTTGCTATTCCTTCTACAAGTACTTTCCATCTGCTGTGTATTTATCTTATCAGTTTTAATTTCTATATGTTCTTTTCCCAATGAGAATATAAGTTCCCTAGAGGTAGGGACTATTTTTAAAAATTTTAACTTTTTTGCTTTTGTTTTGTATTTCCAGATATGCCTGATACATAACAAACATTTAAGTACTTGTTGATTGGTTGATTGATTAATATGGTCTAAAATTTGCCTCTCCTCGTATCATTCACATATTTTCTTCATTCAGAAACTTTAGTTCTTTAGTACCTTCATAATTGTATCACCTCTGGTTCTTATGCTATCTATATGTTTATTCCCCCTTATTCTTTCTCCCTTTACATATATATGTACAGATATGATATATATATATATACACACACACATAAACACTTGATATATACATAGTATGTATAGATTTATATGTTTTATATATGTGTACGTATCTTTCTTTTTCTGTTTTTATCTCAATCTCTGTTATTATCTCTATAGTTTTAATCCATTTCAAGTTCCTTTTCCTGTCTTTGGTTTGTTTGTTTTTTGATGCCATATCTTCATATCTAACCCCCCCCCCCCCTTTTTTATAAGCATATCTGGGACTGTAATGTTAGATTTCAAACCAGGTGCTTCCACTATCTTTGATAGAGAAAACTTTGTAATGGTTTTTACAAATCACTTCCATTTCATTTCTTTTGTAGTTCTTTCTCCATTTTTGTCATTGAATGCCTTTGGGATGACTCTGTTTAGCTTGATAGTTTGCCAAGCTTTTTTAAAAGCCAGTCTTACCCTCCATAAATTCTCTCTGTTTTGAGATGCTATTGCTCATAATTGTCCATCATCATTTTTCATAAGAAGAGTTTGTTGAAATGGTTTTCACAAATCTTTTTCTTATATTTGTATACCTCTTTCCATTCTTATCCTCAAATGCCTTGAGAGGATTCTGCTTATTTTGGATATTTTGCCAAGCTTTTTTCAAGCTAGTTTAAGCTGCAATCTACTCCTCCCCTCCCTCCCCCTTCTCTGTCTCTCTCATTTAAAGTATTGTGTTCATCATTTTCCATCATCTTCATATTTTCATCTGATGTTATTTTTGAGTCACTTCTCTCTGTTTGGCAAGAAAGTAAGATATACTCTAAAAGACTTTCTGAGTTTTAAAAAAATCTTATTGTAGCAATTAATTTATACTAGTTAAATTTCAAAATGAATTATTATAGTAATGTTGATGTCATTTGTGTTGAAATGATTTCCCATTTTAAATTTTAATTTCTTGTTTAATTCAGGATTAAGTTCTTTTAATTGCACACTATATATTTTTCTTATTTTTTTAATTCTGGAAATTTTATCTTTGATGTATTGATGATTTGACTATATCCAGATACCTGTCTTATAATCTTATAAATTAGATTTTTAAAAATCAACTTCATAAGTATAAGTAGCTTTTTCTTTGCTAAAGTGATTAGCAAAATCACTTAAAGTGATTTTTTTCCAACAGCTTATCTGAAAAGAAAGTCTGAAAATTTTAGTGTACTGTAAGCTCAAGAGAAGTCAATATGTTACTATAATAGTAAAAACAAAACAACCACCCTGATTTAATTTATAAAAATAAAACTGCATTTTAATATAGAATTTCTTCCACTGCCAATGGAAAAACTATCTCTAACTCATAGTGTTAAAGGATCATTTGTGGCCCTGGGAAGTTAAATGATTTACCATCAGATGCAAAGTTATTACATATTAGTTAGGATTTTAATTTATTTTTTTCTTGATTTTAAGGCTAATTCTTTAGTTATTATGTCATTGTTTCAACTCCATCTTCATCTGGTAGCATCTAGATAATAAAAGTTGATGAATCTGGAGTCAAGAAGTTCTGAGTTCAAATCCAGACAGAGACAGTTAATTGCTGTGTAACTCTGGGCAATGACTTAAATCTCTAATTTTCTTTATCTGTAAAATAGGATTGACAACAGAGCTATCTCTCTAGGTTGTTATAAGGATAAAATAAAATAATATTTACAAAGCATTTTTCAAATCTTAATACACTATAGAAATGCTATTATATGTATTAATAAAGTCATAGTGAGGCTGCTAGATTGTACAGTGGATTAGAGCACCAGCCATGAAAAAAGGTGGACCTGAGTTCAAATCTGATCTCAGACACTTAATACTTCCTAGTTGTGTGATCCTAGATAAATCACTTAACCCCAAATGCCTCAGAAAAAAAACAAAAAGAAGCAAGTCATAGTGCCCAGAAAAAAGGACATGATAAACAATATGCTCTGAAACAATATCTAGAGGGTTATGTTATTATGTTCAATTGTTTTAGGCAATTTTAGGTTTTAGGTTTTAGGCAATATCCTGCCAACCACTGCAACCAAAGAATAACTAATATAATAAAAAGGTTGAGAGCCACACAATATTGGGTCATTTGAAGAAGCTGAGACTATTTAGCCTAGAGAAGAGATGATTCAATTAGGGCTATGACAACTGCTTCAAGTTTTTATCATGGTGGAAACAGGATTATATGTGCTCTGCTTGATTGTAGGAGCAATGAGTAGAGGTTGAATAAAGATCTCAATTTGATGAAGGCAAAAACTTCTCTTCCTTCCTTCTCTCTTTCCTTCCCTCCCTCTTTCTTTCCCTCCCTCCCTCTCTCCTTTCCTCTCTCCTTCCTTTCCTCCTTCCCTTTCTCCCTCCTTCCCTTTTCCTCTTTCCATCCCTCCCTCTATCCCTCCTTCCCTCTCTTTTTCCTTCCTTCCTTCCTTCCTTCCTTCCTTCCTTCCTTCCTTCCTTCCTTCCTTCCTTCCTTCCTTCCTTCCTTCCTTCCTTCCTTCCTTCCTCCTTCCCTCCTTCCTTCTTTCCCTCGTTCCTTTTCTCCTTCCCTCCTTCCCTTTCCTTCCCTCCTTCCTTCCCTCCTTTCTTCTCTCTTCCCTTCCCTCCTCCCTTCCTCTCTTCTTCCTTCTCTTCTCCTTCCTCTCTCTTTCTTTCATTTAAATCTCTCCAAAAGTGCTTTTTTAGGAGATCTTCAAATAGAGTCTGAGTGACTACTTGTGAGGAATGTGGTTGAGGGGATTTTTTTTTTTTTTTTGGTTAGGTACACTTTGGACTCCATAGCTTCTGAGATTTCTGGTGACTTTCAGCCTCAGTGATTCTATTATTTAATCATTAATCTTCTGGGACCAGTCTACTATTTTTCCAAATGGTGACATTTCCAATTCATACAGATACTTGTCATATTCTCTCTAAGTCTTTTAGCTCCCAGGCTGAGCATCCCCAATTCCTTAAAGGGATTCTCATGGGACATCACCTTCAGTTGCTTCATTGTCCTGGCTAGCCTCCTTTGGATATATAATTTGATATAGAACTGTATAGGATAGGTAGGAGAAGGAAATAACAAGGAGAGAGGAGTTTATCTAGAGAGCTATTGTTGTCTGTCTCCAGGAGATGGAAATGGGACCCTTGGACCAAGTGTACAACCCCTATTGTATAGTCCTGAATTCAGCAGAATGGTCTACATTAAAATTGCTTTAGGCAATTGTTTGCCACCAGCAATGAGATTGTTATGATAGTAAAATATGTGTCATATCCATTGCCAAGTAAAACACAGCCTAAATTTCATTTAGGGAAATTTGTCTGTTTAATACTTTTGTCGTTTTTTATGGAGCAATAAGAATGTCAAGATTTACACATTTGAGGATTCCTAATTGAATCTTGCAAGAAAAGAAAACGCTACCTTTAGATATTCTAGGTGTTTCATCATATTCAGATTGTTGTGTGTGTATGTCTATTCATGTCAATTCAGTAGCTGAGTTGTGATTTAAAGCAATGATTTTCTATAGGGATTGATATGAAGGCCTGCCCATTCCCTCCTGTGCTGATGCTATATTTGTAAAGAAGTCATTAATGAAATGCTAGTTCTTCTCCCTCTATTCCCAAGCACCAGCTTTGAACAATTGTCTTTTCTGAACTGCCTGTCACTGCCACATCTGGATGCCAGTTTATATGACGGCTATTTCCCTAGCCAGATAGTTGGGTGTTCAGAAGATCATTGATAAAGAACAGGAAGCAACCATAGAGATCATCTACTTCCACTTTCTCATTTTAGAATCCCCAGATCTGTAATCTGTTGGTACTTATCCAAAGTCATATAAGGCAAACAGTGACAAAGTCAATATTTGAATCCAAGTTCCTTAACTCCAAAGCCCTGATGTTCTGGCAATAGTTCTCTGTGAGGAAAAAGAATTACCATGGGGCTGAAATGGCCTCCCTGGCTGTGGGGTTCTGTCAATAGAGGCAGATAACCTGGTATCCTAATCTCTGGAGTCCAGTCTTTAGAATCTAGGGGCCTATATCTCCAGCAGGCTTATCTAAGCCTTAACTCCATAGGCAGGCAGTAGCAAACCAAGGTTTTTAATCAGTGCTTTTAACTAACGTAACTGTTGTATGATCAGTCATAAATTTAGAGCAGCAGAGCATTATAGCACTATAGATCTGGCAATGGAAAGGACCTCAGGGGCTATCTAATTCAACCCTCTCGTTTTACAGATGAGGAGTTGGAGGTTCACAGAGAGGTTAGAAAACTTGCTCAAAATCACATAGATAAAAAGTCAGGGCTGGGAATTAAGCTCAGGTACTTTGACTTTGAAATTAGCTCTTCTTCTTTCTAATATATTATCAAAACAAACTACAGTTTTCCCTTCCACATCATGACTTTTCCTATCATGATTTCAATATATTGCAAGTTGGCATAAGAAATCAAATGGAAATTTTGGAGGAGTTTTGTGGAAGCTGCAGATGACACAGAACCTATGATCTAATACTTAATCCAATTTTTACAATAAGATACTATGAATACCCCAAAAAAGAAAAATAAGAAAATAGACCTTCTCTAGTACAGAATGAGGGTCAAAAATTGCACACGGATTTTCTAGATTGTTGGGATTACTGTTCCCTAACCCCTGAGATATGAAAGGGATAACTATAATCAGGGAATCAGTGAATATACTTGGAGAGAGCAGAACAATAAGCCAGGATAGAAGCTGAGAACAGATAGGGTATATAATAAAAGCCCTGTATCTGACATTTGTTTTTAAATATTCTTCCCCATGGATTTCTATTGAACTATGGCCCTTAAATTTATAGGTTGGATCTTTGCTCTAGGGGCTAGTACAGAATGTTCCCAGAGGGCAATGAAGGGATGAGGGAAGAAGATAGTGTGGAAGGATAGGCTTATATATTTAGAGCTGAAAGAGGACAGTGGTATAATGGATAGAGTACAGGACCTAGAGTAGAATTCATATTGAGCCTGACACTTAACTAGCTCTGTAATCTTGGGCAAGCCACTTAACCCCTGTTTGTCTCAGTTTCTTTAGCTGTCAAATGATGAGGATAATAACAGTATCTGTCTTGCAGAGTTGCTATAAGGATTAAATGAGATAACTACAAATTCCTTTACACAAGATCTGGCACATGGTAAGTACTAAAAAAAAATTCTTATTGCTTCCCTTCTCAGGGGCCCTAACTGACTTAGATGGAATATAAATAACAATTATTTCTGTTTTGACCAGAAACCTTTTCTTCCTCTCTCAGATTAATTTTTTTTTATGTAGGTAAAAGAGATCATTCTTTGCCTTAATTCTTACCTAGCCTTAATCACTGAATGGAGAGCTACCTTAATTAAATTAAGACCTGTTGAAGACCTAAGCTTAAAAAGGCCAAGATCTCCCACTCCAGTCATTCTGCTCTATATTTTACCACTGGACACTTCATAACTTAAATCCAAATTCATCTGCATGTCATGGGATCACCTCCCTGATGTCATAGTTCTCTTTGAGAACAAATGACAAACAAAACAAACAAACAAAAACAACAATAGTCCAACCCACCAACTGAGGCCCAAGAAAAGAAGTAATTTGCCCAAGATCACATTGCTGGTAAAGGAGATAGCAGAGATTCAAATTCAGTTCTTGATTCCAAATCTAACACTCTTTCCATGGCACCATGATAAAAACCCGAAGACCATAATGCCTGAGAAACTGAGGCAGGATAGAGATTAGGGAGTTATAATAATTTATTTATTGGAGAGCTTAATTAATTGGGCCGGACTCGTCTCCAAATATCCAGTATCGAATGTGGGATTCTAGATATTCTTTATAGGGTTTTGATGATTAACAGGAACAATGACATAATGGAGGAGACATCTAATTTTGTCCTTACAACCCTAGGAAGTAACTGCTACTATTACTATAACTTTTCAGTTGAAGAGAATGTGGTAAATAGAGATTATGTGAGTTTTCCAGGGTCATATAGCTTATTAGTGGCTGAAAATTAATTTGAATGAAATCTTCCTGACTCCAGATTCAGCATATTCTTTCCACTGGGACACCCAGCTGTATTTACTTTTATCTTTAATCTTCTGAGTATTCCATCTTTCTTGAACTACTTTTACTCATCTATAGATAATAGCCAAGGACAAACTAATAAATGTTTAACAATTGGCTTCACTTCCCTCCTCCTAAGTATTTATAACACACTTTTAAGTTTAATCCACATTATTGACATTTTCTCCATCACAAAACAATAAACAAAGCCCTAATATAATTTCTTACAATGAAATTTTACCAGTCTGTTCTCCAGCTACTCGATTATACCACTGGATACGCCTCCCCTCACCCCCCATAACGTAGTACAAGATGAGAGCCAATTAGCAGTGAAATATAGCTCAGATTTAATCATGATTACATTATAAAGGTCATTCTTGTACATTTTAAGATTAGGTCAGATGGCTTTCAAGGTCCTTTCCAAATCTAATAGTCAATGATTCTAACCTTGAACAATTTCCCTCAATTGCAGCAATGTTAGTAAACATGGATTTGAGATTTGTGCCTGATGGCAGGAATGGAGAGAAAATGAGACTATTTCTTAACTCCATTTGAGAATCTCTCCAGGAGGGCTAAAGTTAATTCTATTCTTTTGGTTTTCTAATTCCTTTTGAACTGCTTGCCTGTACTGAGAGTAATGCACCTTATTGTGTACTGCTTTGTTCTGTAATTATTAATCCTGCAAAATTTAGTGCTATCTGGCATAGATTTCATATGAATATTTGACTGTTATGCTGTGGTGAAAAGGGTACTGGCCTGGGAGTCAAGAAACTTTTATCCTCGTTCTGGATAAACTCACTGTATCAATTATAACCAAATTGTTTTCCCTCCCTGGGCTTTGATTTCCTCATCTGTAAAATAAGGGAATTGGACCATCTCAAAGGCACTTTCAGGAACCAATATTTTATATTTCTATGACCTCTTTGTAAGTTCCCTCAAGACAGGAACCAAGTCTTATGATATTTCTGTAAACATTTCTGATTCTTGTCTTTCCTTCTCTATTTGCAGCACCCAACATGATCTCAAACATATAGTAGATGCTCAGTGGGACTTGCATAGATTGGGAGATTTTCATACTTGGTGAGATATTTTGCTTAACCTTAACAAGTTCTTCTCTAGACAGAGACCAAGAGCAATCCACAACCTGAAGTTCTGTTGATTTACTGGTGACTTGTTTCTTGGCTCTTACACTTGGTACCTAGAAGTGGGAATAACAACAGAAGTGTATTTTCCGGAAATGAATATAGATCAAGACTAATAATAAGCTTCTTTTGCATAAAACAATGAAAAGTGAAAGCTGGAAGAGAAAAGAATCCTTCCTTCTTTCCTTCCTTTTTTAATTCCTCCCTCCCTCTCACCATAATTTTCTTAAACTCTGAGTCCTAGCCTTCCAGCTTCAAACCTTAGGAAAGTTGAACCTTTAGGAACCTTAATATCATCCTTAGGTGAACCATTTAATTTCATATCCATAGAATGGGAGAGGGAGAATGACTAACTGGACACCATTGTTAACAATAACTACACACAAAACAACACAAAACTTGAAGTTCTAATCAAGGAAGGAGAAAAATGGTTTGGTTAAAATTGAAATGAGTAATTCTTATATCAGGGAGAACACAGTAAAATATGGCTTCCCAAGAAAAGAAGTAATGATGAGATTAGGGTAACAAATGATGAGGTTTAGGTCAGGGAGTTAAATAATGAAGTTAGTGTAGGTTTGGGGTTCAGGGAACCAAATGAAGAGGTTTGGCTCCCCTAAATTCCCCTAGAATTCCGCACAAGGTAGGGAGTTGTGGGAATCCCTTCTGGTGGCATAGAGATCCTTCATAAAGGAATTTACGAACCCAAAAAGCTTAAGTGGTAAAAAGTTTATTATTGGCATTGGGAAGTCAGCTTTTGCTATGCATGAATAGAAACACTGAATTCCTTAGTGGCAAGGTCTGACTGAGAAGTAAAGTTTCTAATAGAGAAATCCCGACAGAGAGGTATAAAGTCTTGTTAGGGAAATAGGTGAGGAAGATAAAGAGAGGGTAACACTGAAAGAGAATATCATTTCAGTGGGCAAAGGGTTGCTGTTATGCACGGCATGGCATATTAGGTCCTCTATAAGGACTGAGCTTAAAATTGGCTCTTTTTATAATAGAAGCCTTGGCTACAAGCTGGGATTTGCTCTTGATAGGGGCTGGGTTCAACTTGAGCTGGAATTTGAATAGAATTGAATGGGTGTCTCTATGTTTGATCTTTAATTCAATGGGAAGCTTAATCAGTAGTGAGTGTTATCAATGGGGGTGGTGCCCTCTCTCAGGAAAACAGAATGAAGCTGTTTATCCTGTTTCCCTCTGATGGGGCCTTTTACAGAGGCAGGATTCAAGGAGACTTTCTACTTGAAGGAGTTTTAGAGAGTTTCAGGGTCCCCCCTATCAGTAAGATATAGTCAGTTGAATTAGAGGCTTCCATTGAAGGAACCTGGAGCAGTTCTAGGGAGGAGCTGATCTGGGATTTATTTAGGGTATGAGGAATAGGGATGATGGAGAAATCCATCTGGTAATTACTTATATAAACTAATTGTTTTGCTAATTAGCAGCTAATCGCTTCTATTTCTACTGGATGAAGAGGTACAATTGCTGCCAGCTCTAAATTCCAGAATCCTAGGGCAAAATCTACATCATTTAAGTTACAGCTTTTGATGTGAGTTAAAATGTGATTATTGTCAGAAGACATTTAAGGGCAAATTGTTGTTGTTTGTCCTTTGTTTTGGAAAAGGACCATGACTTCAGAAAGGTGATGACATGACTTTCAAATGCATTGGATTTGAATGAGGGAGGGCTGTGCGAAGTCACCAATCTCACTTTTTCCTCCAGAGCCATCTGGGTCTAATGACCAGATATAAGTCAGGATGACTGAAGGGTTCACTTGGAAACCAATTCTAAATGCTACTAGGGATAGAGCAATAATTTTAGTAGAAAATGTTAGGTAATAGTTACCTGGGCTTGCAGGGACTCATCTCTTTCATAACTGATATTCTTCTGAATCTTGCTTTTCCTAAATTCTGGGAGATATTGGCTTTCTAGGACATAGGCAGACAAGATCAGCCCTAGATGAAGATATCCAGGATACTCTCTTTATATCCATGTGGACTATAGGGCTTACAATATCATGAACTCACCTGTAAAGTGTCCTTATGACACTTGTTCTGTTCTCATTCTTTGGTTGTAGGATGCTAGGGCTTACTCTATGAATCATCACTGACCTCTTGCTACTAATCTTTTATTTAAATAACATTCATCACTATGGGCATAGATCTTCATATGAAACTTCCCAAAGAAGCCTTTGTGCTCCTGAACTGGGACTTAACTGTCTTATTGTGACTGATTGTAAATTTACCCAGTCTACTGTATCTAGCAAGAGTTGCCTAAGATCATTAATTAGCATCCTGTAGAATCACTTACCCAGGTCATCTTGCCACCAGCCCTGTCATGAAAACATAGCATCTCACACAATGATTTTTTCATTTTTTTCACTTTAATATTCATTCATTCATATTTCTGGTCCCTACTTGTTCTGTTCCTTGATTGAGGCCATTTAATCCAACCTCCTTCCTTTCCAAATGAGAAATCTGAGGACCAGAGAGGATATATAATAAATATAAAAGCACATAGTGTATAGCAGCAAAGTTGGATTTTGAATTCAGGTTGACTGATTCAAACACGTTTTTTTTCCCCCCACAGTACCATATAGTTGTTTAACCTCTGGGGGTCTTGCTTTCCTCAATTGTAAAGTGAGAAGGGAGGGGATAGATTAGACGGCCATTGAAGTCCCTTCTTTCTCTAGATCTATGATCTTATGCAGCCCTCAGGAGTAGCTTAAGCTCTGAATATAAATTCAAAGCAAAAGCAAACTTCAGAGCTCAGCATAAACAAATTCTGCTCTGAGTGAGAAAATCCTGTTATGGTTTCCAGTGTATGTTTAGCTCACTCAGTTGTGTCCAGGGAATATTAAAGGGTTTAGGCTAATGTGGGATTATCTTATTTGATAATAGTAACAAAGGTTCCTAGAGCTATAACTTTGGTAACTGTGGAGAAAATAATTGAAAACAATTCCCTCAAGGACACCTAAGGCTCCCTCCATTTATAATTGACCAGGACACCCAAAACAGTTTCAATTCTGGTTCTAATATTGCTTTCCTTATATCAACTTATCCAATACTATTTTTCCTTTCTTTTGCTCCCAGCACAAAATGAGTGTACTCATGTACACTATTTATATCTGTATGAATGACTATAATCTAAAATTTCCAAGTATCTTGAAAATCAAAATCTACTCAGAGGAATGAGGGAACTGATGATTTAACCTGGGTAAGCAAAAATATGGAGGGGGAGACAAATAATATGTCATTCATAAATGTCTATTGATTGAGTAGCATGATGGTAATGCTCAATAAGTAAAGATGTATCACCTGGGAGAGGCATTTCTACATGTCTTCAAAACATAGAATCTAGAACTAAACGGTGACAATACTCTATTCTACATAAAGGACCATTTCTATTGTTCAGTTGTTTCAATCTTGTCTAACTCTTCAAGACTAAATTTGGAGGATTTTTTTGAGAAAATTACTAGAATAATTTGCCATTTCCTTCTCCAGTTCATTTTACACATGAAGAAACTGAGACAACCACGTTTAAATGAAGTGCTCAGAGTCACACAGCTAGCAAGTGTCCGAGACCAGATTTGAACTAAAGTAGATGAGCCTTCCTGATTCCAAGCTCAGCATACAATCTACCTAGCTGCCTATAAAAGATCAACTTTCCTTCAATTAAAGTTATTCAATAATGAACCATCCATATTTCAAAATAATGGACCATTCACATTTCAAAGTTTTATAATTTACAGAGAATGTTCCTTTACAATAACTTCTTGAGATAATTAGTTTTAGCAAAAATTTTCCCCATTTTACAAGTTAGAAGATGGAGGCTTTGAGAAGCTAAATAAGGTGCCTGTGGATGCATAGTTATAAAGCAGCAAAGTCAGATTAAAACTCAATCCAAGGTCAATGTGTTTTCCCACTATACCAAACCACCTCAGAAAAGGAATGAGCTGTCTATTTAGACAGGACAGAGATTGCCCAATCATTTTTTGGGGCTTTCATAGACGAGTATCCTGATTTAGGTAGGAGATAGGGCTCAATGAGAGAAAACGTGAGAAAATGTTTTTTAATTGAAATAAAATGCCATTTAGATGCATGCCATGATGATTATTATAACTTGCAAGTGTTTAAATTATTCAGTATTCTTGGATGAAAAATTTTAACTTACAGTAAAACACAGGATTATCTATAAGACTTATGTTTTAATTTTTTCTTGCATTAATTTTTTTAAGTAGAAAATTATTCAAATTATGGTTCAGTGTTGGAAAAATCATGTCTGAATTTATAATCAGTGGACCTTGATTCAAATTGTGGCTCTTTCTCTATCTGGGTGACCTTGGACAACATTATCTCTCTGGGCCTATTATTTGTAACGCATAATGAAGAATGGGCCTCA
The DNA here is from genome assembly GCF_016432865.1 of Antechinus flavipes. Lineage (NCBI taxonomy): Eukaryota > Metazoa > Chordata > Mammalia > Dasyuromorphia > Dasyuridae > Antechinus > Antechinus flavipes. The sequence continues at coordinate 302,666,285 of NC_067398.1, read as the reverse complement.
ATCATGACTAAGAGTATTTCTAGTTCTAATTCTTTGAACTTCATCCCAGGAATACCTCATCTTGGCTCTGGCAGATTTATTTTGTTCCCCCCTCCTGATGCATTTATTATAAACTCGTGAAAAAAGTAGATTTCTGACCAGAAGTGATGACACAGCATTCTGCATTTTGCCACAATATTTAAACATTCTTTGCAATTAGGTTCTGAATTATTGAGGCACGATTTTAATTACCCAGTTCACTGACTGTATTAAAGGAGATCTGTAGTTGCCATCTACATCCAAGCATTATAGTTTGTTTTATTTTTTTAATATGATGCAATCAATTGATTGTTGCATGCAATTGATTTCTTTTCAGTAAAGAATTCCAGGTGTTGAAGTGTTGTTGAAACCATGCTTTCCAAACCCAACCTGGTATTTTACTTTAGAAAAGTCACTTTTTTATTTTTATTTTTTTGCATTTCAATTTTTTATTTGTAAAGCAAGTGTATAAGTATGTGTTTTAACTGTGTTCTGGTCTGGTGTTGAGCCATACAAAATCACAGATTATTGAAGATGAAGTATCTTACCTCTATTAGTCCTGTGTTTGTCCTATTTATAACTTGATTTTTATGTATTTGTTTGCATATTGATTCCTCCATTAAATTGTAAGCTTCTTGAAAATAGGGATTAGCTTTTGTTTCTTTCTGTGTCCCCAAAAGGTTGGAGTCACAGAGTATCTCAAAAGAATTTGTAGGCTCGAACCCATCTGTAAGTCAAGGGGTAACGTTTATTGTAATTGTAACTCCAATTGAAACAGGCTAAGTTCCAAAAGTATTTAGCAAAAAACCAGGAGCAAGAAGACAAATTTATAGGAAAAGACAAGAGAGATTTGGTTCTTCATGTCACTGATATGCTAATTTTATGTTACAGAGGAAGAACTGAGGAGTGGTCTGGTATTCACCTCACCCTTTATCTCAGAAACTCTTTCATCACTGATCCATAGATCCTTATCTGACAGCCAGCATCATCTGTGGAACTATAGCACTGCCAAAGCCTGATAGGCTCAGAGCTACTGCAACATTTTCCCTAGAAGCTGTATCCCATTACCAGTGTCTGCCTTATCAATGAAGAATACCCACCTTTCCAACATACCAGATAGATATTTATTCAATCTTGGCTTGAAGACTTTTAATGAGAGGGAAAGCACTACCATTGAGGAAGCTTATTTCATTTCTACTCTGCTCTAATTATTAGGAAATTTTTTCTTATCTTAATCTTAAAATCAAAAAAATAAATAAACTTAAGTTTAAGATTAACAATCTAGTCTAAGCTTCCATTTTTATAGAGGAAGACATAGGACTGGAGAACTGGAATCATTTTCATTGACTAATCTGCCATGCCTCAAATATTCTCCCTCTCAATTTCTATTTTCTGGCTTCTTTTTAAGATTCTGTAAAATTCCCACTTTCTGAAAGAAGTTGTTCCTAGAACTAATTAATATTACTGCCTTCCATCTGAGATTATCTCCCATTTATGCTATCTTGTTTGTACATACTTATTTGCATGGTGTCTCTTTCCACTGGATTCCTACTTGAGGGTAGGGCTGTTTCTGCTTTTCTCTGTAATAATAATAATAATAGCATTTATAAAACGCTTTTAGATTTGCAATGCACTTTATGTATATCTTATTTGATCCTCAGAACAATCCTGTAAGGTAGATGTTATTATCTCCATTTGACAGATGAGTAAACTGAGGTAGAGGCTGTGACTTATTCAGGGTTACACAATCAGTAAGTATTTGAGGCTGTATTTGAACAAAGATCTTCCTAAATCCAAGTTCAACACTCTATTTACTGCCTTACTCTTAGCATAGTTCATGGAACATAATAAGTACTTAATGAATGCTTATTGACTTGACTTGATGGAAGTTACACAGCTAATTAATAGGATGGCCAGATTTGTCTCAGTCCCAGATCAGTGCTCTTCCCCCTCAACCGAATCAGAAGTGCTGTGAAATATAAAAAAAGATATACAAATACCAGTCTAGCTACTGAAAGGATAACTATATGCTGAGCACTGCAGAATTATGCAAGTGCCATTATTGTTGTCTTTCCAGAGATGGTCTACATCCTTCAGGCTTAAGAGGAGATGGCGATTCACTAAGGACAAGACTCACCCCATTCCCCTACCTTCTAAATTCTCTTTGCTGAAGTGAGTGATATTTATCTGAAAGAGAAGAAATAGTTCATCAAGGGCAAAGTAGCTAAATTTACAAACCTGGAAAGGGACCTTCATAGGGCTGCTCTGTAAAGGCCAGTCTCAGAGAATGAATGGAGCCAGCAGCTGCCTAAACACTGTGAGTCATTGGGTTCTAGCTTCAAATATCTTCCCTTAGAGATATATTCCTTTAGGTTAAAAGACATTATTGCCTGTTCAAATTCAATTCAGTTAAAAATAAAAGTCTCTAATAAAGTCAAAATTTCCCAGCTTGGTATTTTGCAGCCTGGAATATAAGACCCATTCAAAGTCCTACGTAATCTGGCTCCAACCTACTTTTCAAATCTTTGTTCATACTTTTGCCCCTCATATACCTTATGTTCTTATAAAATAAAATAACTTCAAAAGATATCAATCAAAATTTACTTGAAAAAACCTAGCTACTCACTATTTTTTGAACATCTCTTGCCACTGCTACAATAGGTTTATGTCTTTCTCTCTGTATGGGATCGCCCCCTCTAAGTTTTTGCACATAGTGGCTTCTTCTTATCTCTAAGATCAAATAGAAATTCCTCTGTTTAGTATTTCATGTTATTCATCACCTATTCCTTCATTCCTTTCTGGTATTCTGACACCTAGGTAGATAGAGCACTGATTCTGAGGTCAGCAAGACATTGTTTCAATTCTAGCTTGAGACTTCAGGGTCTTTGTCTTTGTGTAACCTTTGTCTTCCTGTAAAATGGAAATAATAGCCTTCACTTTCCAGGGTTATCTTGAAGAACAAATGAGATAATATTCATTAAATGCTTAGCACAATGTCTGGCAAATAATAGGCATTTAATGTGCTTAATAAATGCTTTTTTGACTAATTGTTGAAATTTTACCCCTTCTTCAAGGCTCAGCTCAAATTTTTTCCTTTTCTTGTAGCCTTTTAAATCCCTGCTTCTCTTCTCTGAAATTCCATGACATTTTATTTTGAGTTTTAGTTATTGTTATTTTCCTATAGTCTTAGCACCAAACATACTGGTAGCTCTTTGAAAGCAATAATCATATTTTATTCATTTTTCTATTTCCCTTACTATTTAGCATACAACCTTGCCTATTTTAGATGCTCATTAAATGTCTGTGGAATGAACTTTTATAGATAAGGAAACTGAAGTCCAGAGATTATAGAATCAGTGTTAGAATTGGAAGAGATTTCAGAAGCCAGCTAGTCCAACCCTCAGAAAACAGACCTAGGGAAGTTGGTTTACTTAAGGTCACATAAATATGAAGCATCACAATTTATGGATTCCCTCCCAACCTCTGGGCTCCTTAACCCATTTATTTTCTACTGTGAGTTATCCAAAGTCACATAAAAAGTGATAAGGCTAGAAGTCACATGTGATGGCCCCTTACCTGCTGTTTCTCCTTTTCTAACACGCTGCATCAGATCATTTTCAAATGTATCTCTAGTCAAGCGAAAATTTTGTTTACCCCAGGAGAATAGAGAAAAAAGTTCCTGGACATTCATGGAACATTGTTTAGAGAGGACCAGCTTGGAAAGGCTCCTAACTCAATGCATGGCACATAGTAAATACTGTATAAATACTTCTTGGTCAAATGATTAGGAGGCCATGGAAAATTAGGGGGCAGTAGCATGGGGTCACAGGACAATGTAGGCAGGGCTCTAGATTACAGGAAAATAATCCTAAATGTAGACACATTAAACACTGAAAGTCAACTTAGTCTCCTTTGGTTTTGATACAGGGGGTCCCTTGTGCATTTAGGCATAGTTTATACCCCATCTGAGAATGCACAGACCAAGAAAAGTTTTTCTGATTCTTGTGCAACTTTCTATCAAAAGAATTGGCTGGTACAAGGATCTGTGCAATTTTTCCAAAAAAGATCTGAGGGTTTTTAATATATTGCAAACTCAGTATGAGCCATCAGTATGACAGCACAGGGAAAAGAGCCATCTTAGACTGTCCAGGATTAGCTAAATTAAAATCCTGTTATACTATGCTTGGGTCAGACCACATCTGGAATTCTGTGTTTAGTCCTCAATGCCACATTTTTGGAAGGGAATTGCTGTTGTTGTTATTGTTGTTTGTCCTTTGTTCTGGAAAAGGACCCTGACATTAGGGAGGTGATGCTGTGACATTCAGGTGAATTGGATTTAAGCGGGGAAGGCTATGCAAAATCACCTGTCTCACTTTCCCTTCCAGAGCCATCTGGATCCAGACAAGACATAGATCAAGATAACTGGAGATGGCCCTGGATGCAGTAGGAGACCTTGACCTTTTTAAGCTAATGTCTTCAACAGTCTTGGTATTACTGAGGCTGGCACTCATTCAGTGATTAAGGTTAGGTAGCAATTGAGGCAAAGAATCTCTTCTTTCACTTAGACCAAAAAACAATCTCAATAAAGAAATAAAGGAATGAATTTGGGAGGGGAAGACCCTCAGGATTTCTGGCCAAAGCATAAACCACTGGCATTTACATTCAATCTGAGTCTGTCTATACCCAAACAATGACCAAATGGAACTTGGCCTAAGACCCATTGATGATCAATTAGAATCAGAATGGGTTTGGTCCTTAAGAAAGAAATCTAACCAGTGAAGTCCAAGATTTATTGTCAGAGGAAGAGAAGGAGGGGAAGCAGCAAGGAAAGGAGGAAGGGAGGGAGGAAGGAAGAGAATAAGGTAAGGAGGGAGGAAGGAAGGCTGTACAAGGTCACCTTTCTCACTTTAGGTGACCTTGCACAGCCTTCCTTCCACTAGAGTCATCTGAGTCCAATGGCAAGATATTCAGGGGTCCTCAAACTTTTTAAATAGGGGACCAGTTCACTGTCCCTCAGACTGTTGGAGGACCGGACTCTAGTAAAAAAAAAAAAAAAAAAACTTTGTTTTGTGGGCCTTTAAATAAAGAAACTTCATAACCCTAGGTGAGGGGGATAAACATCCTCAGCTGCCGCATCTGGCCCGTGGGCCGTAGTTTGAAGACCCCTGATATAGATGAAGACCACCGGATGCAGTGGGAGACCTTGGCCTTTTTAAGCAAACAGGATAATAAAGTGAGGAGGTGTGATGTAGAAGGCCACAGACAGTGGGGGGAACTCTGGGTGAGGAATAAGACCCTTCAGCCCAGAGGGAACCTGCTGACAATGTCTGGTTCAGCTCTTTATCTCCCCTTGGGGGCATCTCAACTTTCCTGAGAAGTGTGTATGGGGGGGCATGACAATCTGTGTTCTACTTGAAGCAGAGATACTTGCAGTAAAGATGCATTTACATAATAATAGCAAGGTGCTTATAGTTAGCACATGCTCAGTGTGGTGATATAATTGTCCTATAGTTAGCACATGCTCAGTGTGCTGTGGTGATGAAATTGTACTAAAGTATTTAGCAGCTGAGAGAATTTGAAATAAATGGACTCCATCTTTGACCATCCTCTTGGGCCCCTGCTTCATCACTCCTCCACTAAGACCAAGGATTTGGGCTGGTCCTGAGATTCTCCAAAGAGCTAGTCCCGATGGTACATTTTGGCACCCTAGCATGAGAGCTCTAGAAAGCACACCACAGTGTGAGATTGTAAAAGCCCTGAGAAAGCCTAAGGCTGCCTGGGCGTGGGAGTACCACAGAAAATGCTGGTCGATAGCAGGAATTCAATAGTGATTCTGTTGGTCAGTAAGCTGTAGAATTCAATGATGGGAACTACCCTATCTATCCCTACCACTCCTCAATTATCACTTTACATCATAATATTAGCATATCAACCTAACTTTTGTTTTTCCTATAAAATTATCACCTTGATTCTGACTCTGCTAAATTCCCTCTGAATTAGCTGTCAAGCAGCTTAATATGTTCTTGCTTTTAGCTCTTAGGAGATTCCCTTGGAACTTAAGACTGCTTCAATTGGCTTCACAATTATAATAAATATTTTCCCCTTAACTTGGAGACTGAGTATGTGAATTCTTTCACCAAACCCATGACACCAACCAAGAGGCTCTGGACCTGAAGATCATAGCTTGGGATGATTGGGTGAAGGAAATAGGGATGTTCTGCTTAGAGAAGAGAAGATGGTGGGGGAGGAGATGTTAGCTGTTTTTAAATATTTGAAGAGCTGTCATGTAAATTAGGACTATTCCAAACCGGATTTCTTCTTACCTTCTACTCTATTGCTAAAAGTTCTAGACTGCCAGCCTTCCAGAGACTATGACATGAGAAATTGCATGTTCATCTTTGAAATTCATGCCCTGGGACCTTTCCTGTCAGAAACTGGTGAGTTTGTGACTAGCTACCTCCAGTCAGTCATACTTTCTATTCTGTTTCAGTTCTCTTTTCTCTTCCCTACTCTACAGTCTCAGCAAATCAATACTGCTTTTACTCCTGAAAAGCAACCATTACCTTTTGTGGCTATTCTTTCCCTGACACCTTACCCACCTACCCCACTCTCTATTATCTCCCTCTATTAGAATAAAAGGTACTTATCATCATTATTATTTGTAATTTCAGTGTTTAGCACTTGTTTCCTACTTGGTTTATGGTAAGTATTTAGTAAATTATTTTCATTTTTTTTCATTCATTCATATTCTATTTGGCCCTAGAAGGCAGAATTAGAAGCAATAAATGGAAGTGGCAAATTTAAGTTTGGTGCTAGGAAAAACTTCCAAATAATGAGAATTCACAGAAAATAGAATGGGGAACTTCAGACCCATCTAAGATCAGAGGCAGTGTGGGTCCCCTCAATGAGTGGAGGTGGGAAGTTTGGGGGGGTGGGGAAGAGGGAAGGCTTTTAGGCTAGATGATTACTCATTTAGGAATGTAAGAGAGGGGAGTCTTGCTCAGGTGTGAGTTGGACATGATGGCCATTTCAGTCTCTTCCCACTCTGAAATTCTATAATTGTACTCATTAGCTCTCAGGCATGACTCCCCCAGGATCCCAAGGACATGTTTATATGTGTGAAGCTGCTTTAGTCTAATTTAAGATCTGCCAAGATGTCAGCAACGAGAAGTCTCACAATGACTGTGGGTAGTTAGTACAGAAAGGGATTGTGAGTCTCTTCTGTTAAACTTTTGAATCAGGAATGCCAAGTGGGTTAACCCGTTCCTGTGCATTCCATTTGTAAGGATGGGTTTAGCAGGCGAGCTTCATGTCTCGAATAGAGCACAGGGCTGTGGGAAGATGGGGAAAAGGACAGGGAAGTTTGGTTAAAGAATCAGGAGAACATAGAGTATGAGGCATGGGGAAAAGGAGAGTCATGAAGGTAGAGAACATTGTGTATCTAAGGATGGGTTACTTCCTTATGACATATACATACATACCTACATATAAACGTACAGACAGACAAAAAGACAAAGAGAAGAGCCAGAGAGAGGGTGAGGGTGAGGGAGGGAGATAGAGAGAGAAAGAATGAGAAAGAGAGAGAGAGTGGGAGAGACAGAGAGAGACAGACAGACATATACAACTGAGTGAAGATCTCTCATAAGAATATGGCCTTTACCTTTGCCTTAATTGTGATTTGAGACTTTGCAGTAACAAGTTGAGTTATAGCTAAAAGCTGCAGATGTTCAATTATCTAAGATAGACAAACATTTCCCTTCTGTTTCTCTCTGGCTTTTTCATGAGCGTTTAAATATATCTAAAATAGTATAGTGTGTTTTGGATTCAATATTTAGTTTCTAGATAAATTAGAACTCACCAGCCAATGAGAGAAAAGGTCAAGTGTGTGTGGGCTTCTGGTCTATAAATCTTGCATTTTGCTGTTTTTTACTTTGTACTCCTTTTACTGACAAACTCCTTGTCAGATGCCCTTTCTCTTGAGATTATAATAAATCCCTTTTTGCTTTTTCTTACCTTGAGAGTCTGATTGTTTTTATGGTCATTAAACAGTTTTCCAGAATATTTTCTGTTCATGAGGAGTCTCTCATGTACCATCCTTGGGCAGGCACCCTCTGAAGAGTGCTCTGGTGGTCTTTGGACTCAGTTCAAGTACTCCCAATTTTATCAAGTAAGTTCCTGAAGAAAAAGCAAAAATGGAAGTGGGCTAGCAAAAATAAAGGATTAATTTGGCCCAGGAGATAAGCCAGTTGAAAAGTTTGAAATAAGTGTGGGAAATTGTGCACAACCAAGGTGGGTGAGAAACTGGGAGTGGGAGAAGGGAAAGGCCCATGTCCCTTGGTAAGATTGGGTGAATCCTTCATACTTTTCCTCTGTTGAGAACTGGTGAACCACCTAGGTGATTGGGATTGGGAGAATTTAGACAGTTAAAATCTATAAAAGGCTCCAATTTCCCTTTGATACTGGAGAAATTTTAAGCAGTTTAAGTCCCTAAGGATTCTCCTATTTTCCTTTGGTAAGATCAGGTGAGTCCATACAGAGTACATGACACTGTGAACCTTAGAAAAGGAACAATCTAGCTGGCTCTCCTATCTAATGTCCCAGGAAGAAAACTCTTTAGAAAGAATTGGGATGGAGTACCAATATGTATAGGGAGTAAATACTATTGTTTTATTTAGGCAAGTGCCCCATCCATTGGGAGGAACTTTCCATTCCCCAAGGGTTGGAATCTTCAATATTGGCCAGCCAGTTCCTAAGGTTTAGGCTCTAGAACTCATTCTCTGAGAATGGGAGCTTGATTCATTTAGAAAAAGTGTGTGTGTTTGTGTGTGTGTGTCTGTGTGTGTGTGTGTGTGAGAGAGAAAGAGAGAGAGAGAGAGAGAGAGAGAGAGAGAGAGAGAGAGAGAGAGAGAGAGAGAGAGAGAGAGGAGAGAGAGAGAGAGAGAGAGAGGAGAGAGAGAGAGGGAGAGAGAGAGAGCTTGTATGTTGTCTTTCGTGTCAGCAGAATTACAAAGGAAAAGATCTGTCTATTTGAGATTAAAAAAAAAAAACCAAACACTTGTTTTGTTTTGTAAATAATTGGACTTATACAAATAAATTTTAGCTAGAGAAAGGAAGAACCAGTTCTGAGGTAGGGAAAGTTTTTAACTGCTATACCAAAAAAGGAAAAAAAAAAAACCTTGAAATAGTTCTATGGACCTAGACCTGACCAATTTGGGTCTGCAGAAATAGTTGAGTTATAGAATTGCTAAAACATTTTAGCAGATTCTGAAGCTTTTGTGACTAATTAAATTGCTTGGCTCTGTCTCTCATTCGGCTAACTCGAGTTAATCTATTGTGACTAGGCCTAATTTACATGACTAAAAGCCTTCTGAGGATCTGGACCTTGAGGCTTATAGGAAAAAAGACAAAAAACCAGAAACTGCAAAAGAAAAAAAAGTCCTCTCTGGGATTTTCCAAGCTTCTCAAGTTTGTGGAATCAGTCCCTCACTGGCCTGGATGCTTCTAGGATTTATAATGGCACCCCAACATCTTTGGCATAGCCCCTGGCATTTCTGGCAGGGAGGGTGGGCTAGTCACTGGGGCACAGAACTGAAGCAGGACACCTGGGTCCAAATTTCTCCAAATCTCTCCCCCAGGGTTCTAAAGTCTATTAATTCCTTAAAGCCCTGTGGATGGACTTGAAAGGCCATTTTTCTGCCACCTTAAATTTTGGTGTTTAAATTGGAATTTCGATTCTGAGATTGAATGAGATTATTACTGTTATTTATTCTGGTATAAGGTTTTAGAGATATGTGTGCATTGATATTGAAGGAGTGTTACTAGAAATTTAAATCTGTATTTGATTTGATTTTAAGTTAAAATTTTTGCTTCTCCGGTAATTTACATAAAGATGTCACATGTTTGTATCCTCTAATTAGATGAAATATATTTAATCTACTATGTTGCTTGCTAAATTGTACATTGGGCAATTTGTAAAAATTTTATGAGTTGTATTATGTTGGCCCGTCCTGGATACGTGGCATAAATTTTGTGAAATTTGATGCAAAGTTATTTAGATATTATTTATATTCTGAATCTTAAGGTTTGTCTTTCTTTCTCCCTTTAACAAAGAAGTAAAAGCAAGAAAATTTGGCAGAAAACAAATCGTATCTGACAAGTGTGTAATATGTCTAAGATAAATAAGAAGGTATTGGAGAGGTGTCCCTCCAGAGGGAGGGAGCCTGGCTCTAAAATATTCAAGTTAGGTTTAACTGCTTTAAGAGTGATTAGTAGAATAACACTGGAACAAATTGTACCTAAGTATGGATTGGTAGAAAGTATTGATTCTAATAAAGGAATACATTTAACTTCTAAGGTTTTATAAGAAATAATGGGAAGGGATTGCAAATTGAGTGGTAATTCCATACATCTGGGCATCTACCCTCATCAGGGAAAGTGTAAAGAATGCATCAGATTCTTAAGAAATGGATTACTAAATTGATGTTAGAGACTAAATTGCCTTGGACCAAATGTTTGATTATTGCTTTGTTAAAGAATTAAAACTGTTCCCAGAAGTGATGTGGGACTTTCCCCATATGAGATTGGCTTATTTTATTTGGGAGGAAAAAGGGGAAGACCTTTTGAAACAAATGATAAGTTTTTAAGAAATTATATGCTGACAGTATCCTCATCCCTTTAAGGCCTTAGGAAGCAAAGATTGCTGACCCAGACAATACCTTTGGAATGTGCAATTCCAGGACAGTGGATGCTTATTAAGTCCTGGAAGATGCAGAGTGGGAAGGACCTTACCAGATATTACAGATGACTGAGACTGCAGTCTGGAGGCTGACATACCAGGATTAAAGGATCTTTGGAGGAAAGAATGACTGTTAAGGACCCCTAAATAGACTTTGGAATTAGGAATGTTTTGGTGGGAGGTGGGAATGTTTGTGCTTAGAGGAATTTTAACAACATTGATGTTGTACCTGTTGTTTACATTTCCAGAAAAGATTATAGAGGCTTCTTGATTGGAGGACATTGAATTAACATTTTTAAGATGAAGAAATTATTAATGTTAATTCTGATAGGGTTCTTTAATGTAAAATTAAAATATTCTACATTATATGTGAGTTTTAATTGATTTGCTGAATCATTTTAAAGCAGTTCCCATTGTTTAGGGAGATTCTGAAAATAGTCTTTGTCTCTTTGAACATGGTTAATACCCGAACATGTTTTGATATAGATTGGTTGTTGATTGTCTTAAAGCAAAATGATTTGTGTAATATTAAATTAAAAACCCATCCACTTAGATATGAAGATAAGCTTTGAACTTTCTAGGGTGAATCTTTTATTGTTAACAAATGTAAGTGGGTATAGTCAATATGTATATAGTATATGTGATCCTTGAGACCTAAATTTACTTGAAGCTTTGATTAATGAAACGTGCTATTTGAGACAAAATCTTTTGAGACTATAGCTGATATTATTTGGAGTTTTAAATTCAGGTATGGTTGTCTGATGCATCATTAAGCCAGTAATCCACCATCTGAAAGGAATATGCCACAAACTACTTAGAGGAATGTGATTCTGATGTGTTATAAGTGGAGGTTAGTATCTGGGCAAAAGTTGGGAGGACAATCTTGGCCTCTGCTTAAGATGGTATCCTTTTGACTCAGTTTCCCAATGATGTTCGTTTGAATAAGAACTCACCTGATTATTCCTAAGACTGGCTATAAGGTGGAATTGTTATTTCATATAATTAACTAAGGATGCTTTATCCTGTCATGTACGTGCTCTCAGGATGAGACCTGAAAGTTTTTGATTATAAATATGTTCCTGCTTTTTCTTCTTATAGCAAATTTCTATAATCAGGGCATGTGTTCAGTGTAATGTAAGATCTTACAGTTTCCTATCAGAAAATATGTGGCCATTATATCCTAAATAAGTAAGTGAGTATTTGACCTATTTATCTGTTTCTAGATGCATATATCTGTCTGTTTCTTTTAGCATTTTTATTATTGCTGACTTTCCTAATAGGCATTTTTATTTATGAAATATTGTGAAAGGTTATAGTGTGACAGATGGCCCCAGATGGGAGTTGGGGTCCAGAACCCTAATTTGTATACTGACTAGGCTCACTAGACTCCAGGCTATGGTTGAAATAATTATTAATCAGACAACAAAGGCAATGGATTTGGGAGCAGACCAGATGACTCAGACCAGAGAAGACTCCAGCATAGATTAGTATTAGACTACTTTTTAGCTGAAAAAGGTAGAGTTTGTGGGAAAGTAAATTTTTGCTGTGTGAAAATTGATGATAATGGACAGGTAGTGGAGGAAATTGCCAAAGACGTCAGAAAATTGACCCATGTTCCCTTCTAGATTTCGACCTCACCATTTACCTTTTGGTGGTCTTAGTTTGGAAGCATCTGGTAGAAATAGGTTTTTTGGTTCCTAAGGAGGATGGACCCCACTAGAGAAAAAGATCCAGAGGGATTGGAAACTGAGAATATGATGGTTGAAGCAATGTATCAAGAATGGTGTGAGAGGTCTTCTAAGGTTAATAAATAAAGAGGAGGGACTGAATGGGATAAACTAAGTGAAGACCTCTTTTAAGGATGTGAATTCGACCTGTGCCTTATTTGTGACTTGAGACTTTGCTGCAGGTGTTTGACTGTCTTAGATAAAGAAACATTCCCCTCCTGTCTCCCCCCCCCCACTTTTTTTTATTAGCATTTAAATACTTAACAGGATAAAGCGTGTTCTGAGGTCAATATTTAGTCTCCAGGTAAACTAGTACTACTCAGCAATGGGAAAAAAGGTCAAGAGGTGGGGGCTTCTGGTCTATAAATCTTGTTATTTTTTTTTTCAGTTTGTGCTTAGCACTTCTCTACTGATACCTTGTCTATTGGGAGTTGCCCTTTCTCCCCAAATTGCAATAAATCCCTTTTTGCTTTTTCTTACCTTGAGAGTCTTTGATTGTTTTTGGGGTCACTACTATTCCCCCTTTCCCAAAGAGAGATGGAGATGGAGAGGGGAATGGAGGGGGAAATGGGGAGGACAGGGGATGGGGGGATGAGGCCAGAAAGAGGAGGGGAGAATTTCTCTGTTCTTAACAATTGAAAAGTCACAAGGAGAGGAAACTTAGGGCAATTGATTCACTCCTTCCTCTCCTCATAGTAGCAATGGGCATTGTAGATTTCAGAAAGCAGAGAGTAGAACATTGAGGACACTGTCTGCTATTTCCTAAATTACAAAAAACTGATTTTGTCATGGTTCCTAACTCCCAAAACATGTCCATCCCCCCTTGAAGGAGTTGCTTGATGTATGTAGAAATAACTTGTCCAGAGTCACGCAACTACTTAGGTGATAGAATCTGGTTTTGAAACCAGGTTACCCTGTGTCTATAAATCATAAGAATCATAGGATTAGTCCTGAAAGGGAGCTTAGAGATCATCTATACTAAAGGTGGGGAACCTTTTTATGTCAAGGACCATTTGGATATTTATAATATCATTCCTGGGACATACAACTCAAAGAACTCAAGCAGTAGAAGATCGTTATCCCTGTAGTTGCCTTGGCAGGGCTAGACCAAATGATTTCATGGGCCTTATAAACCCTTAGGCCAGACATTCCCCTCAATTTTATACCAACACCCATATTTTACAGATGAGGAAACTGAGGTCCAAGCAAGTTACACAGCTAGTTGGTAGCAAAGTCAGGATTTGATCCTGGGAGTTTTGCCTTCATATACCCTTCCCCACATTACCTCAGGGTGGGAAGGGACTGAAGTGGCCATCATGTCCAACTCATACTTTCTTCCATATTCCTAATGAGTGATCATCTAGCCTTGAAGGTATTTCTCCCCCCCCAATCTAAAGGGGGGACACACACTAACTCTGGTCTTAGATGGGTCTAATGTCACCCATTTCACTTCTCATGAATTCTCACTGTTTGGAAGTTTTCCCTAGGATCGAGATTGAATTTGTCATTTATCATTCCATTTATTACTCCTAATTCTGTCTTCTGGTACCAAGCAGTATATGAATGAATGAATGAAAAATCATTTCTAAATATTTCCCACATCTTTCTCTACAGAATCATAGCTGAAACAGGAAGAAAGTCTAGAGCTTCCAGCCCAATTCCCTCCATTTCTTTATGTGAAAGGAACCTGGGAGAGGGTAGTGACTAGCCCAAATTGGTAAATGGCATAAGTACAGCTTGAATCCTGGCCTTTCTTCTATTGATCCAATATCCATACTTATATACAATCTAATATATAATACATAACTGAAAAGCTTCAATGTTTAGATAGTGAGGTCATTTTGCCCACTTTATTCTACCAGAAAGAAATAAAATAAAAGCTGCATTTTCCTCCCAGAAAAAGTCGATTATAGCCTCAGTCGGTCAAAGGGTAAAGATGTACAGGATTTCCCAAAGCAAAGCTTTGGTCTCTGTTACCCTGAGGACAATTGAAGGGGATCTAACATCCCCTCTCCCCTCCCAGGAGGGTCAACTCCAGTGTAAGGACACTTACCTACAATTAACAACAAGGGATCCAGCCCAGGAAATTCCTCAGATTAAGGAGGGTTCGCTGTCCAACTTTTTTAGAAATAAGACAAATGCTTTATTCACAAAGTGGTATGTTAACTTCTAAAGCCCCCAGCCAGTTTGTAGTATCTGGAAGCCAGGTTCTGTAGCCTCTGCCCAGATACCAAATCAAGCCCGTATTCTGCAGCAGGGATGATGCTAGTGAGTCCTATTTTGTTTTTTTTCAGTAAGAAAAAGAATGGACCTAAATAAATGGCACTGAGAATTATGGGCAGGAAACAGAGGGCATGTTAAGGAAAAAGAAATACACACACACACACACACACACACACACACACACAATTCCAAACAAACCAAAACCCTGAACTCCGCAGAAATCAGCTTGCTGCAGATGCCTGCAGTACAAAGAAAGCATTGCCTCAGTTTGGAATTCAGGTTCAGAAATCTCTTCCTGGAATGCTGAATTGCACTGCAGCAAATCGGTACTAGTAAGTCATCAAGTGTGGTTACCATTCCCAACCCCCAGAAGACAAATCCTATCTATGAGAACAATGCTAAACTACCCAGTCCCCGTTGTGTTTTTGTACAGTAAATCCAGAGAGCTTTGTTGC
The DNA here is from genome assembly GCF_016432865.1 of Antechinus flavipes. Taxonomy (NCBI): domain Eukaryota; kingdom Metazoa; phylum Chordata; class Mammalia; order Dasyuromorphia; family Dasyuridae; genus Antechinus; species Antechinus flavipes. The sequence continues at coordinate 302,651,127 of NC_067398.1, read as the reverse complement.
ACACCTGCATTCAATTTTCTCCTCTATATTCCAATGCAGGAAAAGGAATAATTCACAAAACATACATCTGTCTCTAATGTCTATCATATCTATTTCTAAACACACATCTGTGGCCACACACACAAAAACATGCTTAGCTGCTTCAGTGGAAATCGCCCCAGGGTCTGTGAATTCATCCACGTGGATTCTTCCTGCATTGGTGAAGATAAAGATCGTTGCAGTGAGACATAATAGAAAGAGCGCCAAATTTGGAACCAGAAATCCTGGATTTAAATACTTTGATGTTTACTGGCTTTGTGACCTCAGGTCAGTGACAACCTCTCTGGACCTAAGTTTCCTCACCTGTGAAATGAATGAATTTAAACATGAGACAATTGGTGCAATGGAAAGAATGTTACATTTGAAATTAAAGGAACTGAGTTTGAATTCTCTATATTCTGCTTTTACTTATTTGACCCTGCATGAGTCAAAGGACCTTTCATTTGGGTCTCATCTATAATGTAAGGGGGTTGGACTAAATAACCATTAAGGTCCCAGATCAAAAACTGCATTTTTTGGATAAGAGTCCAACTTCTAAATCTTATGGTAAACCATCCTTAGCTTCGCTCCTCTCTCTCTCTCTGTCTGTCTCTCTCTCTCTCTCTCTTTTTCTCTGTCTCTCTCTCTCTGTCTCTCTGTCTCTGTCTGTCTCTGTCGTTCTCCTCTCTCTCTCTCTCTCTATATATATATATATAGTCATTTGTGTATACACATACACACGTATGTTTGTGTGTGTCTCCTAAAAGTTTTAGTGTGGTTCAAAGGCATTAAAACTTTTGGGACACCCTGTACAAACACATACACATATATGAATACTTGGGGAAAATGGTAAATGGATCCTAGCATAATAATGACAATTACTTGACTGAGAGAAATCATATGAAATATACCTTCAAAGATAGATACGAAAAAAAAGATGAACTAGTCATGTAGTAAGAATGAGAGACAACCAGTGACTAGTTTGAATGGTCTATTGGAGCAATCATCATATTAAAAGAACTAGAGGAAAGTCTCCTATCTATTTATTATATTCTGGTGTATTCCTTTCATAGAAGACTTATGGAAAGATATGGATGAGAAGTAATGGGTGGCAAGATAACTACATATCCAGAGATGTTTAGAGGTATATAGATAAACAAGCATAAACATATGTACATATACATACTTGCATGCATACACATGTACACGTTTTCCCCAGGATCACAGGTTAAGGTAGTTTGTTGTGTTCTCATTTCTCCCACTTTCAAGGCTTGTTTCTCTTGCTGGGGCCTCAAAGAACTCAGTCCTATGGAAATTGACTCTCTTTAGACATTTTTGAGAACCTGAATCAGATTATCTGCTCAAGGATCTTTCCTGTCAGATATAAGTGACCAAAATAAAGGATTTAGATGTTGGTCAGACAACCCAATTCCAAACCATTTCTATTTCTTCCTATCTTCTGTGTATATATTTGTCTTACCTACATGGGCTCTCTGAAAGCATTGTTTTATACCAATATTCAAGCTGGTATGTTTCCTCATCATTCTCATCATTGTTGTTATTTTCATAAGCAGATTTATAGACTGTTTTAAGGTTTGCAAAGCCCTTTATAATACCCAGATAAGACAATATTTATATATGAGTTATGATTTGTGGTACCCCAAAGCTTTACCTAAAATGATGTATCCCTTCCTTCCTACCTCTGCTCTGCCTAGTTAATTCCTCTATTAGTCATCCCTTTCTATTGTGGTAGCTGAGAGATACTGCTAAATTGCACATGCGTTCTTGGAAGGGATGACACATTAAGATATCATTGCCCATAATTATTTTCTCAGATAGGCCAGTGGCATAATTGTGGCATATCAGGGAATGGGATTCCTAGGGCAATGTATCACAGAATAGGAAAGATTTTGTGGGGAAGGGAAGAGAGAAAAAAGTACAGAGAATGCATGGACCATTGCTAAGGGTTTGAGGGGGCACTTAAAAGAAGTAGAAAGATATTGTAAAACAATTTTGACTGCTTTACAATTTTGCCCAAGGCTAGTCCAACCAATGATTCAAATGAAAAATCAAGATAAGAATTTGTGACTAATTTCAAAAGTGTTTTTTGACTATAATAGCAAAACATTCATCAGAATAAATGGAAATAAATAACAGAACATAAGCAACAAAACAAGTTTCTAATCTCTAATCCATGAAAGGGAACAGTTTCTGCAGTAGTTAAGAATAGAGAATTCCATGTATAGTCTTGAGGTGAGTTAGGCTCCTTGTTATGGTTGAAATATCTTTCATAGCTCTATCTCCTGAAAACTGGCTGAGCTTTTCAGACCTACTCTTTGGCTCTACCTCTCAGCTCTTACTATGGACAGAGAATCTCCCTTTCTCCATCTGTTCCACTTAAGCTCTACATCTGTCATCCGTTGAAGTTATATTTCTTGATATTGCTTACTATCTCAGAAACTGCCACTTAGTGAAATTTTTTTTTTTGGCCAACCCATTGCTGGCATATGCTAGTACTATCATTTGCCCCTGGTCTTACATGTAGGTTGGACTATAAAAGACACTTAAAAAATTATTGTTTATTGTCCTGGCTTCTTCCTTAGGGGAATGTTATTGTTCTTTTGTGAGACTGCCCCAGGACAATAGGACTCAGAGGCTACTCTGTACATTTTTGTTTCTTTTGTTAAAAAGTTTACATCAGACCCAGATGACTTACATAGTAAAAATTTTCCTACTTACTTTGCAGAACCACTTTTCTCCTATAGTAACATTTGCATTTTAATAGTGCCTTTTAGAAACAATTCCTAAACCTCAAGTGATGATGAGAATTTCAGTGATTAAGAGTAAAAATATCTGTTAGTCAGGTGTTAAGCCTGATCAGGAAAGAGAAAAGGGAAATCTTTTGATATGTTGGTATCCCTTAAATTCAACTATGCAAGTAACCACTTATTTTTTCATAGGATCAGGCTTTTGACTGATCTATTAATCTAACTACTCTATTTGTCTGATCTGACTAATCTGAGTCTATTGAACTCTGAGTCTATTCATGTGATTCCATTGATGTGTCTCTCCATCCTGTGCCTTTCCGATATATTTATTCTTATACTTGGCTTTCTATTTTTTTTTTTTTCTGATTGTTACAAGGAGGGGGGGTCAGGCTTTTTTTATCTTGACTATATAAATCAGAGGGTAGGCAAGCAACTTGTACTCTGGGTTAAAATTCACCAAGAAATAAAAGATTGTTGACTATTAGAAACTTTTCAGAAGGATAAAAAAGTGAATCAACACATTGAATCAACAGTCAATCTATGAGCATTTCCACTAATGTTCTAGGCACTGTGCTAAACACTGAGAATACAAATAGGAAGAAAATAACAATAACTATTCTTAATTAAGGAGCTTATATTCTAATGGAGGACACAAAATTTATGTATATGCATATGTACATATATATCCATATAAAGAGAATAATAAAACAAATAAATACAAAGTAGTCAAATTCAAGCTTGTTTGGGAAGTAGGGCATTAGGAGGTGAAAGGCTCAATTAACATTTTAGAATGAATAAAGTTATTAGATTCCTTGTTCCTCTGGATAGGAGTACAGATAAGGGTGCAGTGAAAAAAGTGGTTATGAAACAGAAGATGAAAGGTAGGAAGAACCTAGAGAGTGAAGGAAGATAGGAGAGGTAGAAGTTTCAACAAGTTCATAAGCTCTTTTAGGGCCAGTCTTATCCCCTTACATGAAGTTCCCAAATTTTTGTCTACACAAAAACTGTAGTACTGTTATGCCACAGTTCTCTTTAACTGTCTTGACTCAGTTTCCCTGCACTAGTTTCCCTTGTCTCAGTTTCTTTGTCTCAGTTCTGTCTCAATCCCCTAAGCTGTAAAACTCCGCCTTTGGTAAGACTGAGGACTATTTGCTCTAAGGTTATAAATTGTTAGCAAGACAAACAAGAGAGTAGACCTCCTGACTCTTTTCTGTCCTCAAGAATTTACAATATCCCTTTAAAATATTCCAAGATACCTCACTGATATCTTTACTTCTGTGTATTCAGACATCCTGTCTCTGGGTTTTTAGGATTTATGGCCTCCCCTATCCTGACAGAAGTTTTCCCACGCTTCTCACCCCTTCCTTTGTTTAGAGAAAAGGTATTTAAGAACCTGGGGTTCCTCCATTCATTGCTGGAGGCTGGAGGCTGGATTCTGGACACTGGATTCTTTGAGATGACACTCTCCTCCAACATGGATTCCTTGGTCCCAGTATATTTTTATTTCTGTCTGACTGGATAATTTGAGATGAGAGTCCTGTCCAGTCAATCTTACTCTCCCATTAATAAAATATTAAAAACTCTCTAATCTCTCTCCTGCTTCAGTTTCTCTGGCATTACAGTACAAACAGTACCAAACTTATACCCTAGTATTGAGCTCAGGAGAGCTTGTGAGAGTGGCCTTTATAGGTCACTATACTCTTAGAGAAAGAGAGGGATGATAACATTGGGCCAATAGTCTGGAAAAGGCCAGTCTGTTTTGGAAAGGGAGGAAGAGAGCTCTTTCTTCATTTGCAATATTCCATTTAGGTTAATTAAGCCAGAAGCATATGCCTAGGCAATGCGATTTGGCTTTAAAATGAAAATTAATCATCCCCGTTGATTTTTTTCTTCTTTTCACTATTTGTCTTTTGGATGTCTACAACCACAGCCTGCTGCAGGGTGTGTGTACAATAAAAAAACATTAATTAAAATGCTAAAATATATTTTAGAAGATGCCCAGTGGCAGCAAGGATGAGGCAAACAAAATTAGCACAAAATCGGAAATAACAGCCTCTAGTTGCTGATCCCCTGGGCTTGGCCAGCTTAAAAAGAGAGGTCTAGTACTGACAACTTGTATTCTGAGCCAACAGCTCAGGATTTGTGTTTTGATTTTTCATTTAAGTGTTGAATAAAAAGTAACTCTTGGCAATTATATGGAAGCACTATGCTTTCACAAACAAAGCAATTAGTCTAAGCTACAGTCAATTGTAGGTCCTCAATACCAATTGACCTCCTTTGTCTCCAATTAAAGGGCTAAGTCTGAAAGATTATTTTTTCCTATTTGCAAGCCTGTTGAAATGTTCCACAATAACTCTAATACACAAACAAATAAACAATCCAATGATTAGCCTTATGAACTAAAGAGTAAACACAAGTATAAATTTCCTTTTTATCCAACTCAACAAATATGATGATAATGTCTTAATAATGGCCTTTTTCCTTTAATAAGCAAACTATAAGGATAAAAACAGAAGCATTAAGAATGCCCAAGTTTTCCAATTTGCTAGGTTCATCGACAATTCAAACTATTCATGGACTCTGGAGGTGGCATTTCCTCATGTAAACTACTCTCTATTATTTATATAAAAAGGGTGCGGAGGGCTGCTTACCAGGGAAATTAGAATCTGTATTTTGCATGGCAATTAGAAGTAATGAGATTCCAGAATTTGTTAGAAAAGACAAAATCCTAGATAAGAGGAAAAGAAGGCTCTTATATGACAGAATGAAATTAACCCTCTATGGCTATCAGTGACTAGATGATGGAAAATGTCTAGAGATAGATTGAGGAAATCCTAGAAGTCAACCCATTTCGATAAAATATACCCAGATGTTGTTTTCTTGACTAGAAAATATCTAAAGTTAGCCTTAAAGGTAGTACCAAGAATCCAGGAACCCTCTTTCAGTTTTCCTCTGCTATTAGAAATAACTTTTAGTGAGTTTCTGAGGGCTTCAAGGTCTCACCAATATGATTTCAGGGATCAGTCTTTGAAACCACACCAAATTTAAATTGAGAGATTTAAATTGGAGCTAGCCTCAAATATCTTCTCTATGAAACTTTATTCTCACTATTTCCCAGTGAAGACCCCAAATTTGGACTAGGTGGTTCTGAGTTTTATTCTTGCTCTAATATTTTGTAAGATTTGTACCTATTTAATGAGTTTTGCTGCAAGTAGAGATGAGAGTATAATAATGTCCAAGGACCCAGACAGGCCCTATTGAAGGGTGTTAGGATAACACACAATTTCTACTTCTAACTTCCCACCTCTACTTAGAGATCAGCACAATGGAAGATTCATCCATCACCTGTTCTGATCCCAAGGTACATTTATTTCTGTTGTCACTAAGCTTCTTACCACTGTCTTTGGTTCCTGCTTATAAATGTTTAAAAATACTCGCTCGATGCACAGTGGGGATTATATCCTCTCTCATTTCCTAAATGAAAAGCAACTCATGCATTATTCAGAAAAATATTGTATTATTGAACAAAGGATGGGCACATTCATTCCTTATTATGCATTCTGGTCTTTGCTACCCTTTTAGTGAATAGCACATATCTCATCAGGACTCTGCTGAGAGGTTTTGTAAACAGAGGCAGAGATCAAAGGTGGTCTATTCATATGGCAAAATTAAGAAATTGCCAATAAGAGATAATGGCTTGTTTCAGTACAACAATACAGAAAGAACTTCTAACCTATTTACCTGGCAAGGCTAAAAGTTATCTAACTTACAAACTGCACTCAGGAGCACAGGGGTGACATTCTATAAAACTGAAGTTTACTTTCTATAACCTTGTCTTCCCCTTCTTTTGCCCTTTTCTTGGTTTTCTCTTGCTTTCTCTCTAATACTCAGGTATTCTCTGATCATATTCTTTTAAGATAGGAAAGTATTTAAGAAACTAGTTTATTATGTCAACCTTTTCCAAAGTCCAGTCTAAGAAAGACTAACAGAGTTTAGTTGTGTCCATGGAGTTATTCCTCCTAAGATACATTTATACATGGGAACACAATTAGCACTGAACTGGCGTAGGCATAGATGGCAGGGATTATAAAGACAAAAATGACAGGTTGTCTGGTGGTCTTACCAAGTTAGACCTGGACTAGACTAGGCTGGGCTGGACTGGGCTGGGCTGGGCTGTTTTTCAGAAGGCATATTGCAGTGCATCAGTTTTGGCCACTGGGCTGGGAGCCAACATGAATCAGTCTGAATTGGTTCTGTAACATAACAGGGGGAGTTTCAGCAACCAAGTAAGTACTGTAAGGAATTTATGTTGTATTCAGCTTAAGAAATGCTCAGATTGTCTCTTGCTTGGTTGCTTCTGATTCCTGATTGTCAGCCCTCCTCTAGAAAGGGAATTTAAGCAGAACAAAGTGGTTAGTCATAATCTCAGCAACCTCAGTTTTACAATATTGAGGTATTAATACTGTCCTAGAGGTGATTGCAGGTTTTCTTTTCTTTTCTTTTTTTAAGGAAGACACTTATAAAGGGCAAAAGTTTAGTTCAAAGGAACAAATTACTAATGATGAAATTTTAGGCTTCATAGAATCTGGCTTGAGGAGCTATTTTGATAACATAAGGATAGCATTTATGTGCCCTTTGATTCACACTATATTGGCTAGTTCCTATTCCTACTAAAAGAATCGTAGAATCAAAGAATTTTGGATCTAGAAGAGGGACAATTTTGCTAAAATTCACCAAAAAAATTAAATAAATGCTTACTATGTCTCAGAAACTGTGATAAATTCTGGGAATATTATAAAAATTAAAGCATAACGAATGCTAGTCCTTGCCCTCAAGAAGCTTACATTTCAACAGAAGAAGACAACACATACAAGGGAGCTGAAGAGGTGTGTCTGTGTGTGGGGAGGACAAAGGTGTTATAGAGAAAGTCAGTAGTATGTAACCAGTTGCAGAAGTAAATTCTTGCCTGGGCAAACTTCCTTAAATGGAAGTTCTAAAAGGAGCTATGTAATCAGATGAGGAGGTCTCATGGGTAGAAGATACTTTTAATGTGTGAATTCTGGACTTGTGTGTGCTTTTAGGATGAAGAGTTTCTGGGGCATGAGAAGAGATTCCTTTTACAGATGAGAAATTTGAAGCTCAGAGAATGATTTGCCCAGTTATGCAGCAAATGGCAACATAGCTAGGACTGAAAACTGGACCTCCTGAAACTGCATTAAAGTAGTTCTCAAATTAAATGAGCCCTGCAACAAATATTCTTGCCAGCTCAATCTTCTGGTTACTGTGTAATCCATTTAGTATTTCTGGGGCATGGAATCCTCATATAATCACTCATATTCATGTAACATTTTAGTATAATGTTAACTACTGATTTGAAATGACATTATTTACAGTTATCCCTTTCATATTGCTTGGGTTAGGAACTTGGCACCTCCTTGATCTGGAAAATCTATCTAAATTTTTTGGCCCTTCCTTCATACTAGAGAAGTCTGATTTTTTTTCTTTTATGGAATGTTCACAGTATCTGGTTGTAAAAATTAGATTAAATATTTGGTCATAAGTTCTGTGTCATCTGCTGGCCTTTAAATGTCATTTGTAGTTTCTGCAAAAATCCTTAAAAATTCCCATTTAATTTGTTATGCCAACTTGTGATATATTGAAACTGTGATAGAGAAAGTTGCAATATGATGAGAAAGTAGTGAAAGTGGAAGGGATAACTATAATAATATTGCTGTATATAATCATCTATTATAATAATAATAGTTCCCATTAACAGAGCACATGGAGACCTACAAAGTATATTCTTTATAATACTCCTGTGAGATAGGTAGCATAAGGATATTCTTTCTACAGACGAGTGAAACTTAGGGACAATGTGGGACTACATTGTTAGTAAACGTTAGAAGTGTGACATGTTTTCAGATCTCTCTCAAGTCCAAGTTTGACTTTTTTCATATTACCATAAATGATTTCAGTGACTTTGGTTTCTTATATGTCTTCTCAATCAGGTACAGGAAAGGAGAAGGATGGGGAGATGATCAGAAGCAGCCAATTGGAGAGGAGGTAAAGTTTTTTACCTTTGGCGTTCTAATACCCTCCTTTCAGCATTCTTTTCTTTATTTCTTGCATTTTCCTCTTCCCCCTTCCTCAGATGGTATAAGGTATGAGCCCATTCTAAGTTGAAGGCTCATTTTAATAGAGAAACTTGGTGGCACAGTGGATAGAGAGCTGGACCTAGAGTCAGCAACATCTGAGTTCAGTTCTAACTTCAGACACTGTGTGAGCCTGAGCAAGGGACTGTTTGTCTTAGTTTTCTTAATTTAAAAAAAATGGGGATAAATAATAGCTCCTACTTTGTATGGTTGTTGTCACAATCAAAATGGAATAATATTTGTAAAAAACGTATATCACAATGACTGGCACTGTATAAATGCTTATTCTTTTTATCCTAATAATATTGCCTTAAATTTACTGAGGCATCTAGGTGGCACAGTGCTGAGCCTGAAGTTGGTAAGACTCGTCCTTCTGAGTTCAAATCTGTCTTCAAATATTTATTTGCTATGTGACTTTGGACAAATCACAATGCTATTTGTTTCAGTTTCTTCATCTGTAAATATGTACCAGAGAAGGAAATGACAAACCACTTCATTATCTTTGCCAAAGAAAACTTCCTAATGGGGTCAAGGAGAGTAAGGAATAACTAAAATTGACTAAACAGGAACAACAAAAATTTATAGAGGGTAATGCAGTTTATGATGAATTTTTACTTCTATTATTTTATTTGATTTTCACAACAGCCTTCTGAAACAAGTAGCTTATAGAGATTTGAATAGGTTGATACTTTGAGCCTAGACTCTTTATCTTACCTTACTGGGTTTTAGAGTATGCATCTTTAAAATGGGACAATGATATTTGCTTTACTACTTTGTGGGCTTGCTATGAAAAGCTAATGCCAGAAGATACAAAATTTGCTTTGAAAAGTTCAGAATGCCATGTAAATGGAAAGTATTATTATTATTTTTAAAAGGGTAAATGCTACAGAAACTCTAGCCATTAAGGCTTTGCAAATTGCTCCTGAAAGGCATAAACAGAAGAAACAGACCTCTTGTAAAATCAAGCTAATCCTCAGGTTAATTAAGCTAATTCAATTAAATAAGCACTTATTAAATATACATTGGACCAGGTACTATGGATACAAAATTGAAAAATGACCCTTTTCCTGCCTTTAAGGAGTGTTCCATCTCATTGAGGACATAAACCCTGAAGACAAATGCATAAAAGTGAAAGAAGATAACATGGAAATGTGAGACCTATGGAAATGATTTAAGAAAGTATGGAGAGAGAATGATCTCTTTTAACTAAGGATGTCAGAGGAAGGGGAAAGAGGGAAGACTTCATTGGAAATAAAACATAACTAAAATATAATGTGATACTTTAAGGTTTTCCATATACTTCTTACATATATTATTAAGTTATTTGATCATAGCATAGCATTATTATATTTATGTTATAAATGACAAAATTAAAATTCAGATTAGTTGAATGACTTGCTTATGATCGCTCAGCTAGTAATTATCAGAGATGGGATTTAATTCTAGATCTAGCACTTTCCCCTCATATTATGCTCTTTTTCTATTGAATATGAGAAAATATGGTGCTACAGGCACCAGCTTGGTACAGTCAATTGCATGGAATTAGGAAAGTATAGTATCAGATTAAAAAAAAAGTTCCATTTGACCATAGCATAGAGTTCAGGAAGAGAAATATAGTGACAATAGACTGGAAAAGTTGTTTTTCTTTGTTCTTTGTTTTTGAAGAGAATTAATGACATAACAGACTAATGTCTTGATTCATCTATGAATAGGATTTAAGAGAGACATTTCCACAAAGTCATCAGTCTTGCTCTCTTCTAGAGTTATTGAAGTTCAATGGCAAGGCAAAAGTCAGGATGAGTGGTGAGGGCTCAGGATGCGATCTTTCAATATCTTGGTGTCTTCAATATCTAATCAAATTCTAATCATTCCATTATGCTTGCCTCACCACCTTCAAGTCCATTGGAACAAATTGTTCTTATCAGTCCATTGATGACAGGTTTGTGACCTGTCAGTTGTCTTCAACTTGATTTAGCCCACCTATCTAGGTGCCACAGCTTTTTGGAACTACAGGTGAGAGTTGAATGTCACGTGGACACCAAAGATAGATGAGCAATCCTGAAAATGGTTCAACAAGCTCACACCAAAGATGCTATTCCTCCTTGAATAGCCAAACACTTTTAGAAAAGTGGCCTGGTTGGAAAAATAGGTGGAAGGAATATTGTGAAAAACTTTAAATGCCAGTTTTCTAAAGCCACTGAAGATTTTTGATCAGGGATAAGCTATAAGAACAAGCCAGGTAAGTGCCGATGAGAGTGATAATATAAGTGTAAAGGAATGGATGCATATGCTCTCATATTACATATGCTGTCATATCACAGAGAGAATAATAGGACATAGTAACTGACTGGTGTGGAGATAAGGGAGAGGAAAGAGTAAAATATGATTCTGAGAATCTTAGTTTGTAATTCTGGGAGAATAGCATTGTCAAGAATAGAAACACAGAAGTATAGGATATGGTAAAGATTTCAGGGTGAAAAAATAATTAAGTTTTGAAGATGCAGAGTTTGACATCATGGCAACTAGCTTCCAGTTAGGCAGCTGGAAATGAAGGAATGAATCTTCCAGGAGAGATATATTGGCTGTGTATGCAGGGTGACTCAAAAATCTTAGTGCAGTTTTAAGCTTTAATAACTTTATCAAGTGCACAGAGATGATAACTAGCCACCAGATCAGATATCTGGGAAATCGTGAAAATAGTGGCTGGAATTTGGACTGGTTTTAGAGTAAAAAAAAACCTGAATACAAATCTTATTTTTTATGCCTTCTACCTTTGAGATCTTAAGCAAATCCCTTTTTCTCAGGATCTTAAATCTGAAAATGAGAGAAATATAACAGTTGGCTGCTAAGGTCCTTTCCAGCTTTAGTTCCTTAAAGCATTGATATCATTACCTTTCTGAAGCTCCTTTCCAGCCTCCCAGGGTCTTTTCCCATAAAACCCAAGCTTCTGGGACCTAGTTGATCTCTGGTACTGCTCAGTAACAACAATAATCACTGGTTCTGTCTGGAAGAGTCTCATGAGGGCTACATCCTTCTCATTTTGATTTAATTCCCCAGATTATAAAGGATCTGCTTTACAGTTTGTACTGAACAAAATCATATTAGGGTAAATTCTGCTTTGTGTTACAAATTTTCAAAATTAATAAATAACTTTTAAAAGTTTCCAGTAATTGGGTTCTGCATAGAAACAACTGTTACTTAAATGAACATTTTATACTGACTCTTCTATTACTTTTAACTTATCCTACTTCTTTTTTGGACTTAGGATAAATATTAACTATTAATAATAAAATCGCAAAGGAAAAAATGAGAAAGAAAATAAAATGCAAGCAAACAACAACAAAAAGAGTGAAAATACTCTGCTGTGATCCACATCAGTTCCCACTGTTCCATCTCTGGGTGCCGTTGGCTGTCTTCATTTCAAGATCATTGGAATTGGCCTCAATCATCTCATTGTTGAAAAGAGTTATGTCTATCAGAATTAATCATCATATAATCTTGTTGCTGCTGTGTATAATTATCTCCTGGTTCTGCTCATTTTACTTAGCATCAATTCATATAAGTCTCTCAGGCCTTTCTGAAATCATCCTCCTGATCATTTCTTATAGAACAATAATATTCCACAAACATTCACATACCACAACTTATTTAGCCATTCTCCAACTGATGAACATCCATTCAGTTTCAGTTTCTTGCCACTACAAAAAGGGCTGCCACAAACATTTTCTGCAGATCTTTCTGCATGAGTATCATCTTCTTGGATGTGGGGGACACTATTGGCAGAAATGGTCCAGTATGGTCAGGATGCTCCAGTCAAGTGGTGGGATTGATGTGGATCAGCTTGTAGCAGGTGTTTTGATTCAGAAGGAACTTACCATCTAGAAACTGACTGTGAAAGCCCTGGCAAAGAACTCTTGAAGCTGTGCCTTCTGTACTTACACAAGGATCACACTACATCAACTTGCAATGTAGTATTCAATTTAGCCAGTTCTGGCTCCAGATTCCTGTGTACCATACTGAAGAGCTGTTATTTTTTTTTTTTTTTCCCTCAGGATGGAAGTTCAGGTAAGCAAATGCTACAATCATGTTGCTCAGCTAGCATGGGGTAAAGCTGTCTGCCTTGTTCAGTATGTACTGGGCAAAAGCTTCAAAAAAAAAAGGCAAGTTAAATCATTTGAGGAAAGTGAAGGACTTGGAGCAGGAATTTTACTGGGTGAAATCATACCTGGTACAGCATCAGCTGCAAGTTTCCAGAATATCTGGGTGTGATGGAAGTTTAGTTTTCCATCAGCATATACAAAGTCAATAAACATTCCTCTTGTCAAGGTAGGTGTAAATTAAGGTAAATTCTGAACCAGGTGGTAGGAGATGGCTCAAAGTAGGGGCACTGACCACCACTTCTGAGAAACCAGAGTCAGCATTACATTTTGTACGTCTCTGAAGACAAACTGCTCTGCCAACACTTGGAATTTGTCTTCTAAACAGTCCATTAGTTCTTCTGAGAAGTTTCTCACTTTGGTCATGAAGACCACTATGGCAGTCCTCAGTCTGCCCAGCATCCCTCCAAGGACATCAGTAGTTCTGACAGGAGCTCCATTGCGGCTCATTTCTGCATGTAGGAGATGATGGTTTTCTGCCAGAAAAAACAGATTGCTATATTTAATTTGGCAGAGCCAAATTCTTGTTCTATGGGTCACAGGGACTAGAAATTCCCTGAAGGTTGTAATGTGTCTAGGTTCTGAAGCAAGTTCATAAGGGTTCCATGTTGACTGAGGATAATTGGCTGTCCAGTGCAGAAAAGCTTCTGAATCCTGGCATCCTTAATGAATGAGTCTCTCTCCAGGTACTTATCAGTCAAGAGGTGAGAAAGCTTAATTACCATGAGGGCAGCATGGTTATGATGTAGCTTTTGCCTACCATAAAACAATTCTTACACTTCCTCAGGGGTGATGGCCTTCTCAATCTGCTGGTTAATGTTCTGAGGCCATGGGCAGGGGATGAACACTGGCTTTTTATATAAGAAACTATCCAAAGTAAAGACAGTGAATCCCTGTGTGGTGGTCATCATCTTGTAGGAGGACCCAGCCAGCCTTAATCTGCTTGTTACAATTAATGGTGAGGCTTGATGGGTGGCCAAGAGGCAGGTGAGTTGCTGTCATACATACTCTTTGGGCTTGGGCAGGGATACTGAACCTGAAAGAGAGATGTAGTACTTTCACCTCAACTTAAACCAGGTAAGATCTTTGACAGTAAGAGCTCAATTACAGACATGTCTCAGTTTTTATAAAAACACGTTTCCAAGAAATTTTATAGACTATTTTCTGATTAACATGCAGCTAAGAAAGGCAGCACAACACAGCAAGAAAAGCACAGTGGTACCTCAGTACTTGGTTCCAGAGGGCATGATAAGTAGTGAAAACCACTATGGAACAAATTTTTCCCATGAGGAATACATTTCCAGACCACAGCCTAACCATTCCTCTCCATCCAGTTCCCCAAAGAGGCAAGTGAGACTTCCAGCTGTGGAGAAACAAGCCAGTCCAGTTCAGTCCAACCAGGATCCTCACTTTTTGATCCAACTCATTTTCTGAGAAGGATTCCAACCTTTATATTTTCTCCCCATCTGTGCTGTCCAAGCTTCCTTGGGGGTGGGGTGGGGCTCTATGCAGAAGCTGAAGCTAAGCTCCCTCACCCTCCACTGCCCAGAGCTCTCGTTTCTACCTAAGGCTTGGGTCTCCTAGGAGTCCTGAGTTCTTTGCAGCTGCTAGTGTCTCTGTCTGGGCTCCTTCTGCTGCTGCTGCTCAGGTTACTTCTGGTGCTCCTGCTCCTGCTGAGCATATCAATTAATCTTTGCTCCTTCCAGTAAAACTGTTTTGGGAGTTAGGAGATTATGTGCTGTAGTCACATTGCCCTGCAATAACTTTTCCATGACCGACCTGCTAACAGGCAAAACCTCAGGTTCATGGGCTCCAGTCTGATGGTCCTGCATACCATCCCCTTCACTGGAGAGAAGCTGCCCTGCATTCTGAGCAGGATAAGTCTTTATACCAGGCTCCTAAAGGAAAGGCTAAGTTCCTGAGGGTGCTTTAAATGAAAAGATTTTTCATACAAATCGATATGCCTAAGCATTTCTCTATTTAGAATTCTTCAGGAATTCTCTATTGCCTTTAGGATAAAATGCCAAACTCTGAATCTGGCATTTAAAGTTCATCCCTATAAGGGTCCCACCCATTTTCCCCAATAGGACCTTAATAAATGGTTATTCTACTCCACTTCATATTGTTCCCTTTCACACACTCTTCATTCTTGTCAAACAGCTCTATTAGGTACTCCTTGTAAGTAATATTTCATTTCCCACCTTCATGACTTTGTAGAGGCAGTCTATGAATGGAAGGAACTGATTCTTCTCTTTGCTTCTTGGAATCCCTAATTTCCTTCAAATCACAAAGGCCAAATGCAGAACTATTATATGAAGTTTTCCCTAATCTTCACCAGTTTTTGATTATCTCTTCCTCTTGAAATATTTTATAGTCATTTACCTGTTTATCTCTTCCTGCATCTTTTGCAAGAAAGCATAAAGTTCTGATGAACATGGAAACACATTTAGAAGGATTGCACATGTTTATTCTATACCAGATTGCTTGCTGGCTGTGGGGAGTAAAGAAGGAAGAAAAAGGGGGTAAAAATTTTGGAACACAAGGTTTTGCAAAGGTAAATGTTAAAAACTATCTTTGAATGTATTTGGAAAAATAAAATACTATTAAAAATAAATAAATAAACAAATGAAAGAAAATATAAACTCCTTTAGTGAACGTACTACTTCAGTTTTGTCTTTGTATAATTCCCTTTCCTATACCTAACACAGAGTTTAAGAGTAAGTCTAATAAATGACTATTGAATTGAATTAAACTGCCTACTAACATGGGCTTAAAATTATCTCAGGATTTTTAGTTGGACACAGACTGAAAAAAAATTAAATGAGTCAAAAGTTTCCAAAGAAAAAAAAGGAATTGGTTAGCTGGATGGTGAAGTCTGCTTAATCATCTCATTATGATACAAGAAGATTCCATTACTGTAACCTTAAAATACATTGATTCCATAATTTAAATTAAGGTTCGTGTTCCACTGATGCAAGCAAATGCAATTATTACTCTACGCTGAAACACAGATGTATTGATTCTTCTAATGCTTTCTTTAGAATTTATTCCATTAATCAATATAAAAGAGAATTTTGGGCTCAGTTCCCTGGTTTGGACCATGCAATATTCTTCTTCCATATAGCTGTGTCTAAGGCCACAGTTGCAGGTAGTGTGCAATTATGTTTAAAAGTATGTAGAAGGAATGGAACAACTGAATGGTAAAACATAAAACTACAACTATTTTAAATGCATCACTATTTTTCTCTAAGCTAGGTCTCTTTACCCTTCATTCTATAACTCCTCATTGTTTGCATAATCTTGGTACCTTGAGTTAATTTATTAATACTCCCCTTGATTTCTTTTATTTTTGTTTCTGAGTCACAGCCCAGAAACCTCTCATCTTCATTTTTATTCCTAGTTGCTCAACTATCAGGAGAAAACTGTCCATAGTACATATCTCTCAGCGGCTTCTTTAATAAGGAATATTCCCTTAATTAATTAATTAATTTCTCCATTAAATTAATTAAATAAATAGCCTATTTGATTAAATTTATTTAATTATTTAATTGATATTTAATTAAATATTTAAATAAGGAATAAAAAACAAATAATCTGGAACAACAATTAGAATTGTATAGGACTTAATAGTAGCCACAATAAAAGCCTGCAAGTCCTAGAATAACATCTACTGGCAATCAAAACTAGGGCTTAGGCTAAATATATCATATACAGCAAAATGATCCATAATATTGAATGAAAAAAAAGAGCATTCAATGAACTTGCAGATTTTCAGGGGTGAAAAGTTTAAGACTGACATGAGCAATTGGATAACTCAAAAGGAATCATTTGAACACCCTCTTCTATGCCCAAATTATACTTTCCAGGATCTCGAGGACATCTGCTTGTATCATATATGCTGGTTAGGACTGTTGGACTGGAGGTACTAGATTTTCAAAATTTATGCTTTTATTTTATACACTTATTTGACCTCTACATAATGTTGTAGTTAATAGTAAGAGATCAGAAAATGAATTTCATTAAATACATGTCATTCATTAATGTATTTTTTGATGTTAATTACTAAAATTAATTATATTAAAATTAATTGAGTTAAGTAGAGCTAAGGATGATAGTTTTGTTTTTCTGTATTTAAAAACTTAAGTTAGTTTGAAGGAAAATTTGAATTTTGATGAGAATTATTGGAGAACAGCCTTGGTCCAAGGCAGTCTCAATCTAATAGAACAAAGAGATGATATAGTGCTCACTTGCTTTAGAAAGTGATTCAATAAATATACCACTTCCATAAAAGTATGTCTTGAGCATAAAATAAACCATTATTTTGTTGTCTTACTATTGTTTCCTTAGAATATTCTTCTTCTTTTTTCTTTTTTTTCAATAGCTTTTTTATTTGTCCAAATACAGGCAAATCAACATTCACCTTTGCAAGACCTTGTTTTCCAAGTTTTTTTTTTTTCTCACTATCCTCCTCTCCCCCTCCCTTAGATAGCAAACAATCCTATATAGAGTAAATGTGTGCAATAGAATAGTCTTCTTAGAGATATGTGGTAGCATAGTGAATAAGATGTTCGACCTGGAGTTAGGAAGATTTGAATTCAAATGCAGGCTTACACATTTACTATATGTGTGACCTTAGGCAAATCACCTAATCTTTACTTGCCTCAATTTCTTCAACTATAAAATGGAGAGTATAACCCCTAATTCACAGGGCTTTTGTGAAAGTTAAATAGGACAATATTTGTGAAAAGCACTTAGCACAATGCCTAAAACATAGTAGATTTTCTCTAAATGCTTATTCCCTTCCCTTTCCTTTTCCCTTCTTGGTCTTTCTCAGCTTTAGATCATTGCTTTGGACTCTTTTTTCTGCTCCCCCATCCCTTACCACTATATGTTTTTGATTGATTATTACTGGTGAATTTTGGTTTGATCTGACAAAGTCTCTGCTTTCTCTCTTTTGTTCTATAGCTTGGGCTATACCCTCTTTCCCCTATGAGAGTTCTTTCCCTAGGGGTTTCTCTAGATACTCAATTGTTTATAGAATGTAAAGGAATTTTACCCAGAATTAGTAATTGCTCTCATAGCTCTGAAAGTGTTCTTTGCTAAAGATCTTTGCTAAAGATCTTTGCTAAAGATCATAATTCTTTCCCATTTTTTATAGCTTTTTATTTACAAGATATATGCACGGGTAATTTTTCAGCATTGACAGTTGCAAAACCTTTTGTTCTAACTTTTCCCCTCCTTCTCCTACCCCCTCCCCCAGATGGCAGGTTGACTAATAAATGTTAAATATGTAAAGTATAAGTTAAGTACAATATATGTATACATGTCCAAACAGTTATTTTACTGTATAAAAAGAGTCGGACTTTGTAATAGTGTACAATTAGCCTGTGAAGGAAATAAAAAATTCTGGCGGACAAAAATAAAGGGATTGGGAATTCTATATAGTGGTTCATAGTCATCTCCCAGAGTTCTTTTGCTGGGTGTAGCTGGTTCAGTTCATTATTGCTCTATTGGAACTGATTGGGTTCATCTCATTGTTGAAGAGGGCCACATTCATCAGAATTTATCATTATATAGTATTGTTGTTGAAGTATATAATGAACATCATAACTTTTTGGTGTGATGATCTGAGATGCCTAGGGTACTGTTACAGAGTTGTGAACTATTCCTAAGTGGAGGGAAAGGGAGAAGCAGGAAGTATAAGAGATAAGTTTGGGTGGATCAGTCATTGGTAGCTGCAGTGTGAGAAGAGATTTCTAGGTAGTTAGAAAAGAGGATGGGCTTCCAAATATGGTCTGCTGAAGACTTTTATAAGAGCATAATATTTGGCAGTGAATGTAAACTCTCAGGACTTATTCTGTTTTTAGAATGAGAGCATTTTGAGTTGTGCATGTATTTGGAGACCAAGTTGTAGAGCTGAAGTGAGGTAGTTGTTCCTCACATGAATAGTTAGAAAGATTCTGCAATTTTGGGTTTTAATTCTGATATTCAAAGAGCATTTTCAGTACTTGGGAAACTATAATGTCAGAATTCTTGATGATATAAAATAGTTATTTAGCATAGTTCTGCTCTAGTTGTGATCTGTTTCCACATAGTCAAAGAGTACTCAGAAAGAAGAGCATCATTTGAATGGTTTGTGATATTTTCTGATGATTTCCTATAGTCATTGATACTTATTTACTCTAGCACTCTGAAGGGGAGAGATATATTATACAACCCAACTATTTCTTCTAACCTGGGGTTTAAATGATGGTTGAGCTGTTGATGGATCAGAGATTACTTAATGTGCAAGACCTAAACACCATGTGATTACAGGAATAGAAGGACCAGATTCTATGAACTATAATCTTATTATTATTTGTCACCTAAATAGAAATAAATGGGTGACCACCACAGTGCATAGAACCAATATTCTTTCCAATGGCACTGACATAGGTTTTCTAGTCTCTTTTACCAAGTAGGAAGAGGACCTGCTAGGGTCCTTGGTCCAGTATAAGTCTTTTGTGGGTATTCAATCCCTGGGATCCATCCCTGTAGTCTAAGCTGAGGTAGTCTTTGTTGTATTCCTCTTAGTGGGTCAATCAGCTCACTGGGCCACACCTTTTACCTCTTAGAAAAGACCCTTCTATTGGAGAATGTGGAGGAGTTCCCAGTAGCTTAATAAGATTTTTGATAGCTCCTTTTGATTCTAGGTCGTCAATGACTTGATTCACTCACTATGGCAAGATTTGAATGCTCTAATTTCTTCCATAACTGACATTGTTTAACATTTCAAGCAGTAATAGTCCTATTTTGATATGGCACTTTTGGGAAAGCCTGGCCATTAAATAAATAATTACCCTATGTTACAGAGATTTTGGTTTTGTTTTGCATTATATATTTTAAAGAGAAAATGAATGAAGGCTTGGAGAGGTACAGTTTAACTATCTTCTGGAGAGAGCTAACTTGTCATAATGACAAATACTTTATGAGGCACAGAGAGAAAGGACTAAGAAAACTTTTGAGAAATTAGGTAAATCAATTATTCTCTTGAGAAAAACTAAAGATATTTTGACCAGAGCTACTGTAATTACTATCTTGTGGTGAAGTTATACTATTGATAAGAAATCCTAAAAAGAATACTTGATAGATTGACCGACATACTGAGTGAGCTGAATCATGGGGCTATGATTCTAGTACTGAAGGGAAGTCAGAAGTTACAGCTCATAAAGAAGACTCTAGCTGTGATCTTCTCATAGATGACATGTTTTTGAAATCTTTCTTTATATTGTTTTCCACTGTTGAAAAATAATATGTTCAGTAGTAAAGCAATTTATATAAACCTTTGAAAGGATGAGAAGGGAGGGAGAGAAGGAGAGAGAGAAAAAAGAGGAAGAGATAGATAAAGTTATTTTATAGGGAAATGATGAAAATTATCTGATTCATTTATAGACTGACTTGGCAATCCAAGCTAATTGATGGAATAATGAAAACTTATCTTTTTCTATTAATTTATTAACTAGAAACTAGGTTTTAGTATTAAATTCAGAATATTAATTCTTAATAATACTTCTTAATAATAAACAATAATTATTAACTAATAACTAATATTAAATTAGTATTAAATTCAAAATTAAAAAATAAAATGGAAAGAAAGGGAAGGAAAATAAAAAAGAACTAGGAAGAAAACTAATTTTAAAATGAATCAATAGCAAAGGGAACTATTATGACTAAAATGTGACTGTGGAAGGGTATACATCCTTGAGAGAGAACAGAATAAATAAACAGGCAAGGGGATAGGAATAGAACAAAATTGTATAAGATACAGTTATGGAAAGAAAACAGAAAACAGGTTGGGGTCGGGGAGAGCACATATAAAGGTCAATGGAAGCAGAAGCAGTACTCTTGGCATAGAAGACTATCACAAGTACTCTTTACAGAAATAGAAATAGAAAAGAGAAGAAAAGTTCAGGAAATAGATCACAGCTCTTTCACATAAGAAGTGGTGGTAGTGGTGGTAGGAATGGGGTATTATCCAGATATCTTCTGTAGTTTTCTTTCTGCCAAAAAGAGAGCAACTAATGATTTTCTGGTTTGTTTTTAATGATAATCTCATTGTTCAAAATGTGAAAGAACTAACAAGGAGAAATTCTCATCTGGATCTGATTCTCACTAAACTAAGTTTGGAGTGGAAACAATGACAATATTGTAGCAAAATGGTTATTCTATTTTTAACATTTTTAAGAGGAGAAATAAAGTTAGGTATGCTTTGGTACCCAGTCAAATTTTGCAAGAGCAGATTTCAAGAGTTCAGAAAAAGTATAGATACAATCTCATAAAATTAAATTCCCAAGTGAAATTCAGCCTAGAAGGAATGACATTCCTTAAGAGTGAATTTTTGAAATCTATCCCAGGTAAGAGGAAAAAGGGATGTGGATGCACATGGAACTCACTGTCTTTGATTTTTTTTTTAAAGACATGTATCTAATTTTTTCTGCCTAAACATCCTTTCTTTATTTGACCTCTTTGGGTTATAGTGCTATCACTGGGTCAGAATATAGAAGCAAGGGCAAAAAAAATGAAGGTGAATATAAAAAAGAGGCACAGTCCTATGAGAATAATATCTGAAGTACTAAAGCTCAGAATAAGCTGCAGCTGGTAAGGAAAGATAAGGACAACAAAAAAGTTTTCTCCAGCTACATTTGGGAAAAGAAGAGGATCAAAGAAGGGCTAGAATTCTTCCTTGGGGGTGAATAGGATGATGATAATTAATGGCAGAAGGCAGAGCTGCTCAACTCATACTTTGCTTATTTTGTCTGCCAAGGAGAATGATCTTTGAATTTTAATAAAAATGGCAAATAGGTCATTGAAAAACAAGATAAGTAAGGAATAAGTAAAAAAAAATATTTAACTTTTCAGGAGGTCCAGATGAATTGGATTCCAGCATAAGGAAAGAACTGGTAACTCTAATTGCTGAACCATTCTCAGGGGTCATAGAAAGATCATTCAAAATGAGAAAGGTGAATTAGAGCTGGACAAGGAGAAATGTCTTTTCAATTAGCTAATAACCATTTAAGTTCTAACATGTACTAGGTACTGTGTTAAATAATGGAACTACAAAGAAGGACAAAAAAGTGATTGTTCTTAAGTAGCTCATAGTCTAATTGGGGTGACATATACATACATATATAGATATATACATATCTATATATGTAAGATATATATGAATAAATTGAAAATAATTACAGAGAGAAGACATTAGAATTAAGAGGGATTGGAAAAAACTTCTTGTAGAAGGCAGAATCTTAGCTGAGATTTGAGGAAAAACAGGATGTGGAAAGGAGGAGGGAAAGAATTCCAGTCATGTGGGGAAAATGTACAGAGGAGATGGAATATGCAAGGGAACCAAAGTCATTAGATTTTAGAGTATGTGAGGACTGATAAGGTGCAAGAGGACTGGACATTTGGATAAGGACAGATTATAAAAGGCCCAAACAGATTTGATTCCAAAAGTAATATGGAGCCACTGGAGTTTATTGATAAAGGATCTGATATGGTCAGATCTGTGTTCTAGGAAGATCATTTTGACAGCTGAGTAGAGGATGGATTCCAGTGAATTTAACTTTAATTTGGGGCAACATTCTAGGACATATCTTTAAAGAAATAGTTAACATCTACCAAAAGAAAACATAATCACAAAGAGCCAGCATGATTTCATTAAGATTAGATAATGCTAGGCTAACCTCATTTCTGTTTTTGACATTCTCAAGACCATTATCAAGGACATGCTATATATTTTACCTAGGTTTTTGTGCAGGCACCAGATCTTGACTTTTAACAGATCAGGATACAGATTTTTAGAAGAGGTATCTCACAGAAATTTTCAGATTTGCATTCTCACTCAAAGAAACTCCAGGAAAAATGTGGCCTTTTTTGCTCCTCTTAGAAAAGGGCTCTCTCACTTCCATAAATACTCAAGATAAAAATACACAAAATATGGAACATACTTCATTTAATGTGATATAAAAGGAGAAAAGTTGTCTTCACTCTTCAACAATTTGGTATATTATTCTCTTTTTGGAGTGTTAAACAGCTCTCCTCTCCCAAACCACTACCTCACAGATCCCTTCTTCCTCTAAAACTATATGTGCATGTGACTCATAATATGAATATTGGCAATGAATAATGGCAAAAAATACATAGACATGTATTTGTCCCTCCACCTTGAGACTTAACATTTCCTTGCTTCACAGTATACATAGTTTCCTGGTATAAAGGTTTCTCTATCATTTAGTTCTCTGCTTTGTTGCTGTAATCAAAGACCTGTCTCTCTTGACTCAGTCTGTTACTGAGACTTTGTTTCCTTTCTGGTTGCATAGGTACAGTTTTTTTTTTTTTTTTTTTTAAAGCACAGCCTTCTCTGCTGACATGGCTTAGTGTTCTCCCTCTCTAGTTGGCACTTTCATCTTGATGGCCTCCAGATCAATGGGATGCTGCCTTTTGTTAATGTTTTCCATTTCTACCATCATAGTCCCCCACCTTTTTTTAAACAGAAAAAACTAGCTTGTGCATATACTATCCCTGAAATCTTCAAGGGGAGGAGTTTACTCTGGGCAAATTCTTTCTGTATCAAAGATATAACCTGGGATCCATGAATATATTCCTAGTCTGAAATTAGAATGCGGGAAAAGATGACTTCTTGATTTTCATTAATTTCTAACTGAATTTTAGCATTTCCTTCAATTATGAAAGTAATAGTAATATTAGCAATAATTGTTACTTTGTCACTGATAGAAATAACCAATATTTTCATATCACATATAGGTGATGTTATTAATATTATTTTATTATTATCATTATAGGTGAAAATTCCTTGGATAGTTAAAATGATGTGTGTTCCTTTGACAAAAACCCACTTCACAGTTTAATGCTTTTTTCAAATTAAGCAACAATTTCCTTTATATTGATACATCTTTTAAAAATAAAGTATAAATGTAACTTGTTTATATTTTAAATATATTATCTTGTTATTTAATGCAGTAATAAAGAAGATCAATTAATCTTCATCATCAATACATCAATTGATGCCATTAATATGTTATTAATAATGCTAATTTCGATTTTAAAAAATCAATTACTTGGAACAAGACAGAGATGATGTATGTTCCAGACAGAATTATGATCTGACATAATAGAATAGTTAGAGCCTGACTATACAAGTAGATATTTGCTTTATTGAGACAGGTTACAGATTTTCAAACAGGCAAAAGGATGCATAATGAGTCTACTCTTGATGTAAACATCAAGCCTTGAGAAAATATTCTTAGTTTCTTCTTCTCTTCCACTCCACAAGTGAAAATACCTCACATGCAGCTAGTTTCTCATCCATCAGGGCTGAGAAACAATAGAACCACAGACCAAAGACTTCTTTGGGAGGCCTCTATTTGTTGGATAATTGCTCACCTGGAGGCCTGTACCTGAATTCCAGATCAGTATTCTGTGCAGAGTTCCTGATTAAGTTAAAATTTATGGCATTTGAACTATGATCAAACCCAGTTTCCATCCCATCCCATCATGCTTGGCAAATTTTCAGATGACATAAAGCTTGGGGAGGTGGGCAGATAACTAACATATTGAATGACAAGATCAGTTCAAAAAGATATTGATATACTAAATAATGGGCCAGTCCAGTAAGATGAAATTTAATAGGGATAAATATAAAATCCTATCATTGTGTTAAAAATAATTTCATAAGTTAATGATGGAAGCTGTGTTGTTGTACAACATTTTTGTGAAAAAAATTATCTGGAGGTTTTGATTTAATATAATTTAACAGTACCTCAAATCAACATAATCTGACGCTGCTTTATTGAAGCATAGTTTTTAGATCAAAGAAGGTGATAGTCCTACTGTGGTCATTTCTGATTACAACATATTTCAAGTACCATATTTAGTTCTGGGTACTATGATTGAGCAAATAAATTGGCAAAATGAATCCATGTGATGGGAAAAGAATGCAAGGATCAATTGAGGGCAGTGAGATGTTTTAACATGGAAAATACAAGACTGGGGGTGATGCATAATAGCTGTCCAAATAGTTTATGGGCTGACATATAGAAGAGGAATTAGAAATTTTCTGCTTGGCCCCAGAAGGCATAATTAGGAGAAGGAGGTGGACATTCTGGAGAAGCAAATTTCAGCTCAATAATTGGAAAGAAGTCTGAACAATTAGAACTATTCAAAAGTGAAACATACTGCTTTGTAAGATAGTGAGTTTCCTATAGCTAGATTCCTAGGTGACTGACCTCTTGTCAGCTATGCTATAAGCAAAATTTTTATTCAGGTTCTGGTTGGACTGACTTGCAATAACTTTCCAGTCAGTTTCTCTGCCTCAAGTGTCTTTCCCATTTAAATCCTTCCTCCTCTCAACCAACCAAGAGCAGGTCTGATGATGTCACTCTCTTACTCAATAAACTCCAGTGGTACCCTATCATCTCCAGGATCAAATGTAAAATATTTTTTGGCTTCAAAATCTTTTATAAATCTTCCTACATTTCCAGTCTTATACTTTATTCCTTTCCACTTACTCTAGATCTAGTGGCACTGGTCTTGCTGTTCTTCACATAAAACACTCTATCTCCTAAAGACAAGCATTTTCATGAATTTTTCTTACCCATGTGTAAAATGTTTTCCCTTCTCACTTTTAAATCCTGGGATCTCCGACTTTTTTTTTTAATTCAGCACAAATATGACCTTGTATTAGAGCTCTTTTCCTGTCCTCCTCTCCCTCCACATTGCTAGTATGAGATTGCTTCCTACTTACATTGCATATGTTTTATGTGTTCATAATTTGTATGTTGGTTCTCCCATTTTTGAGGCCATGGGTCATATTTTTGCCTTCCTTTGTATCTCCAGGGCTTAATTCAGATTCTGATAGGTACTTAATAACTGCTCATTTAGTAAAAATAAATGAAGTGGGTAGGTGGCCAATGGATAGAGTATTGTACCTACCAGGATTCAGGAAAATGAATTCAAATCTAGACTTATCAACTCTGTAGCTCTGGAAAGGTCACTCATTAAGATGTGCTTCAATTTTCTCATCTGTAAAATGAGAATGATAATGATAGCACCTACCTCTTAAATTTTTGAAAGGATAAAATGATATAATATTTTAAAAGAACTTTTTTTTATTAAAGCTTTTTTATTTACAAAACATATGCATGGATAATTTTTCAACACTGACCCCTGCAAAACTTTCTGTTCCAAAGTTTTTCCTCCTTTCCCCCACCTCCTCCCCTAGATGGTAAGTAGTCTAATACATGTTAAATATGTTAAATATATGTTAAATCCAATGTATGTATACATATTTGCTGAATAAGAAAAATCAGATCTAGAAAGAAAAAAAAATCTGAGAAGGAAAACAAAATGCAAGCAAACATCAAGAGAAAACATGAAAATGCTATGTTGTGATCCACACTCAGTTCCCACAGGCCTCTCCTTGGGCATATATGGTATTCTTCATCACTGAACAACTGGAACTGGTTTGGATCATCTCATTGTTGAAGAGAACCACGTCCATCAGAATTGATCATTGCATAATCTAAAAGAACTTTTTTGCTGAGGCAATTACCCAGGGTCACACAGCTACAACTAGTAAGTGTTAAATGTTTGAGGTCAGATTTGAACTCAGGCCCTCCTGACTTGAGGGCTTGTGCTCTATCCACTATGCCAACTAGCTGCCCTTAGTTGAAAGTTATTTTCAAAACTTAAAGTATTATAGTGTTACTAGTAATATTAATTCTGTTGTTGTTGATTGAATGCATGAATGGACAAACGAATGGTGCATGATTTTGAGATTCTTTCCAACTCTGAGTTCTTATGCTTTCTTAATTGTAAAATAGTTAGATAAGATGGCTACTAGAGTTAATTAATAAATAAATAAACATTCATTAAACCTCTACCATATTCCAGATATAGCACTAGGAATTGGGACTTTCATTCTATTGAAGGAGGAGACAACAGATATGTAAATAAGAATATATAAAATAAATATATGGGAAATTTGGGAAATGGAAAATCATACAAGGCTTCATGTACAAAGGTTGATTTTAGCTCCTGACCCCACACTTCCTGTTCCTATGATCTTTTTGAGTCATCTTATGTTGAGATGGCAAGACATTTTCTTATGTAAAGGGAGTGAGAAGGTTGTTAAGCCACTTGGAATCACCTAATGTAGTCCCTCCTTTGTCTAGAGGATATGAAAGTAAACACTGGAATCCAGAAGTCCTATAAATTGAATTACTTAATCCTCAAAATACACCTTATACCTGGAATAGGCAGTTATAGAAGGTGCTTGGGATAGATTGGAGCTAGAAGACATAAACTGAGCCTGTAATTAATCAAACAATCAAGCAAGCAAGAATTTAGTAAGCATATACTTAGTGCCAGGTACTATATATGGTGCTAGATATACAAATACAAAAAATGAAATATTACCTACATTTAGAGAGCTTATACTCTAATGAAAGAGTAAAGATTACCTGCAGAATAAGTATAGCAAGCTGAGACAACAATAATTTATTAAGCACCTACTATATGTTAGACATTGGGCTAGGTGCTAGGAGTACAATGAAAGGCAAAATGCAGTTCCTGTTCTGATGGAGCTCACAGTTTAATGGGGGACACTACACACAAATCTCTCTCTCTGTTGTCCACATATATACATACACATATAATGTATATTTGTATTATATACATATATACATATGGATTTATGCATATGTGATAAATATCATATGATATTTAGGAATAATATGATAAAAGGAAAATAATCTTAGGAGGCACTGATGTGTGGAATATGCAATATGGAATATGTAAAAATTTTAGTTGGTATCTGAAGGAATCCAGGAGATGAAGATGAAGAAAGAGAGAACTCCAGAACTGGAAGCCAGCCAGTTGAAATTCATAGAGTTGGGAGATAAAGTGTCTTCTGTAAAAAACAAGGATACTGGTGTCACCAAGTCCCAGAATACATGGGAATGGGGGAGTGGGAAAAAATGTAAGAGGCTGAAAAAAGTAGGAAGAAGCAGTGTTATAAGGGCTTTGAAAGCCAATAGTTTTTTTTTTTTTTTTTTTTTTTTTTTTGATCCTGGAAGTAATAGGAAGTCAATCACAATAAAATGCAGGATAAAATACAAAGAGAATAAATATAAATAAATGAGAAATTATTAAAGATATAATAAAAATAATATTATAATAAATAAAAATAACAGAATAAATATAAAATAAATAAATAAATGGCTATTATGAGAAGACATTAGGATTTGAGGATGATCTGGAGACTTCATCTAGAAGACAGTTCTCAAACTGCATGTAGAAGGGAAGAGAGTGATTCTATGAGGCAGAAGTGAAAAAGTACATTGTATTACTGAGGGAAGGCAAGGAGATGAGAGGAACAGAGGAACAGAGGAACAAGCAAAAGACCGATTTATCTGGATGGTGGAAAGTAGGAAGGAAAATAGTTTTTTAATGCCATTAATGAAAACAGGGGATTATAGTTGAAAATGTGTTAAGGGAGTTCATAAGGAGATTGGAATGATAGATAGGGACCATATTGTGAAGAACTTCATGAGTTCAAAAGAGGAGTTCCTTTTTGTTCCTAGAGGCAATAGGGAACATGGTGTTTATTACCTAGAAGAGAGACCTGGTCAAATCTGTGTTTTAGGAAAATAATGTGAAGGATGAACTAGATTAGTAAAGGAATTAAGATAGGGAGAGCAATTAGGAGAGTGTTTTAATACGCTAGTAAAGTGGTATTGGAAGCCTGAAAGATAGTGGTAGGTAAATAGTTAACATTAGCATTAGGTTATAGGAGAACTACTCTTCTGATCTTTAATGCCTCTTTCTTCTAGTTCCAACCATCTACCAGTCTATACCTAATGAGTCAAAGAGGAATTTCCTTGGTCCAGTTTTGGCCTAATGTTTAAATTTCAAGTGTTTTACAATGTTGCCTGATTGATTATCTTGATTCTGGAAGTGCTGAGCTAAATATACTCAACCTAAGGCATGACAGTTTACCTGTCTTGCCTCATTAACATTCGAAGGAATGTAGTGGATAAATCAGCATGTACTTGGTTCAATATTTATCCCTTACAGAACACACAGGAAAAAGGGACTTGGATCATTTGCTGAATATATCTAGTTTATTTTCCTGGCACATTCCATGATGGGTAGGATTCCTCTGACTCTGCCCTGAATCTCCATCACGACTGAGTCTGGGATAGCAACCTCCAGAAGCTGTGGCACCTGATAAAAGGAAAGAATGTTGACTTTTGTTTTTGTAATTTTAAAAAATATCTTGAAATTTGGTTTCTCTAAATCACTATGACGCAGAGTGGTCACAGGTCACATTTAACTGGTGCAGTTGCCTGTGAGAAATGTTAAACATGAACTATAAATAATGCAGTTGCTGCTGCCTTTGATTTTGGGGACTTTAGGAATTTGCCGCATTACAGAACAAACTGCAAGGGCGTTGACACTGGCACCCAGCATGGTTTTCCCAGAATTGCTCCAACTGTGATTTTTAGTTTAACTAATTAGCTGTTGTTCATAACAAGAGCTCATATTTATGTAATACTTTTGGCCTGCAAAGGAGTAGCTTCTCAACAACTCTGTAGGATAGATAGTGAATATATTATTCCTTTTTTTTTTTTTTTTTTTGTAGATAAGATAAATGAAGGACAGATAACATAAGGGACTTACCTCCAATAAGTATTTGAAGCAGAATTTGATTTCAACTCCTTTGATTCCCAGCTTCCCTGATCTTTCTACTAACTTAATGGTTCTTAAAGTATCATCTGGAGATTTGTGGGGATCCCCAAGAGTTCTACAAGGGGATTAAAGTCAAATCCATTTTCATAATAAAATTGACATTTTAATTTCTAATATGGCAAATAATGATAGCTATAATGCATACAAACAAAAGTTCTTTGAGGTTCTTAATAATTTTAAGAATGTACAGGGTTCCTAAGGTGAGAAAGTTGAAAACGATTGTAACTAAATCAATAACAAGCATTTATTAAATACTTGCAATACTTTCTAGGTATTATGCAGCATTCCTGTATAGTAAAACTATTAACTTTAAGTTTAGTTTTAAAATATCTTAGGTTGTCATCATTTATGTCAGAAGTCTAATGAAATTACCTCTGTACCTTAAAACATTATTTTAATCCACTTAATTAAAAATATACAATTTTTTTTGGACAGGCAAACTATCTCATAATTTAATATGAAGAAATCTGAATCTTACTTTTACTTGATGCATTGAATAGTTTAGTGGCATATTTGTAATTAAGAGTACATACTACTTTTTATTTGAAGAGTTTTCATGCTGTTCCCTTTTAACCTTTAGCCGAAAAAAAAAATCAAATAAAAACAACAACAACAACAATTAAAAAACAGGTACAAGAGCACACTAATTGGTTAATACCAGGTCTCAGAAGAAACCTTCAGACTTAAATACTTAGTGCTAAACTCCAACTAGACCCTATTCTACAAGATGGGATTCCAGGGGATACTGTGAGTATCAATCAAATGAAGTTGCCTGTTTCTCAGCATCTCAGGGTAGCTCCTTATCAACTTCTCTTTAACTCCCATGGTTCAATATCTGTCTAGGGGCTGACAGTATTTCCTAATTAAATTCGTTGGTTCAAATCTCCACTTACTTAAATACTCCCTTCCCACATTTTTTTTCAGCTAATTAATGACTGTGCCAATGGCATTAAAGACATTAAATTGGACAAGAAAAAAGGTAGTAAAAAGATTCATTGCTCTCATGCTAATACAGAACTTATTTTCCATGGGATCCTGGATCCCACCCTCTCCCTAAAGTAGAAACTGTTTCTGTGTTGGAGTCTGAGAACAGGATCAGAGCTGACCTGGAAGCCAGTGACCTGTTTAAGACATCCTGCCTCCCCATGAAATAGGAAATGAATAAATAAGTTAGCTCACCTCCCATTGTCTACACCAAAATTAGAGAGTGACGTAGAAACTTGCAGCAATCCTTTTGGTCCAGATGTCTGGACAAATAGGACAGCAGGATGCCAGCTCTAGAATCCTGGGAACTAGTCAGAAATAAAATCAGAGTGTAACTCTGCATAACTATATCATCTTATAAATGAGAAAGCTGAATCCTAGAAATATTAAGCTAGTTGCTCAAAGTGTGTGGGAGAGTTGCAGGTGTTCTGACTCCACCCCTTAAGCCACAGTGGTATGTTGCAGTTTTTCCCTGTGATTCCTGTGCTGAAATAGAACTAATCAACACCCCAGAGGCTAATTCCCAAGTAGCACAGCCTGACTATTAAATTAAATGGGAATAGTACAAGGCGGGACAAGCATAGCCCTAGGAATTGGTGTACCCCTCTCTATTACATTTTTAAAAAGTCTTATAGGAATGTGTCCTGTGTCATTGTCTCTCTAGGAGTATATTCATCAAACCATCTCTAAATCACGAAGGAGTCACCAATTGTCTTGCCCCTCTTTGTCTCACTGTAGCCAGGAATTGTAGTCCTTCTTTACATATAAAAAATATCGATTGCATGCTAAAAGAGGGGCTCCTTTAAAAATAGCAGGCTGCTGAGTCATTCACTCAGACTGTGGGTTAATTGGAGCAGCTAGGGCAAGGCCAAATGCCTTCTCTATAACTTAGGGATGGTTTTACTTTAAGAGGCAAGCTAACCCTAATCAGATCGTGCTTAGAGGCAGTTTTTCTGGGACAAGGAATTAAAGTGAACTAAATAATTATGCCTCTTAATAACTCAAAAAGTCCCATTCTTCATCATTGATGCACTTCTGAAAGAAAAAAGAAACAATATTGTATCTAGCAAGTGATGCAAACAACATTAAACTATAAGGAGAATAATAATGAGGATATGGTGAGTTGTATCTCTGAAAATCTATCTATCTATTGGTCTATCTGTCTGTCTATCTATCTATCCACCTACCTATCTATAATTGAATTAATCATATGGATTAAAGGTGAACAAATTATGGATTGAAAGTCAAATACAACTCATTGCCTGATTCATATAATACAACTTTACTTCATTTTTTTTTTTTTTTTTTGGTAGAAACTATTCTTACTCATTGGCCATTCAAAAAAAAAAAAGGTGACAGGCCAGATTTGATCCATAGACTGCAGTTTTTTGACCTTCAATCTAAAAAGTAGACATTTTAATGTTCTTGGTTTTTAACTGATGTTGAAGATTAGATGAATTTCTTTGGAATTGAAAATGTCTTCCAGGAGTCTTTACCATTTTCTTGGGCTTGCTACAACTAGCATGACTGTGTCAAGAACTTGGAGAAACTAGAGAAAGCTTCCTTCAGCATGATCTCTATCCTGGATCTCTTCTATTGCAATAATAGAATAATAGAAAAAGAAAGAGGAAATGAAAAATAGCATGCTTCAGTCTACTTCATAAATAGTCCTTTGGGATTGTCTGGGATCATTGTGCGGCTGAGAAAAGCTAAGTCACTCACAATTCTTCATTGTACAATATTGCTGTTACTGTGGATGACAATAACCTGGTTCTGCTCACTTTATGTTGCAGCACTTAAATCTTTCTAGGTTTTTCTAAAATCATCCTGCTTATCAGGAAAATAGGGGATTCTTAAGAATGATAGTATGAGATTTATTTTGGGGTAGAGGTAAGATGGCAGTGAGAAACTAGGAATTCGCCTGAGATCTCCCCAGTGTTCCTCAGAAATGACACTAAATAAAGACTCTAAATTGATTCTGAAGTGGCAGAACCCACAAAAATTCAGAATGAAGCAATTTTTAGCTTAAGAGAACATAGAAGGACTTCAGGAAAAAAAAAAAAGGAGCCTGGACAATATCTTTCAAGAAATCATCATGTAAAACTGCACTAATATCCTCGAACTAGGGGGCAAAATAGCCATTTAAAGAGTCTACTCTTTACATCCTACTCCTACATCTCCTGAAAGAGGCCCCAAAACAAAAACTCTAAAGAATATTGTAGCTACATTCCAGAATTAAAAGGTCAAGGAGAAAATACTGCAAATAGCCAGAAAAAAAAAAAAACAATTCAAAATTTAAGGAACCACAATCAAGATTACCCAGGACTCAGCAGCTTCCAGGCATGGAAAATGATACTCTGGAAAGCAAAGGAACTTGGACTACAATCAAGAACCAACTACCCCGCAAAACTAAACTTAATCTTTCAGGGGAAAATGTGGCCATTCAATAAAAGAGAGGATTTTTAATCATTTCTAGTGGAAAGACCGAAACTGAAAAGAAAATTTGATCTTCAAATATAAGACCCAAGAGAAGCATTAAAAGGTAAATAGGAAAGAAAAAAATGTTATTTAAAGGTTAAACTATTTATATTTCTACATAAGAAAATTATTCTTGTAACTCTTGAGAACTACATCTTTGTTAGAACAGTTAAAAGCAATATTTATAGACAGAGGATGTAGGTATAAGTTGACTTTGATGTGATGATATATAAAAAAGAAGTTAAATGTAGAAAAAAAAGATTTCCTGGGAGAAAAGAAAAGGGGGAATCAAATGGGGTAAATTATATCACACAAAGAAGCACAAAAGATCTATTACTGTAGAGGAAAAGAAGAGAGGGAGATGAGCATTGTTTGAGCCTTAATTTCATCAGATGACTTCAGGAAGTCACTAAAATGACAGAGTAAACTCAGAAAGCTGCTTGAGCTCTCCCAGTTTTCCTTCCCAAGCTACATGAAACCCAGCCTCTGAACAGAATCTGAAGGAATGAAACTATTCTCCAGCTCAAGATAGACTGGAAAAACTTCAAGAAAGGTCAATTTCACTGGAGTGAAAAGCTCTGCTCAGATAGACTCTGGGAAAGTGGATAGAGGGACTTAATCACAGAAAAGCAGCAACTAACACCTTTAACCTTGGCTCAGTAGAGGAACAAATCAGTGGAGCAGTTATCAGTCCTAGCTCAGAATGCAAATTTGGGAAACCAGGCTGTTTCCTGGAAAGGACAAGCAAATCTACTTCCTGCAAACACAAGGGACTTCTTGCCCAAAGGTAAAGCTCAGATCTGCATTGGAAGCTTGGGACAGCATAGCTTTTACCCCAGAAGCAGAGCTCAACCAAAAATGTAAAAAAAGGAGAAATCCCAAAAGAAAAAGAAAAAAAGTAAGCAAGAAACAGAAAAGAAAATTGACCATATAAAGCTACTATGGTGACAAGGCAGACTAAAACACAAGCTTAGACAAGGACAAAATGTGAGGAGAAGAAATCTCAAAAGCATGATATGAATTGGTCTGAAGCCCAAAGAGGCTTCTTGGAAGTGCTCATAAAATACTTTAGGTAAATAAGAGAAGAAGAAAAAATGAGAAGGGAAATGAGTGTCAACTACTTGAAAAAGGAAAATTACACATTAAAAATTGGAACAGAGCAAATGGAAGCTAATGACTTTGTGAGACAGCAAGAATCAGTTAAACAAACTAAAAAGAATGAAAACATGGAAGAAAATGTGAATTATCTCATTGGAAAACAGATGACCTAGAAAATAGATATAGAAAAGACAATTTAAAAATTATTGGCCTACTTGAAGTCAAAGAGCAATAAAAGAGCCTAGATAGCATTCTAAAAGAGATTATAAAGGAAAATTGTCCCAATATTTTAGAAACAGAGGGGGAAATACTGAGCAAAATAATCTACTGTTCACCTTCAGAAAGACATCTGACAAAGAAAACCCCAAGTAACATTGTTGTGAAACTCCAAAACTACAATCTCAAGGAAAAAAATATTGCAAGCTGCCAGACAAAAACAATTCAAATATCAAGGAGCAATAGTGAGGAACATCCAGGATCTGGGCAGCTTCTCCAATAAAGAATTGGAGGACCCAGAATATCATATTCTGGCAGACAACGGACCTAGGGTTACAACCAAGAATTAACTACCCAGCAAGACTCAGCATCATCTTTCAGGAGAGGAGGTAGAGTATTGAAGTAAGAAACTTTCAATCATTTTTATTGAAAAAATCAGAAGTAAACAGAAATTTTAATCTACAAATACAGAACTCAAGAGAAGCATAGAAAGGTAAACAGGGGAAACTGTTAAAGGTTAAACTGTTTACAAACCTAGATGGGAAAAATATCTGTAACTTTTGAGAATTGTATCTGTCACTGGGGCAAATGGGGTAGGGGAGCATCACATAAACTGAGGGTGTGGTTGTAAAAGGATTCTGATGTGATGACATCAAAGAAAAAGATACTAAGGGGTAGGAAAAGGTCTGTACTGGAAAAAAGAGGAAAGGGGACCTATAATAGGATAATTAGTTTACATGAAGAGGTACAACAGACCTATTATAATCAAAGGAAAGAAGGGAGGAGGTTGAGCATTGTCTGAAGCTTGACCTCATCAATTTTGGCTCTAAGAGGGAATAACTTAATCATTCAGTTGAGTGTAGAAATTTCTCTAACCTTATAAAGAAATAGGAGGAGAAAGAGGAAAAGAAAAGGGAGAGGAGAATAGAAGGTACTGCAGAAACACTAGGGGAAAAGAAAAGAAAAGAAAAGGAGGAAGACAAGGTTGTGGGCTTTTAAAAACACTATTAAGAGAAGGGAGAGGGGTGGTAGAAGATAAGGTAGTGGTTGGGGTTGATTAAAAAAAAAAACACACCACTAAGGACAGGATGGAAAGAGAGAACAAAAGTATATACAGGGGAGAAAATAGGAGGAGGGAAATACAGAGCTGGTAATCATTACTGTGAATGTTAATGGTATGAATTCTCCTGTAAAATGGAAACAAATAGCAGAATGGATTAAAAAACAGAATTCTTCAATATGTTGTTTACAAGAAACATATTTGACACAGAGTCATACAGAGCAAAGGTGAAAAGCTAGAACCAAATTTATTATGCTTTAGCTGAAGTAAAAAAAAAAAAAGCAGGAGTAGCAATTCTGATAGTACTGGAAACAATTCACAGTTCTAGCAAAGTTACAGGATATAAAATAAACCCACACAAATCATCAGCCTTTCTATATTTTATGGAGAAAGTCCATCAGCAAGAGATAAAAAGAGAAATTCTATTTAATATTACAGTAAGCAAAATAAAATACTTGGACAAAATAAAATTGTTGGTCTACATACCAAGACAAATCCCATAACTTTTTGAACACAATTACAAAACACTTCTCACACAGATAAAGTCAATTTTAAACAATTGGAAAAATATAAATTGTTGATGGCTAACCTGAGCTAATATAATAAAATAATTTTTTTCTGAAAGTAGGTGATGAGGAAACAAAATTATCACTCTTTGAAGACAATATGATGGTATATTTAGAGAATCCTAGAGAATCAACTTAAAAACTATTTGAAATAATTTACTACTTTAGCAAAGGTGTAGGATATAAAATAAAGCCACACAAATCATTGGCATTTCTATATGTTACTCACAAAGAGCAGCAGCAAGAGATAGAAAGAGAAATTCTATTTAAAATATCTATAGACAATATAAAATATTTGGGAGTCTACTAATACCAATTGTTCATGGGTAAGCAGAACTTATATAATAAAAATGACAATTCTACCAAAATTAATTTACTTATTCAGTGCCATACCAATCAAATTGTCAAAAAATATTTTATAGAGGTTGAAAAAATAACAAAATTCTTCTTGAAGAACAAAACATCAAGAATATCAAGGGAACTAATAAAAAGAATTCAAAGAAAGGTGGCCAAGACATACTGGACCTAAAATAAGCAGCAATCATCAAAACCATTTGGTGCTATTTAAGAAACAGAGCGGAATAGGATAGGTGAGGTACCCAAGACATAGTAGTTAATGACTATAGCAATTTAGTTTTTGATATACACAAAGACTTCAGGTTCTGGGATAGAAACCTCACTATTTGACAAAAATGGCTGGGAAAACTAAAAAAATAGTATGGCAGAAACTAATAAATACCAGACTTACATGAAGTGATGTTGAGTGAAATGAATAGAACTAAAAGAACACTGTATACAGTAACAGCATGATTATATATAATGATCAGCTATGATAGGTTTAGCTCTTCTGAATAACATATTGATCCAAGACAATTCCAATAGACTTGAGATGAAAAATGCCATCTGCATCTAGAGAGAGAACTATGGAGACTGAATGCAGATTAAAGCATACCATTTACATCTTTCAAAAATTTGTTTTTCTAAAAATTAGTTTTTTCCCTTATGTTCTGATTTTTCTTTTTACAAATTGATTAATATGGAAATATTGTTAAAATGATTGTACAAGCATAACCTACATCAGATTACTTGCTCTCTTAGGGGAGGGAAGTAGGTGAGGGAGAAATAAAGTAAAAATCTTACAAAGATAATGTTGAAATATATTTTTACATGGAATTGGAAAAATAAAATACTATTAAATAAAAAAGAATTATATCCTGAAAATGAACTCATAAACTATTCCAATGAGAAGAAAAATAGAATTATTGGAAGATACCTATGTGAATGCATAAATAACTTACACATGAAGCAAAATATTAAAGATACATTTTGTTCTACTGAATAAAAGTTTTTATAATCAATAAATAATAAGTAAAATGGTATTTTGTTTTCTCTAAACAGTTCAGGCAAATGCATGATGGTAAAGCGGTGGTATACTGTGACATATTTCTTGTAAAAGCCATCCTGTTTCCTATTTATTATCTTTGAGGATATTCTCAGTGTGTATTTGTAGAGATGATTCTCACAAGTGTCATATATTTGGGAACATAATATATGGGTTGATATTTGCTGTTTTCTTCTTTATTTTTATGTTAATAAAGCTTGTTCTATGAAACCCCTCCCCCCTATTTTCTGTTGGTTCTCCTCTTTCAGATACCTTATGAAATAATGTCAATGCACTATCAATTGCATTTCCTCTACCAAGGATTTTTCCCATGTTTATTTATTCTGAGCCAGCTGTTTTTCCTAGTTTAGTTCTTTTTGATGGCAGTTCTATCTCCTGCCCAAACATATCAAAGACTGGAATGTTAGGGGGCAAGTATGATAATTCTCATATATTAAAAAAATTGTAGTTTGTGAGTTCCCTGTGCATCCACATAAGCCTCTTCAAATAACGCCTTCTTTTCCTTCTCATTGGAATTGTTTCTATTGCATCTCTAGAATTTAGTTTTTTCCATTCTCTGGGATCAATTTTCCCTATTGAATTTTAGTTCAGGAGATCTAACTCTCCTTCCTCTAAATCCTTTCAAAATGTTTATCATAAAATGTTGGGTGGATGTCAGACTGTAGGTTTTCTTTTTGTTTATCACTAACTACAGGAAGTCATTTAACCCTAACATTCCCATCATTTGTATCCTAGAAACTAGTTCTTCCTTATAGTGAGAATCAGTTGAAGAATAGAATTTTCCTTTCTTAATGCCTTCCCCTTTTGAAGGAAGAAATTATCTTCTTAAGGCAAATCAAGAAGTTAGCTCTTCCATTTCTGGGAGACAGAGACAGAAAGACAGAAACACAAACAGACAAAGAGATGGAAACAGATAGAGACACAGAGAGATAGACAGAGATAGACAGGGATACAGAGAGATAGACAGTGAGATAGAAAGAGACACACAGAGAGAGACAGAAAGATAGAATCAGGCAGAGTGACAGAGTGGCAGAGAGAGACACAGACAGAGATAAGGAGAGATAAAGACAGAGATAGACAAAGATAGAGATAGAGACAAACAGATAGACACACACACACACACACACACACACACACACACACACACAATGAGCCTGGATATTGAAGTCCCTTCATTACCATATCATGCCTCTATGCCAGATTGATTCCAGGACCACCATTTTCCACTGAAATATATCACTTTTCTTCATATTATACTTGATCCCAAATAGTGAGGAATTTGCATGGATAATAATAGAATGTTATAGATGCAAAAGTCCAAAAATTGTCAGACCACTTGACTATTTCTTTGGTACAGAACCAGAACCAGAACTATTACTTGTCATTTCTCTGAGTTGGATAGGCAAAAACTCAGGTTTTTTTCCAAAAATTATATCTGGAGGAATTGTGGGATAGCTCTATCCCTATAAAAGTAGACTTCCCAAAATAAATGTAATGTATGCTGTAGGGACAAGTTACAAAAGAAAAAAAATACTTAAACATAAACTGCCTTTTAAAAATTTACAGATACTATTAGAATTTCAGTTAGTGGTACCTATAGAACATATCTTAATGGAAATGGGTATCAGTAACTATAGAATTTATGTTGGGATATTCCTATATAATTATGTGTAAGGGAGATTCTTGTGTTTATCTTACCACTCCCCAAAACATAAATTGGGATATCCTTTTTGGCATGTGTTCAATAATTGTTCAATAACTATAATTGTACGATACCAAAATGGGGACTTCCGGTTAAGATGGCAGAGAGGAGGCTCACAGCTGCATAAGCTCCACGCTTTCTCTCACTATCCATTTCATTACAAGCCTCTGAATCAATGCTTGACTGAAAAAAACCCACAAATAGTTACCAAGAGAAGCCATCCTTGAGATCCGCCAAGAAAGGTCTGTCTTTACTGGAGGGCTGGGGCGGTTTTAGATCGGGCGCAGGCTGAGGGCAGCGGCAGTGAGGGCACAGGAGCAGACTGGAGAGGGGGTGGAGAGTGATCGTAGCCGTCTCTGCGGGGAGAGCTTCGCTACAGGTTTGGATACTTTCCTCCGGCAGCAAGTCAACAGCCCAGCAGAGAAGCTAAAAACACCGGGGCTGAAGAATACAACCCCAAACAGCTGGAGTCTCTCAGGACCTGGCTGTCCCCCCCTTCCCCCCCCTCAGTGACTCAGCACGCTTTGGGATCTCAGAGCGC
Organism: Antechinus flavipes; assembly: GCF_016432865.1. Classification (NCBI taxonomy): domain Eukaryota; kingdom Metazoa; phylum Chordata; class Mammalia; order Dasyuromorphia; family Dasyuridae; genus Antechinus; species Antechinus flavipes. The sequence continues at coordinate 302,611,176 of NC_067398.1, read as the reverse complement.
AGGCGCAGCACAGTCCTGCTAGTGCCTCACTGCTGCCCCCTGCAGTCTGTAGAGGAAGCTCGATAACACACCCAGCCCCCCCCCCCCCCCAAAGAAAGACTCCAGTTTTTTCTGTTTTTCTTTGGTAGTTTGTCTCTGATTAATAGACAGAATGAGCAAGAAGCTGAAGAGGACTTTAACCCTTGACAGCTTCTATACAGATAGAGAGCAGACTCTAAATCCTGAGGAGACTAAAAACAGGCAGTCCCCAGGTGAATCCCCAAAGGAGGAGATCGTCTGTTCCTCAGCACAGATGAACCTCATAGAAGTGATTAAAAAGGCTCTCACAAGGGAGCTAGAAGAAAAATGGGGAAAGCAGAGTGAGGCTTGGGAAAAGGAGAGGGAGGCTTGGCAAAAGAGCCTGGAGAAAGTTAAAGAGAGAGTGGATAAAGAAGTAAAATCCTTGAAAAATAGGATTAGTGAACTGGAAACAGAAAACAGCTCTCTAAAAAACAAAATTGGCAAAATGGAAAAAAATTCCACAGAACAAAAGAACTCAATTGGACAATTAGAAAAAGATTTTAAAAAAGTGAGTGAAGAGAATACTTCACTGAAAATCAGAATTGAACAAGTGGAATTGAATGACTCGAGGAGACAAGAAGAATCAGTCAAGCAAATCCAAAAAAATCAAACAATGGAGAAAAATGTGAAATACCTTCTGGGGAAGACAACAGACCTGGAAAACAGATCCAGGAGAGACAATCTGAGAATCATTGGACTCCCAGAAAAACATGATGAAAAAAAGAGCCTGGACACTGTCTTCCAGGAAATTATCAAAGAGAACTGCCCAGAAGTCATAGGAACAGAGGAAAAAATAAACATTGAAAGGATTCATCGATCACCCACTGAAAGGGATCCTAAAATCAAAACACCAAGGAATATAGTGGCCAAATGCCAGAATCCTCAGATGAAAGAAAAAATATTGCAAGCGGCTAGAAAAACCCAATTCAAGTATCAAGGAGCCACAATAAGGATCACCCAGGATCTGGCAGCATCCACATTAAAAGATCGAAGGGCCTGGAATATGATATTCCGAAAGGCTAAGGAACTTGGTATGCAACCAAAAATAACTTACCCAGCGAGAATGAGCATCTTTTTCCAGGAAGAAGATGGACATTCAACGAAGTAAGCGAATTTCATCTATTTCTGATGAAAAAACCAGAACTTAACAAAAAGTTTGATCTACAAATATAGAACTCAAGAGAAATCTAAAAAGGTAAAGATTAATCTTGGGAACTATATTTTGACTATATAGATGTATAAAGAATACATGTATACCTTGTTCTAGAAATTGATGTGGAAAGGACATTGTACCAGAAAAAGGGTAAAGTGGGGGTAGTACATCTCATGAAGAGGCATAGGAAACCTATTATATCTGAGAGAAAGAATGGAGGGGGATGAATATAGTGGGTATCTTACTGCCTTCAGAATTGGCTTTAAGTGAAAAATCTTAAGACATATTCAATCTATGGTGAAACTTCTCCCATCTCATTGAAAAGTGAGAAGGGAAAAGTGGAAAGGGAAGGAATAAGCTAAGTGGAAGGGAATACGGGAACTGGGAAGGAAAGGGGTAAGATAGGGGGAGGAACTCTAAGGCGGGGGAAGGGACACTAAAAAGGGAGGGCTGTGAGAAGCAAGGGGTGCTCACAAGCTTAATACTTGGAAGGGGGGGAAAGGGGAAAGAAGGGAGGAAAGCATAAACCGGGGTTAACAAGATGGCAAGTAATACAGAATTGGTCATTCTAACCATAAACGTGAACGGGGTAAACTCCCCCATAAAGAGGAAGCGGTTAGCAGAATGGATTAAAAGCCAGAATCCTACAATATGTTGTTTACAGGAAACACACCTGAAGCGGGGAGATACATGCAGGTTAAAGGTAAAAGGTTGGAGCAAAATCTACTATGCTTCAGGTGAAGTCAAAAAAGCAGGGGTAGCCATCCTGATCTCAGATCAAGCTAAAGCAAAAATTGACCTAATTAAAAGAGATAAGGAAGGACACTATATCTTGCTAAAGGGTAGCATGGATAATGAAGCACTATCTATATTAAACATATATGCACCAAGTGGGGTAGCATCTAAATTCTTAAAAGAGAAACTAAGAGAGCTGCAAGAAGAAATAGACAGTAAAACTATAATAGTGGGAGATCTTAACCTTGCACTCTCAGAATTAGATAAATCAAAGCACAAAATAAATAAGAAAGAAGTCAAAGAGGTAAATAGAATACTAGAAAAGTTAGATATGATAGATCTCTGGAGAAAATGTAATGGAGACAGAAAGGAATACACTTTCTTTTCAGCAGTTCATGGAACCTATACAAAAATTGACCATATATTAGGACATAAAAACCTCAAACTCAAATGTAGTAAGGCAGAAATAGTAAATGCATCCTTTTCAGACCACGATGCAATGAAAATTACATTCAACAAAAAACCAGGGGGAAGTAGACCAAAAAATAATTGGAAACTAAATAATCTCATACTAAAGAATGATTGGGTGAAACAGCAAATCATAGACATAATTAATAACTTCACCCAAGAAAACGATAATAATGAGACATCATACCAAAATGTATGGGATGCAGCCAAAGCGGTAATAAGGGGAAATTTCATATCTCTAGAGGCCTATTTGTATAAAATAGAGAAAGAGAAGGTCAATGAATTGGGTTTGCAATTAAAAATGCTAGAAAAGGAACAAATTAAAAACCCCCAGTCAAACACTAAACTTGAAATTCTAAAAGTAAAAGGTGAGATCAATAAAATTGAAAGTAAAAAAACTATTGAATTGATTAATAAAACTAAGAGTTGGTTCTATGAAAAAACCAACAAAATAGACAAACCCTTAGTAAATCTGATTAAAAAAAGGAAAGAGGAAAATCAAATTGTTAGTCTTAAAAATGAAAAGGGAGAACTCACCACTAACGAAGAGGAAATTAGAGCAATAATTAGGAGTTACTTTGCCCAACTTTATGCCAATAAATTCGACAACTTAAATGAAATAGAAAAATACCTCCAAAAATACAGCTTGCCCAAACTAACAGAGGAAGAAGTAAATATCCTAAACAGTCCCATCTCAGAAAAAGAAATAGAACAAACTATCAATCAACTCCCTAAGAAAAAATCCCCAGGACCAGATGGATTTACATGTGAATTCTACCAAACATTTAAAGAACAATTAACTCCAATGTTATATAAACTATTTGAAAAAATAGGGATTGAAGGAGTCCTACCAAACTCCTTTTATGACACAGATATGGTACTGATACCTAAACCAGGTAGGCTGAAAACAGAGAAAGAAAATTATAGACCAATCTCCCTAATGAATATTGATGCTAAAATCTTAAATAAAATATTAGCAAAAAGATTACAGAAAATTGTCACCAGGATAATACACTATGACCAAGTAGGATTTATACCAGGAATGCAGGGCTGGTTCAATATTAGGAAAACTATTAGCATAATTGACTATATCAATAACCAAACAAACAAAAACCACATGATCATCTCAATAGATGCAGAAAAAGCATTTGATAAAATCCAACATCCATTCCTAATAAAAACACTTGAGAGCATAGGAATAAATGGACTTTTCCTTAAAATAGTCAGGAGCATATATTTAAAACCATCAGTAAGCATCATATGCAATGGGGAAAAACTGGAACCTTTCCCAGTAAGATCTGGAGTGAAGCAAGGTTGCCCACTATCACCATTATTATTTAATATCGTATTAGAAACACTAGCCTCGGCAATAAGAGTCGAGAAAGATATTAAAGGAATTAGAGTAGGCAATGAGGAAACCAAACTATCACTCTTTGCAGATGATATGATGGTATACCTAGAGAACCCCAGAGATTCTACTAAAAAGCTATTGGAAATAATTCATAATTTTAGCAAAGTAGCTGGCTACAAAATAAATCCCCATAAATCCTCAGCATTTTTATACATCACCAACAAAACCCAACAGCAAGAGATACAAAGAGAAATTCCATTCAGAATAACTGTTGATACCATAAAATATTTGGGAATCTATCTACCAAAGGAAAGTCAGGAATTATATGAGCAAAATTATAAAAAAGTCTCCACACAAATAAAGTCAGACTTAAATAATTGGAAAAATATTAAGTGCTCTTGGATCGGCCGAGCGAACATAATAAAGATGACAGTACTCCCTAAACTAATCTATTTATTTAGTGCTATACCAATCAGACTTCCAAGAAAATATTTTATTGATCTAGAAAAAATAACAACAAAATTCATATGGAACAATAAAAAGTCGAGAATCTCAAGGGAATTAATGAAAAAAAAATCAAATGAAGGTGGCCTAGCTGTACCTGATCTAAAATTATATTATAAAGCAGCAGTCACCAAAACCATTTGGTATTGGCTAAGAAATAGATTAGTGGATCAGTGGAAAAGGCTAGGCTCACAAGACAGAATAGTCAATTATAGCAATCTAGTGTTTGACAAACCCAAAGCCCCTAACTTCTGGGAAAAGAATTCATTATTTGATAAAAACTGCTGGGATAATTGGAAATTAGTATGGCAGAAATTAGGCATGGACCCACACTTAACACCATATACCAAGATAAGATCAAAATGGGTCTATGACCTAGGCATAAAGAACGAGACTATAAATAAATTAGAGGAACATAGAATAGTTTATCTCTCAGACTTGTGGAGGAGAAAGAAATTTGTGACCAAAGATGAACTAGAGACCATTACTGATCACAGAATAGAAAATTTCGATTACATCAAATTAAAAAGCCTTTGTACAAATAAAACTAATGCAAACAAGATTAGAAGGGAAGCAACAAACTGGGAAAACATTTTCACAGTTAAAGGTTCTGATAAAGGCCTCATTTCCAAAATATATAGAGAACTGACTCAAATTTATAAGAAATCAAGCCATTCTCCAATTGATAAATGGTCAAAGGATATGAACAGACAATTTTCAGAGGATGAGATTGAAACTATTACCACTCATATGAAAGAGTGTTCCAAATCATTATTGATCAGAGAAATGCAAATTAAGACAACTCTGAGATACCACTACACACCTGTCAGATTGGCTAAGATGACAGGAAAAAATAATGATGAATGTTGGAGGGGATGCGGGAAAACTGGGACACTAATGCATTGTTGGTGGAGTTGTGAACGAATCCAACCATTCTGGAGAGCAATCTGGAATTATGCCCAAAAAATTATCAAATTGTGCATACCCTTTGATCCAGCAGTGTTTCTATTGGGCTTATATCCCAAAGAAATACTAAAGAAGGGAAAGGGACCTGTATGTGCCAAAATGTTTGTAACAGCCCTGTTTGTAGTGGCTAGAAACTGGAAAATGAATGGATGCCCATCAATTGGAGAATGGCTGGGTAAATTGTGGTATATGAATGTTATGGAATATTATTGTTCTGTAAGAAATGACCAGCAGGATGAATACAGAGAGGACTGGCGAGACTTACATGAACTGATGCTAAGTGAAATGAGCAGAACCAGGAGATCATTATACACTTCGACAACGATATTGTATGAGGACATATTTTGATGGAAGTGGATTTCTTTGACAAAGAGACCTGAGTTTCAATTGATAAATGACGGACAAAAGCAGCTACACCCAAAGAAAGAACACTGGGAAACGAATGTAAACTATCTGCATTTTTGTTTTTCTTCCCGGATTATTTATACCTTCTGAATCCAATTCTCCCTACGCAACAAGAGAACTGTTCGGTTCTGCAAACATATATTGTATCTAGGATATACTGCAACATATCCAACATATAAAGGACTGCTTGCCATCTAGGGGAGGGGGTGGAGAGAGGGAGGGGGAAAAAAATCGGAACAGAAACGAGTGTCAATATAATGTAATTATTAAATAAAAAATTTTTTTAAAAAAAAAAGAATACCAAAATGGAAAAAAAAAAAAAAACTATAATTGTACTGAGATTTTCCTGGATGTCTTTATAAGGCATTGGAAATGAGTCATTGAAGGGTCATAAAAATGAAGAAACTCATTTTTGAAATCCTTTTCAGCATGAGACAGTTCCCATACTTTTCTGAGAGGTAGGAGAACTAGAAAGTTGTAGGACAGATTTTAAAGGGTTCATGGAAGCTTTTAATTTAAGCAACAGTTGTTAAATACTGCCATGTGCTTGACATTGAGGAAAAAAATGACTAAAATTATTCTTGCCTTCTAATGGCTTAAAATTTAATGGGATAGAGCAGACTGTATACAAATATTTGATGAATTCCTAAACCCACTGATAAGGATACTTTCTCTAATAGTACAGAATGCAACTCACCCACCTTCTTATTCTATATGATTCTTGTTTATATGCTCCTATCATTTCTCCAGAAGGAATCTGCCAATGTAATGGAAATGTTTTGCTCAGTGTTTTACATTTTGATGGATATCAAGGTAGCACACAGACTGTTTAAAAAAGAATTACATATACCCGAAGATAACTTTAATATGAACCAGAATATGCTAGATACAAAAACATGTATCATCAGTTAGTTGATAAAATATCTAACTCATAATCAAGAGAACTTGGGTTTAAATACTACCACTGAAATTTATTAACTGTGTGATGACATTCAAGTGAGTAAACTTTTCATTGCTTCAGGCATCTTCATAGGACTTGAGTGGGAGGCATTATGGTACATAGTAAAATGGAAAGAACACCAAACTGGGACTTGAGTTCAAATTCTGTCTCAGCAACTTACCTCTTAGGGCACCATGGGCAATTTGCTTTCCTTTCCTGAGATTCTTTTTTTTTTTTTTTTTTTTTGTAAAATGAAAGTTTGGCTTAGACCTCTAAGATACCTTCCAACTGTGATCTAATGATTTGCTGAGTAACAGACTGGTTACATTCTTCCTATCTGGAAGGAATTCTCACACTAGAAATGTCAGATTCTTTGCAAAGTGCATAAAAGGGGCTAGGAATAGCTTCTGTGAGCATTTGGAGCAGGAAGAAAATTTGTTTCTGCTTTTAATAGGAGGAATCAAGGGAAGCTTTGTGGAGGAGTTACATTTAAGTTATACTTAGGAGAAGGGAATAAGAATTCTACAGGTGGACATGGGAAAATAGATTATATGTTTGAGGAAGGTTGACAGACTGAAACATGTTGAAGAAATGGTGAATTGTTCTCTTTGGCTAGGCCATAGAAGATAGCAAAGGGAAGACATGAGATAAGACTAGAGAGATAGACTGAGATCAGGTATTCTAAATAGGTCTTCATCAAACTCATGCTTTTTGAAGATTACTCTTTTTTTTTGTACAATGGATTATAGCTAGGAGAGACTTGAGGGAGGAAGACCTCACAATTTAGACTTAGAGCTCATTCAAGTTTCTTTCCAAATGCTGACAGAGCTTGGCCTATTGTGGCCTGGGAAACTGAGCTAATGGCATTGTCAGAGATCTAAGATAAATGAGATTTCCAAGAAGAGGAGAGGAAAGTGGCTGTCTGAAACTGGAACTGGAAGAAGGCTTATCATAATAATTACTAAGTAGGTTGTTTTGAGACTTCACTTCATTATAGGGCATTTGGCAAAAGGCACAATTCTTCTTTTGGGAAGTAACCTCTTTGCTACTCTGAAGGTTTCAATAGTACCTTCTGAGATTACTTATTAAATCCAAAATCAGTGCAGGAGAAGCAGCTCATGATGCAGTGGAAAGAGCAGTGGTTCTGCAGTCTGAAGAACTTGGTTCCCTCCCCACCTTTGTGGTTTATTACCTGTGCGACCTTAAACAAAATATTTAACCTTTCTCATACTCAGTTTGCTTTTCTATAAAATCCAGATTAGATTAGGTCCATTCCAGAACTACAGTAATACCTATGATTTATATTCCCATTTATGACTTTGCTTGGCCTCTTACCTAGCTTAGGATCATTCAACAGACTACTGAGGAAACCCCCAATTCCTCAAATAATAGCATCCTTTTCCTCAGTAGTATAGATCCTGGCCTGATGATTTCTGGCAGATGAATAGATCATACATACATTCACACAAATGCATACATATTTCTATATATATATAGTAATGTGTGTGTGTGCACATACCCACATACATACCCACATACCAGAAAGGGACCAGGATACCAGGATATATATATATATATATATATATATATATATATATATATATATATATATATCCTGTGATGTATGTATACAATATGTATATATACACACAAACACATACACACACACACATATATATACACATTCACACACATGTATAAACATACACTTTACATAAATTACATTTTTGACATATTTTTAATTGTCTATATTCTTATTTTTGTATTTGGATTTTTTAAATTAAAATTTGCTTTTTAAATTGACCAAGACCTATTTTGTCTTTTTTTCAACTTCCATCCTTATTGAAGATAGAAAGAATTATGCTCTTGTAAAAATGTATATGTAATTGCTGGACAAAACAAATTCCATCATATACACCCACACATCCACCCACACCCACACACTCCACACTCCCAAACCCGAAAGCGGCCAGGATGTATTTGTACTGTAGTGTATGCATGCATACATACATACACACATGGTACATTAATTCTAATGCACATATATACATGCAGAAAAATTATATGTATTCTTTTTATTGTTAATTTTTTTATTTCTGTATTTGAGTTTTTACTTAAATTTTATTTCTTATATTAACTAAAACCTGTTTTTTTCTCTTTTGCAATTCCCATCCCTATATATACTCTTTATTCCTTATTTGATTGTGAATTCTTTTCTTGTCCATAGATCTAATGGGTAATTTCTATCTTACTCTTCTGATTTGTTTATGTTATTACCCTTTATATGTAAACCATGTGCCATTTGCAGCTTATCTTGGTATATAGTGACATAATGCTAATCTATGTTTAAGTCTATACCAGACTGCTTTCTTTCATGTATAGTTTCCCTAGAGAATTTCAACCATAACCAAGATATTTCTTCATTTCTTACTATTTGGTGGCTGAAAATTGGCTGGCACTGGTGAATGGTCATACCTCTCTTTCTTTTGTTTGCAAGGCTAAGAAATTGTTGAAATCCCCGATAGAAGTAAAAGTTCTTGTCTGGCCCTGAGCCTTGTAGGCCTGGTTGTAGGATGAAGCTCTAACACCTTGCCCACTCAGGGGAAATGTCACTCTTTTTTTGGCCTTCCTTCAGAAAGCCAGGCAGGGATCCCAAGAGGCACCTTCCCACTGGCAATAAATGGAGAAGCTAAAGTGTATTTTTCTCTTTTCTGGCAACAGCCTTTTGCTTTACTTTCCTCTCTTGGGAAATTATTCTGTTGGCACAAAGCAAGTAAAAATAAACAAACCTAACCTGAAATATGCATTAGAGTTAGTTATTTTTGGAGGTTCTCAAGATTGAAAATAGTTGAAAGCTGACCAGTTATGAACTACCTGGAATTAATTTTCTAAGGTTCATTGGAAGACTCAGGCAATCATGCTCTTGACAAAGATTAGCAAAGATAGAGCCATGATTTATAGACCTTGGAAAAAGATTTGTGGGGATAAAACTTTTCTATCCTGTACCATTTTCATTTGGATGGGTAGGATAGTTTGGTGAAGTAAAAAGCAGTTGAGAAGGAGATATGATTCTAGGCTCTAAAAAGAGCTTTAGCTCTTCTCATTCATCAGTCACCAGTATTGTTGCTGTGCAAGAAAGGATGTGAGTTTGAATAAGGAAACCTTAAGTTTTAATCCCAGTTCTAGCATTTGCTTGTATATTGATGTAGAGAAGATTGACAAACCTTCAGGGAGCAATAAATTAAAAAAATCAACAAGCCTGTATTAAGCACTCACTATATGCCATACACTGGGTATACAAAGAAAGAAAAAAAAAGAGCAAGGTGACGAGAAAGAGAAGGTCTAGATAGGTCAGAGTGGAGTTTAGGAGGAATGGACACATATGATCTGGACATTTTCTTTATCTAAATGTTGTAGCATCTTAAGATTCACACTTTGTACAAAGAATATTATATTAAATTTCTTAACATAATTTTGATTTCATAGAATCACAAATTTAAGAGCTGGAAAAGCCTTATAGATTACAGAATCTAACCCACTCATTTTACAGATGAAAATGTTGAGTTTCAGAGAGATTGAAGTGACATTCCCAGAGTTACACAGATAAAAACTGTCTGAGTTAGATTAAAAATTCAGGTCTTTTCAATTCCAAGGCTAAAGTCATTTCTCTATGATCCATTCCAATTTTATCTTTTTTCCCCTTCTTTTTTTAAAAGTGAAGTAGATTCTATGATATGAGTTATTCCTTGTTAAAAGGAAGATGAGTGGCAGCATGCTTTAATTCAAATAGCACTTGTTTTTAGAATCAGAAGACCTGAATTCAAATCTTGGGCCTCACTACTCATTGGGTCTTGGACAAATTGTGTGATCTCTTTGAGCAGCAGTTTTCCCATATGAAAAAAATGAGGAGATTAGACCAAATAGGTTCTAATATCTCTGCTACTTCTAACTTTATGATCCTGTAACAGTTTCTTGGAGATCATCAAAAATGACATAATATTTTTGATAGGCGATATAAACCTCTCTAAGAAAACAGAATTTTGGTTTGTATTTGTAGTTCAATTATTTTCAATCATGAGTGACTTTTTGTGATTGCATTTGGAATTTTCTTGGAGAAGAAGATACTGGAGTAATTTGCCATTTCCTTCTCCAGCTCACTTTACAGATGAGGAAACTGAGGCAAATAGGGTTAAATTATTCAGGATCATACAGCAGGTAAATGTCTGAGACTGTATTTGAACTCCGAAAGATGAGTCTTTCTGATTCCAGGCCTACCTCTGTATCCATTGTGCCACCTAGCTGCCCCCTGACATTTTATAGAAATTTGTACAGATAACCAAAGTATACCTTTTCAAGAACAATTAGCTAATAATAATGATAATAATGGTAATATTAATATAGCTAAAACTTATATAGTGCTCACCATATGCCAGACATTGTGTTCTGTATTTTTCTAGTGGTGGAATTGTTATTTACAGGCACCCCAAGAATTAAGGCTTACAAAATAACCAAGGTATTTGTATTTTTGCATTCTTTACAGTATTCAAATATGTTCTATATTTAAGCTGCTCCAAACTTTGGATGATTGAACACATATTGAGAAGAGAAGCTACTAGGATGTAGTGAGAAGAACCCTGGACTAGACAGTCATAGGCCCTGCATTCATATTCTAGATTTGCTACTTATTCTATAACCTTGACTAAGACATCTTTTTGGGGAAAAATATTTTTTGCTTTGTAAAATAAGAGTGCTTAACAAAATGATCTCTAAAGGTCTTTCTAGACAGAAATTCTATATTCCTGTAAGTAACAGAGAGGACAAGCAGTGATCAATTATAATATGTTTTATATGCACTTTCTAGAGTAACAGAAAAAAGCCTTTTCTCAATCCCCATCCATCTTTATTGCTCTTCAGTGTTTGATGCTGTTTACCATGACCTTCTTCTACTATTTTCTTCTATTTGGTTTTGGAAAACTTCTCATCCTAGTTCTCCCCACTCAATCAACAATTAATATTATCTATGCCAGAAAGTGCCAGATCTGTAGTCAAGTAGACTCATCTTTCTGAGTTAAATCTGGCCTCAGACACATATTAGCTGTGTGACTCTGGACAAGTCACTTCACCTGTTTGCCTCAGTTTCCTCATCTGTCAAATGAGCTGGAGAAGAGAAAGGCAAATCACCCCAATTTCTTTGCCAAGAAAACTCCAAATGAGGTCATAAAGATGATACTCTGAGTATCAAGATCAAATATTGGCTTGTTTACTACACCATCTTACTGTGTCACTTTACAGCCCTGTTTCTCAGTTTCTCCATCTTTAAAATTAGGATAGTACTAGCGTCTACCTCCCAAGGTTGTTGTGAAGATCAAATGAGATAACAATTTAAATACTTTGCTTACCTTAAAATCATTATGCAATTATATCATAATTATGTAAGAATGTACTAGTTAATATCATTATATATGAGTATACCTGCAGATTAGGTACAAGATGATCTTATAATTGTTGGCATTAGTAAGTGGAGGAATTGGAAAAGGTTTCAGGTACAAGGTGATAAGTGAGGTAAGTATTGAAGTAAATTGAGTAAGTTTTGAATAGGAAAAAGGGAAATAGCAATACAATCTAGACATAGAAGATAGCCAGTAAAAAGGAGCAGAAGTGAGCAATGTACTGTTTTATATGAAGAATAGTAAGAAGGCCAGTTTGACAGGGTTAAAGGGAATAACTTCATTTTATAGATGAAGAGATTGAGACTCACTCAGAGAGGCTATGTTTGGAAATTATTTTAGAGGTCATATAATCTAACATCACTAGCCATGTATCAATTCATTCTATAATATCTCCCAGTTGCATCCAAGGTCATCTCCAATCATCCTGATATATATCTTGCTACTTGACCCAGATAGTTCCAACAACAACACAATATCCTAATAAATGACTCCTCAAGTCCTACTTAAACAACTCCTGTGATGGAGAACTTATTACTTTAGGACTGCCTATTCCATTATTTGAATACCTCTCATTGTAAGAAAAATTTTCCAAATACTAAGTTAAAATAAGTCTCTGTAATTTCCCCCCTACTGGTACTAATTCCAACCTTTGTAGAGTTACCAAAGCAAGACTATTTCCTCACACAGCCTTTTAAGTCCCTAAAGTCGAGACTTCTTTGCCCCCCCCCCCCAGTATAAATATCTTTAGTTGCTTAATTCTTCTTTATATTTAATCCCTTTATAATCGTAGGATATGGTATTTAAAAGTATGCTTAATACTTCAGATTTACCCAGGATTGAGTATATTGAGGCTTAATTTACCCTCATTTAAAAAGATATATTTTTATTTGATACACACCTTGTCCCACAGTTATGGATCCTATACTATCTATGTGGTCTGTCCTTCAATGATACAATGATGGTAATTTACTTATAGTTTTTGTTGAGATAGTCAATGAACCCCTTGCTATCAAGAATGAGTAAGGATCACTTTATTTAGTAAGCCTCAGGTGCACATTTTTCTGCATTCATTTTTTGTCTCCCAAAGTCTAATAAAGGACCAGAGATAATGTAAAACTAATGTAACTTGTATTACAAGAAAATTAGGATAAGGCTGAAGATAGCATTGCTTATATACCACCATCCTAGACAGAACTCAACAAAACAGCAAACAATTCAATACTTAACCTTAATATTCAGAAAAAGAAAGAAAGGAAGGAAGAAAGAAAGAAAGGAAGGAAGGAAGGAAGGAAGGAAGGAAGGAAGGAAGAAGAAAGAAAGAAAGAAAGAAAGAAAGAAAGAAAGAAAGAAAGAAAGAAAGAAAGAAAGAAAGAAAGAAAAAAGAAAGAAAGAAAGAAAGAAAAAGGAAGGAAGAAAGAAAGAAAGAAAAAGGAAGGAAGGAAGAAAGAAAGAAAGGAAGGGAGAGAGGAAAGAAGGGAGAGAGGAAAGAAGGGAGGGAGCAAAGAAGGGAGGGAGGAAAGAAGGGAGGGAGGAAAGAAAGAAGAAAGGAGAGAGGCATGAAGGGAGGGAGGGAGAGAGGAAAAGAAAGGATGGAAGAAAGGAAAAACCTAACTTCAAAACAGGAATCAAAGAATCATAACAGACAAATAAAATCATTGATTCTATCATCCTGTCTCCAAATATCCTATTCATCAAGAATTTATAAATATCCATTATTTGCTAAGCATTAGAGAAACAAAAATGTGACCATTCCTGTCTTCACAGGACTTACATACACTGGGTAGGAGGCAACAAGATAGGTAGGTAGATATAAATATCTATGAATCCAAAGCAATTAGAAAGGTAGGATTTGGGTTTGGGAATGGAGATAGGGACAATGCTAATAAGTGAGAGGGGGCTAAAGAGATGGGGCCTCACATAGGAAATGGCACTAGAACTCACCCTTGAAGAGAGGTGGGAAGTTTAAAGGAGCAGACATGAAAAGTTGTGAAGCATTTGAGGATTGGGAGATAGCTTGAGCAGAGTAAAAGAGATGGATGTTAGAGATAGGGTGGACTCAAATTGTGAAAGTCTCCAAATGCCAAAGGGGGTATATATATATATATATATATATATATATGATAACATCAATAGGAAAGTAACATTTGGCGGCTTTTTAGAGGGTGTACTGAAGAAGTTATAAACTGAGGCGGGATGATCAATTAGGGGAGAGTAGTCTAGGTGAGAAATGATGAAAGCTTGAACCTGGGGAGTGGCTGTCAGAGTAGAGAGTTTGGGATTGATTTGAGATCTGTAAGGGATAGAATACACAAACCCTGAGAAGAGACCACATATGGTCAATAAGAGAGTGTAGAATTGAGGATGACCTTAGACTTTCAACTTGGTTGGGGAGGGGCTGGAAAGATTATGTTCTCCTGGTTAGAAATAGAAAAAAATAGAAAGTAAAAAATACTGAAGTAAAGAATAACATGTTTTGTTTTTGATTTATTAACTCTGAGATGTCACTGATGGACAGTTTTCCTTCCAGATATTCTATGAACACTTCAAAGTCAAAATGTCTAAAGCTAAACTCATAATCTTTTAAAAAACTTGTTCCATATTCCTGAATTTGAAATGTGGTGTGGAACCATAGGAAAAAAAAATGCTAACTGGAGTCAAAGAAGCTGGCTTCAAATCCTGACTCTCCAACTTTTACTTGTAACTTATAACAACTTTTACTTGAAGATGAAGATATCCAGGTGACAGTTGCTGACTTGGGACTGGAGTTCAAGAGAAATTTGCAAATAGATATGTAGAATTAGGAATCATCAGCAAGGCAATTATAGAACTCCTGGGAGCTGATGAGATCACTTGGGAAAGTGAGCAGAGATACAAATGAGTATAGGACTTAGGACAAAGCCTTAGGCGGTACACCCACTGTTGGGGAATGAAATAGGCAATTAAGAATCAGCAAAGAAGGCTGAAAGTAAAGTGGATAGTTAGACAGGTAATAGTAGAAGCATGAGGGGACAGTCTCACAAAAACCCACAGAAGATAAAGTTTTGTAGAGGAAGGGGTCGTCAGCAATGTCCTCACGCTGCAGAAGATTCAAAGATGAGAACCGTTTATTGCCCACCTTATTCAGAAATCTCTATGTATAGAGATTAATTTTACTCAGGAATCTATTTCAGTGGTGGGACTTTTTATTTCTTTTCTACATTTCTCCTTCCAAAATAGCACAACCTTAATATTTCCTCTCCTTCTGTACTATATGGAAACAGCAAAAAGCTGGTTATCAAAGTCTTATAATAATTCTTCCAATTACTGATAGCATTTACCTAGTCATCTTTCAGTGTTCTCAAATTCCCTTGCAATGTTGTGTCTGGGCTAAAGAATTCAATTGAAATAAATGAAGGGATTCTGCTGAATGGGGAGAAGATTTTAATATTTAGCTTGGAATTAGTACTTTGTGATATGCTCAATTTCCAGATTCTGTTCAGATGAATTTCCATTGAGCTGAGCCACTCTTCTTGTACTAGAGAGGTTGCTTTTTTCGAAATCAAATATAAGACTTTATGATAGTTCCTCATTAGATTTCATCTTAGTAGACTCACCCTAATGTTTTAGGTTGTTGAGATCTTCTTAGATTCTGACTGTGCAATCCTGAGGGGACATGTTACTTGTGTCTTTTTTCATTTTTTTATTTTACATCAGTTGCTTTTTCCCAATGCTTTTTTTTGTTCCACAAGCTCTTTTCAACAACAAAAATATGTTGCAAACCTTCAGAGTAATCTAATTATTTAGAATATATACATATATCAATTATTTACCACTTACAGCACTATTAACTAATTTTTATCATCAATCCCATAATCCATTCCTGCAACTCGCACATTGACTCAGAGAACCACAAATTAACATTATCTATGTTTTGTTGTATTTTAAAAACACTTTCTGGTTACCTTCTAATGGGTTCCAGCTGCATCAGAGTTTAGTTTGACTTGGCCTTAGACAATTATCCAGAGAACCACAAAATGAGAACAACTGATCTAAATTATTGTTAAAAGTGTTCGAGTCAGGACTTCACTTTTCTCATTTGCAAAATAGAGGAATTCAGATGAGATGTTTTCTAAGGTCCCTTATAGCTTTAATAGGGCATGGGACTTGGGCTAGGACTTGAAGGATGGTGAACATTTAGATAATCAGAAAGAAGCTAAAATCCTATTTTTTAACAGCCCCTATTTATAGTATCTCTGCAAGCAGTTTTGAATTCATGTAAGCCAGTGACAAGCTATTCATAGGAATAATTGCAATCTCTTCTCAGTTCCCAGTGACTTACAATCTGTCCCAGGTAGCGCTAATCAAAAGTGCTCTAGAGAAGTAAAACTTAGTCCTTTTCTTTAAAGACTGAGGGCTTTCTTAACTGACGGCATGTTTCTTATAAAGAAACTCCAAGACAGCACTGCTTCTAATGGTTTTAGACAAGTAAAAATATACTGTTTGCTACAAAGAGTATCAATATACTTTTACCTTAATAATAACTAGTATTTCTCTAAGACTTTAAATTTTGCAAAACACTTTACAAATATTATTTCACTGAAGAAAGTCAGGCAGATAGAGGTTAAGAATCTTGTCTAAGGTCACACAACTTTAAATGTCTGAGGCTGGTTTTGAACGTAGGTTTTTTCCACTCCAGCCCCAGTCCTGAGTCACCCAGCAGTATCTAATAGTTGATGTTTATTTTTTCCTTCAATGTTTGCCAAGTGCTCTACCTATATAATCTCACTAGCTCCCCACAGTTAGCTGATGAGGCAGGTGCCATTATCATCCACATTGCACCAATATACAACTTGAGGTCCAGAAAGGTTGAGCCTTGTCTGGGATCCCACAGTTGGAATGTATTTTAGCCAGGATTCAAACCCAGGTATTTCTGACTTCCAGACTTTTATCTATTACACCATACTAAGGCCCATGTTAATTGTAGGGAAAGTGATCAATCATTGCAGCTAATAAGAAATCAGTCATTCAAATTCCCAGAAACTAAGCACATGGAAGTATTTGTTATGGTAAGTCAGATTCTGGATTGCTATAATATGCTCATTTTTCTGGATATAATAACTTCTGAAATGAGGAATTGGGAATAGGCCCAAAGTTAGGTTTCCCAACTCTTTATTGGCTAGTTTTGTATCCTTAAGCAAATTTCTTAACATCTTAGTTTTCTCCTCTGTGAAATGAAAGGGTCAGATTACATGGCTTTTATGGTTCCTTCTACCTCTAAATCTATGGTCTAAATAGAGAAATACAATCTCCCTTAACATATGAACTTGCAACTTACTTTCTCTATGACAGGTGAATGTAGACCTTTTCTTCCAGTCCAGGCAAGTATCCTAAATCTCTCTTTGTGGTCTTGGATGACAAGTTGAAGATAATCATATGGTTAGAACAATTCAATTCATGTTTTTTTTTTTTTTTCTGAATCTACCATTGGTTTTGATTTATCACTCAAGTTCCAGTGAGTGAAGGTAAGGGGAAAAATATATATATCACCTGGCACCATCATTAACATTTTTCCAACATGACCTGTCTATTGAAGATAAAAACCCAGGCTTGCCTCATTCACATTAATCAAGGAGAAAGAAGGAAATCATTTGGGCAACACAGCACCTGAGCCTTCTTTGCTAATCTATCTTGCAGCAGGGGCATTTGCTTCTAAGATGACATTTGTAATTCAGAGGGGAGAATGAATTAGCCCAGAAAAGTCCATTCATTAGTTCAGGGATCAGAGTTTATAAAGAGTGTGTTTGGGTAAATCAGCTTCTTAAAAAGAAGCTGCTTTCTATTCTTTGATTTTGCCAAGCAAAGTCAAACTTCAATTTTCTTTTTATTGTTATCTGCATTTCAAATTTAGTCAACATGTATTTATTTAGTCTGTACATATTATTTGAACTATGCCAGGTACTTTAGGGGATCCAGAGGAAGCAGAAAATACATTTCCTGTTCTTCAGGAACTATAATCTCATTACAGAGGCAGTTCAATTAAATATGTGAAACAACAATATAGCAACACAAGCCTCTTTCTGGGCTTTGGTTTCCTCATCTATAAAATAAGGGGGTTGAGCTAGATGAGCTCATAGGCCCCTTCAAACTCTAAGTTGTGATTGATTCCATGTAGCTCTGTGATTCTATGAGTGAAGCCTTGATGTATGATGAAGATTGGGAAAATAAGCAGAGATGAATGATGAAAGCACAGAGGTAACAATGAGATCTCTAAGATGAAAATTCTGTGTTGGAGCATAGTAGTAAGTAAATACATTTGGAAAGGTTAAAAGGGACCAGATTTTGAAGAATTCTGGACTCTTGTCTAAGGAGTTTGTGATTAGTCTGATATGCAGGAGGAACTTTAAGCCTAAGGGGTGAGTTCAGGTAGACATCAGGAGCACTGATTTGGGAATCAGTAGTTCAGGCTTCCAGTCCCAACTCAGCCATTCAATGACTTTGCCCAAATCATTTCATCTCTCTAGGTCTGCTGCACAATGTCTAAGTTTAGGTCATCTGCACAATGAGGTTGGACTATTATCATTAAGATTGCTTCTAGTTCTAACATTCTGTGATATGATGAAAGCAGGATTTAAAAAGTCAAACATAAGCTCCTTGAAGGCAGGGACTGATTAATTTATGTCCCCAGTGTCCTCAATATGTATAGTACAGTATTTCACAATGAGTAATTTCCCAATAATAATTTGTGTTTTTTGAATTGAATGGTTGATTTCCTTTAAATCAGAAACAGTGAGATTAGAATACTTGGAAAAGAGCTGGTTGCAGATTGCTTCTGGATTCAGGGAAAGCAGAAATGAACCCAAACTCTATTTTGAAAAATCTACTTTTCATAAGAAGAGATGCTGTGTGTTTGCTGGAAAAGACTGTCCTAGTTCTGGGGATTCTCTTCAGAACCAATAACAACTGATATAAGAATTTCTTCCTTACCACACAATGACCTCACTAGTCTCTGTTCTGTTTTTTAGTTGAATACCATTTTGCCCTAAAAATACTCTTTGACATTATGCACAAACACTGAAAGAGACATTTACTTGGTCCTGACCTTTGTAAGGTTTCTGTTAAAAGAGATTCGATGGCACACAAATGGAGCTGAATTATTTATAGGCCCAAGGGGAAATCAAAGTTGCTTTTATCCCTATTGAAAGTGTATCAGAAGACCAGAAAATGCCAAATTATCTTCAGTTCTTCATAAAATGGTTTTAGCTAGACTAAAGGGTACTTATTAGAGCTGGGCCAATTTTTTATGTCTAGTCCTTGAGGAAATCTCCAAAAAGCTGGTATATGTGGCATTTGCAGTATTTTTCCCTGAGGCTATTTGCTAGGGGAAAGGGGGTCTGGCCCCTCCTTCTCAACTATTAAAGCAGGATTAATTTGGGTCCGCATAACAATTAAGCACCAGACCTATGAAATAAAGATCTGAAATACTAACAGAAATGTAGATACAAAGAAGTGACATACCTAGCATAAAATGGCATATGACATTGACTAACTCAATGAGGTTTATGAATCTAGACTAATTCATCTTGTCATCTCATATGTAGCTTTATAATAATTCTCTATGCATGCTTATGAATAGAACTAGTGCAGTAGGAAACAAGGTCAAGCTAATGAAGCAAAGATCAAGACAACAAGGAATTAACAATTGGGGAAGTAGGAGAATGGGGATAAAATGCCAAAGGTCCATCTGAGCAGCAAGACATTCAGGGCTCTTAAATAAGGCCTTTTTTCCAATTCTTCTCTCAGTTTGGCCTCACATATTATCTCTTTCTGACTTAGATAGGTTGCTCCCTTGATGGGTACTGACATTACTCTTCTCTCAGTGTGAAGAAATGGGATTTTTTTTGATTTACATTTGTTTTCTCAAGCCCTTTCCCCAAGGGGTCCAACCTAAGAAATATACTCTAGATGAATCATCTAGCATTTGGACAGCTCTCATAGAAGTCATGTTTTGCTACTGCTTTACAAGATCACTTATGGGCTGTGTTTGGAAGCTGCTAGAGCTCCTGTTGCATAAAGTTCCCAGTTGTGATAGCCAAATTTTTCATTTTTCATCAAAACATCTGGTACAGCCCACTCCTAAATCTTTCAGCCCAAAGTAGCCTCCCACAGAACAACATATCCATTTTCCCACCATCTACCAGGTAAGTCTATCCTTATGTTGATTTAGAGAGATAAACATTCTTAAGTAATCCCTTATTCCAATTTCCAATCCTGGCTCAGCAGGATTAGGTTAGTAATAATATCTTTCATGGATCTTACCAATGTCTAAATAACCAAATCAATTGCATTCCCAACATCTTCTTCTTCTTCCATGAGACTTCCTAGTGACTCTAATCCTTACTCCTTTCTTTTTTCTCCCTAAATTTCTCTTATATTGCTCTGGAAGATGAAGAACTCAAATGGTTTTATGTCTACTAATTCTCCTCATTACAAATGTATTGACATTAAAAATATTAATCAATTTGTATTTCATCAACCAGTATAGTCCTGGATATGTCAATAATGCTTGTTGTTTAAAGCAACATAATCTAGAGGATTGGATACTAGTTCTGGGGTTACAATTGAACTACTGAATTCAAATTCTGCCTTTGAAACTTACTATCTGTGTGACCTTGAGTGAATCACTTTAAAACTCCATGTACTTCAATTTACTCATCTGTAATAATGAAGGCTATAGATTATAGGTTGCTGATGCCCCCTTAATTCTATGTTTAATTTTCATCCAGCAGGGAGCAGTGGTGGGATTTCCCTTGGGAATTTAATGAAAAAAATAACACCCCAGGTTATGATATGAATCAGAAATATCTGGGTGTCAACACGGTAGGCACTATATAGTTCATTTAAGATGCAAACAATTGCTTTAAAAGCCATGTAAATATAGACTGCATTTATGGGTTTGGTTCAATGGATGTGCCAGTGATTAAATCAATGAGGTTTATGAATCTGTACTAATTCACTTTGTCATCTCATATCTGGCTGTATGATAAAAGTCAATGTAAGCTCTCTGGTGAATACAAATCAGAGCAGATGGAAATTTGCTTCTAAAAAAAAGCATACCAGGCCATTTTGGGGTGGATTCCTAGAACAATATCTAACCCTTTTAAAATAGTAGCTGAGCCAAAGACAAGGACAAAGAATGGGATGTAACATTTATAATTTCAACATGAAGCCAGAGGTTGTCTGGATATAAAATGCAAAATTAGCTGTAAAAATGAATTTTAGTGTTTCCTTCAGTAGCTTGGTTGAATTTGTGAATGTGCCATCCCCTCAGTCATACACATAACTACTAATAACTTTATGCCTTCTCAACCATTTAAATTCTGGTTCATGAAAATTTTGTTTTCCCCCAGAAATATACTTTAAAGTGTGGACTTGGGACCCATAAGGGTCCCAAAAGTTTTTTTTTTTTTTAAGAATTCATGAGGTCAAAATCATTTTTATACTAATTTAAAGACATTTTAATTTCTAATACAGTACACACACACATATATTTATATCTATATCTATAACATAAACAAGAGCCCTTTGAGGTCCTCAATGATTTTTAAGAATGTTAAGAGGTTCTTAAGGCTAAAAGGTTTAAGAACTGCTACCATAAAAGATCTATACTATAAGTATTTTTTATTGTTTTGGTATCTCAGGGCTACCAAATTGTTGTGAATATTATGGTATTAAATACCACTTCACAGTAGAGAAAAATGACTTGGGTTGTTACTTTTTTTGAAAAAGAATCAACTCATAATAATTAGTTCACATATTTTTCCAACTAGAAAGGACCCTAGAGGTCATCTAGTACAACTCCTTCATTTTGCAAATGAAATTGAGATCCTGAGAGGTAAAATGACTTTTTACTGTCACATGACTAATAAGTGGCAAAGTCAGGAAAAATATACAGATACACACAAAATAGACCATGTGGCACAGTGGAAGGAGAGAGAGAGTAAGGTTTAGTATTAGGATGGTCTAGGCTCAAGTTGTGTCTCTGGCACATGATGAACCTGTGATCTTGGACAAATCATTAACACTTATAGTACCTTCAAGTACGAAAGCCATGTAAATATAGGTTGCACTTACTTCCCCATAAATTGCAGAACATTTGCCAATCTAGTAAAGAGTTTTCTTATCTTGTCATCAGAGTTTGCCAGTAAAAACATAGTTTTGGACAAGCACATACACATACGAAGTAGCATAGCAGAGTGTATAGTTGTATGTATAGTATATACAACTATATGCTCTTTTGTTCAGAATGGTGTTTTCACATATCTATAGCACATGTAGTATATATGACTATACATTAATGTATCTATAGTACATAGGCCATTCTTGAAGGCATCCTAGATTCAAGTTCCATTTCTGAATTGTCCTATCTATAGAATCATGGAAAGGTTATTTAACCTTGGGGTCTCCAGGCTGCTTTGCAGGTTATATAAGAGGGAAACTTCAACCCCTGCAGTTCCTTTACAGATAAAATCACAGGTCCAAACCAATGGCTAAAAATGTGTGAAAATGTGTAATGTTTAATGTCATGTAGATGCACATAATGACACCAATGTAATGTTCACATTTAACAATTTTCCTCTGTAACATATGTATGTCATTGGTAAAGACTTCAGAGGCAAACCAGAATATAACCACATTTTAAATCCTGTTTGCTGCTGGTGGTGGGAAGACTTTATGGATTCCCCTCCTCTCCTTTATTATTGTATCTTAAATACTACACAAAATCTTAGATAGTGTCAGTTTTCTTTTAGTATGACGGTTCAAGTTTATTTTTTTTTTTTCTCTACTTCTTCTAACATAAATATATGATGTTATTTTATACTTGTTTTTATAGTCAAGCCTCTGCTGGCATTTCCCAGGAACTATTAAAATTCATAAAGCCCTTTATTTTCCTAGTACTTGAGATCCATCTGATTTCGTCAGACAATTTACCATACGGATCATATAATAGTTTTTAAAGCCATAATTCACCCAGAAAGGGGCCAGGTCTTCTGTATCCCAGACATAAATGCTTTCAATTTCCTCAAGACCTAAACAGTTCTGCCTAGAAGTTGCCATCACAAAAAATAGGACCAAGAAATGAGGCCTTAAGGGAGGTGACTGCTGCTCACAGAGTTGGAGATAGGAAGTTTAGATTGAATGAAGACAAACAAAATTCTACATATCGGTTATACACAGACATTCTATGTTTCCTACAAGAGCCAAAGTCATTATAACAACTTAAAAGAAACCTTTCTGCCTAAGGCTTACAATTCTTGAGGGCAGGGACCATTTTTTATTTATCTGTGTATCGCCCTCAGGCTTAGCACATATCTCACATTGTCAATAAATATTTGTTGATCTGAATTGGGCTTGACTGTACTGCATCATCTGACATCTCCCCTCCTTGATCTACTGAATGAGTTTCAGCTGTGGACAGCTTCCCCATGGCTGCTAGCATTTCTTGTGTGGAAAACAGCTGTGTTTGCACAGCAGTGGATGTCCTGTAGTACTAAATTAACCATTCCCCTTGAGTTGGAGAGAAGATACTGCTGGTAATAATGCAACCTCTTTGAAGAATTTTTAAAAAGGCAAAGTTTGGGGGACATTTATTTATGGGCTAAAGATTTAAGGACAGACCCAATCTATCCAAGTTAGGAATCCAATAAAAACTACAAGTTAGAGGAATTAGAGAAAAAAAGGGATTGGGCCAAAGATTGTCAGAGAATCAAAGAAAAAACAAGGCTTATTTCAGTAGAAATCATAGGCAATTAAGATAAAGGAGGAGGCAAGAGTTTTTTGCCATTCAGATTTGTAGCTGTATGATAAAGTTTCTTAAACTGTGGGTTACAAATCCATATGGGGTGATGTAACTGAATGTGTGGATAATGAAGTTATCATTTATTATCAGTAAATATTTGATTTGAATACTTATTTTACACACTTATAGACCTAGGGTTATATGTCTAAGATATTTAAATTGATGTGGTAATAGAAAGGATTGCCTATCTTTTAGGATCTTGCAACCACTGACTAAAGCATGTCTAAAAGAATAGAACTGACCTTCAAAAGTGTTGCTAAAAATGTGGCCACAGTTTAACTTGTGACATAGAGAAGACATAGTTTAATTGTTATGTCAAATTATGTTATGTCAAGTCCCTGAGGTTAAATTTTCTTTATATAACAACTTATGGCCCATGACTTCACTACTGCCTTCCTTTGGGATAGTTTGCCACTGGCACTCTGTCATGGGTATCTCTCCTAATTCCACTATGCTTCTTAACAAACATCACTTCTTCATAAAGCTAACTAACTCTTTCAGGGTGCTAAGTCCCTTTTAGAATTTAGCCTGCCAACTAAGGATATATCCTAGCCTCATGCGGTACTCTCTTTCTAGTGGGTAATTATGAGTTCCACTAAGAAGTTTGTCTTTTATATACTCTCCCAACTCTATTTCATTTTTATTATTTCTTATGTCTATTTATCTCATCATTTTGCCTGTGACATCTTCTCTTAAATGAACCTACATTCTGCCAAAAAGAATGGCCATTGTGAATTCTTCACATGTCTGGACTCTAATAATTGATGCCTATCATCATCTGGTATCTGTAAACACATAATTCTCATCTCTTTTCTTTGCTTTCCTTTCTCTTTCCTTTTCTCTCTCTTTGTATGTATGTTTTTATGTTTGTATATATCAAGACCTAGAATCATTTGAATCAAGGTCTTTTGTTTTTAATTTTATGACTAGCTGTCTTTGGTTTACAACAGAATTTTTGAAAAAGAAAAACAACCAAATATGACTTAACCTTATATTTTCTCTCCCAGACTGGTTCTCTTGTTTAATATTGTTATTATAATATAATCTTAATTCTTTTTCTGGTTCCAAAGAATTACAAACATGTAGAATGATGACTCAATTACATGAGTTTTGCAATTTGTAGTGAATGTCTCTCCTCTCCCCTCCCCCATTACTTAACTACCTTTCCCTTACATTTTGCCCTGTCATTATTAAACTGATTTCTGGTTTTGAGGACTGGTCTGTGAGCTAAAGCCAACTGAAAAATCCTCCATTGTTGACACTCTATAGAAGAGGGCTTCACATTCTCTATTTGAGCTACCTGGAAGAACTGTTGACTTATGTCATTTTAAAATGAATTAAATCCCATTTTCCTACCCACCTTCACTGAAACTATGCAACTAGGTAAATTCAATTTAATTAAATATCTTTAATTGGACACCTACTATGTATTTAATATTGTTCTGGGACTATGAGAAATATATAAAAAAAAAAGACCTGGTTCTTGTCTTCATTAAAGATTTGAGCTATGTTATTTAAATGTCTTCCACATTGGCTAACTTGCTAACTTGTATCAGGGCAATCATAAACAGTAATCTCTCCCACTGATTAAATAGGCAGGAAGTCTAAACATGTATTTTGGGATCTGAAATGTGTTAATAATCTGGTATAGATACATTTGGCAACAAACTCTTGCCTCGAGGTTTGCTGAAACTTCTTTAAATAAAGTTCACAGCTTAATAGTTTCCACTTGCTCATTCCCTTTCAAATCACTTATGCATTGATGGACTGGATCCTGGAGGGTTCCCCTTAGCCTCTTTTTGTCCCCTTCTACCTATGAAAATGTGTCATTTTCATACAGCAGCCTTGTCTAACACACTCAGGAAAAGAAAAGGGTGTGAAGTCTTGCATTGTATCTTACATTTACAATCCATACAAAGCAAAGTTTTCTTTCTTTTTCAATAATTTTGCTCTTCTCTTCACTATTTTTCACATATTTCACTATCTTTACTTGCCTTTATCCCCAATTTTCTCTTTTCCTTTACTTTGCCTTCCCCTCTCTCTTTTCTTTTACTCCTTTTTCAATACATTAATCAGAGTTCTAAAGTTCTGCAAAATTAATTTTCCCTATAATGTTGCTATCATTGTATAAATCATGCTAGTTTGGTTCATTTTGCTCTGCATAAGTTTATATAGGTCTTCTTAGTTTCATCTGAAAATTTTTTATTTCATCAATTCTTATGGAATAATAATATTATATTACATTTAAAAGCCACAATTTGTTTAACCATTCTCTAATATAAAGATTGGAGAAGGAAATGGCAAACCATTCCGGTATCATTGCCAAGAAAACCTCAAAAGAGGTCATGAAGAGTCAGACATAACTGAAATTACTGAACAACAACAAAAATAGAAGGGCGTTTTCTAAATTTCCAATTTTTGCCTTTTAAGAAGAGATCTGCTATAAGTATATTTGTACTTATATATCATTTTTCTTTAATTTCTTTGTGAGTATAAATCTGGTAGTAGTATAGCTGGTCAAAGGTTATATAAAATAAGTTTCTGAGTATGATTCCAAAGTGCTCTCTAGAATAGCTAGAACAATTCACAGATCCACCAACAATTTACTAGTAAACTTGTTTCCCCACAGTCTGTCTCCCTTTCTATTTTCCCACTGTACTCAGCATAGGGTATTCATATTTAGATGACTGAATAGAAAAGTGGAAAACACAAATTAAAAGGATCCATCCTGCCTCTTATGGAAACTTATCAGTATTGCAGCATTTATATGAAAGTTGCAGCTAGTGTCTTTACTTCTATAGTGCCTTTCTTCCAAAAGCCTTGGGTGGGTGTTATAGGATTTTCTTGGCTTTATTCATTTTTGCTTCAGTCATCAAAAATTATAGACTGATTAAATATTTTCAGCTTTCTTTCATAGATATATAACATACAAGAGGCACCAAAGGTCTCTGTAAAGGGTGGAGGTAGAGAATGATAGGACTAGGGTCCCAGTATCCATGATTGTTATAAGTTTGTTGATCAGCAATAATTTATCAAGTGATTATGTACTACATATTTTGTTAGGTGCTAAAGACACAAAGAGAAAATGTTAAAATATTTTCTCTTATCAAGAAATGTACATTCTTCCAAAGCAATCCTACTAGATTTTGGACAAAAAATGCCATCTGCATCCAGAAAAAGAACTAAGGAGACTGAATGTAAATCAACACATGCTATGTTCACTTCTTTTTTCTGTTTTTTTAAAAATTTCTCCCATGTTTTTTCCTGTTTGCTCTGATTTTTTTCTCCTAACATGATTCATAAAGCAATGTGTATTAAAAATAAATAAATTTACTAGGGAAAAAACCTCCTCTTATCAAAACCTGTGGTTTTGATTTTTATACTGTTGAATAGACATGTGATTTTTGATAATGTATTGATTACAATGAAATTCTACTAACCATCAAAAAAAAAAAAGGAAACTCATATTCTATCAGGAGAGGCAATGAGTACCTATAATTGAGTACAAAATATATATATAGATAGTATGTGCAAGATTTAAACACTAAAATATCAACTAGGTCTCAAACCCCTGTTATAAAAGCAATTGGGGGATGTTATCATATGGGGGGATCAAGAAGCAATCAAACAATCAGGTGGTACAGTGATTAGAGCTCCGAGTCTGGAATCAAGAAGACCTGAGTTTAAATTTGGTTACAGATACTTGCTAGCTATATGACTAAGCAAATTAATTAATTTCTATTTGTCTCAGTTTCCTTTGCAAAACAAAAGTAAACTAAAACAAAACAAGCCCTGTGGCTAATAATGATATATAATTTTTCAGATTGTTGTGAGAATCAGATAAGATAATAATTGTAAAACAGTGCCTGGCACATAATAAGAACTTTTTAAACATTAGCTAATATTAAGAAAGACTTCTTATAGAGGAAGACACTTTAGATGAACTTTGAAAGAAGCTAGGACTTCTAGGAATCATAGGAAGAGATTGTGACAAGACACAAAGATGTGAGATTAATTAATAGAGAAGGAATACCAAATGATCTAGTTTGTATGGTATGTTGAATGTAGGAAATAGAGTAGTATATAAATAAGCCTAGAAAGTTATTTTTTGGTCTTTTGTGTTATCCTTTCTGGTAATTTTCTGGCTGACTATGGAAGGTAGGAAAAATTATAAGGATTTTCATTCTTAATTACATGGGAGAATTATCTACTTGAACAAATATACCACCCCCACAGTTCTACTGGCTTTGGTAATATTGCCTCCTATGTCTGCCATTGCTTTGTTGCCCATATTCCAAAGTTGGCGCCTCCTATGTCTGCCATTGCTTTGTTGCCCATATTCCAAAGTTGGCAAAAGGCAATTCTGGCCTCTCTGGTTTCATATGAGCTAGTCTTTTTTTTTTTTTTTTTTTTTTTTTTGGCTGACGCAATTGGGGTTAAGTGACTTGCCTAGGGTCATATAGCTAGGAAGTGTTAAGTGTCTGAGATATGATTTGAACTCAGGTCTTCCTGACTTTAGGGCTGGTGCTCTATCCACTGCGCCACCTAGATGCCCCCATTTGAGCTAGTATTGAAGATTTAGTTACTGACTTAAAAAAATAAGAGTTGTTTTAAGTGGTTTTTATTCTTTGGAACTGGATAATGAGAAGCAGTGCTTAAACAGTACTTGATCAGGAGTCAGAGTGCATGAATTCAAATCTCACTCTTTTATTTCTGAGCTGTGTGTTCAGAACATGTCACTTATCTCACTGAGCTTCTCTTTCCTCAGTTGTAAAATAAGGGTTACAATGTGGAAAGGCTGCAGGAAAACAGGCATTATTTGCATAGCTGTGAATTAGTCTTGCCATTCTAGAATCCAATTTGAAATTATGTCCTCAATGACAACAAAGTGTTCATACTCTACATTCCAGCTATACCTCAATGGGATTGAACCTCAAGGAAATCCAAGAAAAGGAAAAGGATCTATATGTACCAAAATAAAACATTTATTTTTTTTTTAACAGCACAGAAGTGGAAAACAAATGAGTGTTCTATTGGGTAAGTGAATAGAGAAATCATGATATATAAATGCAACAGAACATTATTCCATTAAAAGAAATTACAAAATAGTTTCAGAAAATTTTGGGAAGAACTTTATGAACTGATGCAGAATGAAAGGAACAGAACCAGAAGAATAAAAGCAGTGCTGAAATATTTAAGAGTTCTGATTAAGGCAATGTATAATCATTATGATTCTAGAGGATTGAGATTAAGCATGCTGGGCAGAGAGGGGATGGATTCAAGATGCAGAATAAAACAGATATTTTTGGACACAGATCATGTGGGAATTTTTTTACTTGACAATTCTTACAGAATCTTTGTTATTGTTTTTCTCCTATGAGAATTGGGGTTATAGAAAAAAGAGCACTAGAGACAGGATAACAACAACAACAATTAAAAAAAATTAAGGAGATTCATTGAAATAACTTTTTTTAAATGAAAAGAAAAGTAACAGAAATTAGCTTAAAATAATTCTAGACAAGCAGGACAATTTGAAAGCTTGATCTTATTATCTTGATATTATTATATACTTAAAGAAAAGCAAGCTGCATACATATTAGATATCTGTAGTTTCTTGTAGAGTCTTATTTTTCTGTTCCATTTTGTTTTGCAAATACCCATTCTATTTGATATAGAATAAGTTCAGATTAAAAATTAAAATCTATTTAAAATTAAATGAAGAGTTTAGACTAGGTAGTCTGAAGACTTCTTCTAAAAGTGAGTAGAGGGGTATGCTGGGAAGTTACTAATAGCTCAAGGTGGGGTTCCTGACCATTTGGATTTTTTTGTCCTCCATTATAAACCCAATTCCATTTTTCTGTGATGGAACCCAGACAGGGAAGATGCTCTTTGATGGTTCATATAAATAGATTTATCCAACTGAGAGCCATTTGGGGCTGTGAGCATGCAGTGATGATGGAAATATTTTTTAAAAGATCTGCCTAGCAGGATATTCAGTGCCTGAAATTTTGATGGCCTTAATTGATATAGTTAAATATAATGTGAATATAATAATTTAATTAAATAATTGAAAAATCATGTGATGATTGATATAATACTATTGGAAGACTGCTTATAGGATATGAATGGGTGAGAAGAATTTAGAGCCAAGAAAATTACAGTGTCAACGGATTATTCCAGGTAACTGAGTGGTCACCTAAAAACATCAGGGCTCTCAGGGTGGACAGTGCTAAATTCATCATGTCCTGTACCTCTGATATGTTGCCACTATACCCATCCATGCCAATGGCTCTCAGATTGGAATCCATAAGGAAGCCTTCAAGTGATTCTCAGGAAAATAAAGGGGCCCTGAGGTCAGATAAAAAGAGACTACAATGAGACCTCAGTCCACCAAAATGTCATCATACCAAGCTTTACAGAAGTAGTTTTTTTTTTTCCACCTAGGGACCTTTGATCTCTTGGTTGTTGCAGGTAACAACCACCTTGGAAGAAAAAGACTATCCTGTCAGGGAAAGGAATCCCAGGGATATGGAGAAATTAATTCTGTTGATCATTTTTAAGGAAGTATATCTGGAGACAAGGGTCACTGCATACCAGATAGGCACAAGACCTGATAAATTCTGGCAAGGAATTATATTAACCAAAGGGAATATCATGAAAAGAACATTTTTGAATCTATCACCTTGGCCGAAGAGAGATTTGATGTAAGATGGGTTGGTGTACAAGGGAATTGCATCACTGATTTGAAAAACTTTGATAGAGGGTGGGTTGATTGTGGGAGCTAGTTCAGATCTATTTATTTCATCTATATGATCTCAGTAGGAATGGTATTTGGGTTACACTGATTCAGGAATCAGATCTTGTGTTGAGTGGACTTGAAATCAATGTACTTCCCTTTTACTTGGCCCACACAGAAGAATTCTCAGCCTTCTCTAAAGCCCTGCTATCACAGAAGAAACCCTGAGTAAAATTAGATCAGGGGAAGAAACTAATTAATGATGTCACAGTAAAGATGAAAGTCCAAGTTGTGCTTTGGTGGAAAAGAAGAGGTTCTTGGCATGCAGACTTTTCAAGCTCAAGCTTTTGACTCAGTTTTAGAGCCTCAAAAAGAGATAAACTGAAGGAATAAACAATTCCCCGTGTGTGTCTTTTTATTTTAATTTATTATAATTATTTGTGTGTCTCTTGTAAACAACATATTGTTGAATTCTGGTTTTCCTCCATTCTGCTATACATTTTCATTTCATGGATGAGCTTATTCCATTCACACTCAGAGTTATGATTACTAGGTTTGTGTTTCCCTGTATCCTATTTCAAATTATACATGTAGTCTTTATGTATATCCACAACAGAAATACAGTTTTCAAGAGTTCCTCTTACCTTTTTCTGCTGCTCTTGAGTTCTATGATTGGAGATCAAATTTTTTGTTTAGATCTGGTTTTTTCCTTAGAAACAAATGGAATTCATCTGTTTCATTAAATGTTCATCTTCTTCCATGGAAGAAAATGCTTGGTTTAGCTGGGTAGTTTATTCTTAGCTGCATTCCAAGTTCTTTTGCCTTTCAGAATATCAGATTCCAGGCCCTTCAATCCTTTAATGTGGAGGCAGACAGATCTTGAGTGATCCTTATTGTGGCACCTCGGAATTTGAATTGTTTTTTTCTGGCTGCTTGTAATATTTTTTCTTTAGTCTGATAGTTCTGAAATTTGGCCACAATATTCTTTGGAGTTTTTATTTTAGGATCCTTTTCAGAAGGTGTTTGATGAATTCTTTCAATGCCTATTTTACCTTCTGATTCTGTTATATCTGGACACTTCTCTTTGATGATTTCCTGTAAAATAGTATCTAGGCTCTTTTTTTAATCATAATTTTTGGGAAGTCCAATAATCCTTAGATTATCTCTTCTAGATCTATTTTCCAGGTCTGTTGTTGTTTCAAGTAGATATTTAATATTTTTTCCTTAATTTTTCATTTTTTTTTTTTTTGGTTTTGCTTGACTGATTCTTGATGTCTTAATGAATGATTCACTTCTATTTGTTCAGTTCTGATTTTTAATGAGTCATTTTCTTCATTAGTTTTTTCCTACTTCTTTTTGTATATGTCCAATTGAGTTTTTAAGTGAGTTGTTTTGCTCTATGGATTTTTTTTTCTTTTTTAGTGAGTTATTTTCTTTTTCCAATTCACAAATCCTTCTTTCTTGGGAGTTCTTTATTTTTTTCCAATTCACAAATCCTACTTTGATGGGAATTCTTTACCTTTTCCAATTTACATTTCAGGAAGTTGTTACTCTCTTGTATAGTTTCTCTTTTGTTTTCCCATTTTTCTTTTAGCTCTCTTTTAAGATTTTTAATAGTCTCTTCTAGGAGAGATTGTTTTTTATAGGGGCCAGGTTACATTCCCCTTTGGGGTAGGAGACTGTTTACTATTAGTCTCCTGGGGGTTGACTATTTCTATTGCCCCAGGCCGAGCCCCCCACTGTGCAGATTAGAGGCTGCCCAGGCTGCGCCCCCTCTGCCATGCAGATTTATGACTGCCCTGGCCCGTGCTGCCGAATGCAGCTGCACAACTCTGCTATGGTCCATGATGAGTCACTTCCAGTTTTGGGTGGATATAGCCATATTTTGTTAGGTTCTGGTGTTTTTTCGAGTATCCTCTACCTTTAGCTTTAATGTCTCTGCTGCCCTACTCCTTTGCAAACAAGGCAGAGCAGTCAGCCTATGGCAGAGTCATCTTTGTAAATTTTCTAACCATAGAGGCCACCCCTGCCGGGTCTGCTCGATATGCTAGCCTCTAGTTCCCTCTCTGCCTGCACAGATCTCTTCCCTCCACTCAGGACAAACCTTTTCTGGCAATCTTCCAGATTATCTTTGGCTGGTAAGTTGTTGTACTTCTGATCTTCGTGAATTTTACCAGTCAAGTGCTATTTTTGAGGCTGAATTTAATAATTTGTTGTGATGGTATAAGAGGAGCTTAGAAAGTTGTGTGTGCCTTCTCTGCCATCTTGGCTCTGCCCCCTACTTATTCTTTAGAATTAGATTATTTAATTTCCATTAATTTATGGTCTATTTGCCCCTGGCCCTTTATTACATGTAACTTTTATTGCATCATGATCTGAAAAAAAATGCATGTACTATTTCTGCCTTTTTGCATTTGATTTTGAGGGTTTTATGCCCTAATACATGGTCAATTTTTGTATAGGTTCCATGTACCACTGAGAAAAATGTATACTCCTTTTTGTCTCTATTCAATTTTTTCCAAAAATCTATCTTATCTAACTTTTCTAAAATTCTATTTACTTCCTTAACTTCTTTCTTATTTATTTTTGTGATTTGATTTATCTAGTTTTGAGTCAGAAAGGTTGAGATTCCCCCACTAGTATAGTTTTGGTGTCTATTTTCTTCTTGCAGCTCTCTTAATTTCTTTTCTAGGAACTTGGATGCTATACCATTTGGTGCATATATATTTAGCATTAATATTACTTCACTATCTATGGTATTCTTTATCAAGATGTAGTTTTCTTTTATCTCTTTTAATTGGATCTATTTTTGTTTTTGCTTGATCTGAGATGAGGATTGTTATTCCTGCTTTTTTTTTTTTTTTTTTTTACTTCAGCTGAAGCATGATGGATTCTGCTCTGGCTTTTTACTTTTACTCTGCATATATCACTTTTCTTTAAATGTGTTTCTTGTAAATAACATATTGTAGGATTCTGGCTTTTAATCATCTGCTATCTGCTTCCATTTTATGAGAGAGTTCATCCCATTCACATTCACAATTATATTACTAATTCTGCATTTCCTGCCATCTTATTTTCTCCAAATTATACTCTTCTCATTCATTTCCCCTTTTCCTCCTCTCCACTATTTTGCTTCTGACCACCACCTCTCTCAAACAGCTCTCCTCTTTTACAGCCCTTCCCACTTTCTTATACCTTTCTCCTTCTACTTCTGTTCTCCCTCCTATTAGCCTTCCCTTTCCTTTCCCCTTTCCCCTCCTACTTTCCTATAGAATGAAACAAATTTCTCTGTGAAGCTAAATATTTCTGATATTTTCTCTTTGAGTCAAATGAAAATAAGATTACACTATGGTCATCCCCCTTTGATTTTTCCCTCAATTAGTTTTTTTTTTTTTTTTTTGCCTGTTCATGAGATGTAATTATGTCATTTTATTTCCATTTAACTCTTCCAATACAATTCCCTTTTCACCTCTAGTTTCTTTTTTATATTTTTATATTATCACAATAAAATCAAAATATACTTGCACCCTTTAAGTATACCCACAAAAGAAATTGAGTTTTCAAGAGTTAAACATATCATCTTCCCATATAGGGAAGAAAGCATTTTAACTTTTAAAAGAAAGTTATTTTTTCTTTCCTTTTTATCTTGTTATGCTTCTCTTGAATTCTGTATTTGAAGATCAAATTTTCTGTTCATCTCTTATCTTTGCATCAGAAATAAATGAAAGTCACCTGTTTCATTGAATGTCCATTTTCCTCCAGAAAGATGGTGCTTAATTTTGTTGGATAGTTGATTTTTGGCTCCAATCCAAGCTTCTTTGACTTTTGCAATATCAGATTCCAGGTCCTTCAATTCTGGAAGGTGCTAGGTTCTGGATAATCCTAATTGTGGCTTCTGGATTTGAATTGTTTCTTTCTGGCTGCTTGAAATATTTTCCCCTTGATCTGATATTTTGAAATTTAGCTATGATATTCCTTTGAGTTTTCATTTTGGAATCTCTTTCAGGACATGATCAATGAATTCCTTTAATAGTTATTTCATTTTTTGATTCTAGGACATTAGGGCAATTTTCCTTGATGATTTCCTGAAAGATGATATCTTGGCTCTTTTTTTTCACCATGGTTTTCAGGAAATCCAGTAATTCTTAAATTGTGTCTCCTTGATCTATTTTCCAGGTCAGTTATTTTTCCCATGAGTTATTTTACATTTTTTTTCTATTTTTTTTTTCATTTTTTTGGTTTTGTTTTATTGATTTTCAATGTCTCAATGTCTCTAATTTAGTCATTCAGATACATTCTTCCAATTCTAATTTTTAGTAAATTATTTTCTTCAGTTAGCTTTTTTATTTCCTTTTGCATTTGACTGATTGGCTTTTTAAATGATTTGTTTTGTTCAATGGATTTCCAATCCCCTTCCCCCATTTCACAAGTTCAGTTTTTCAAGGAATTGTTTTCTTTTCCAGTTTCATCAGATCTATTTTGTAAGAAGTTCTATGGTTTTTCCATTTTGCTAAATCTATTTTTGTAAGAAATTTTCTTCAGATAATTTCTGTTTCCTTTTCCAAACTCTCCTTCAATGTTCTCATTTCCTTTTCCCATTTTTCTAACTATCTTTTAAGATTCTTTTTGAATTCTTTCAAGAGAGTCTTGTGAGATGGGTACCAACTCATATTACTCTCTGGGGCTTCATCTGGAGATGATTTGGCTTTAGTGTTTGAGCTCCATAAAAGCTATCTATGTCAGAGTGCTTTTTGCTTTTTTGCTTATTTTTAAAAGGTTGATGTCTGCTCTTAGGGTAAAGGGAAGATTGTCCCAACCTTCCTCTAAAGATGACAGTGGCTTTTCTCTGCCATGGGTCAGTGTTGCTGACTTCCTTCCTGTATAGGGGGTGTGTGGTCAAGTCCTATATTATTCTAGGGTTCACTATTTGCCTTTTGTTTTTGTCTTTGGTGTCTTGCAATTAATCTATTGATTCACAGGCTTCTGAGCCAGGAAAGTACCCAATATTGCTGCTTTTTGGCTAAGGGACTTCTGGTAGATTTCCTGGTGCACAGACATCTCGGCTGCCTACCCCTGTGCCTGATTGAAACAAATCTTTTCTGAAGTTCTTCCAAAACATATTCTACTGAAAATTTGTTAATACTCCAAATATTTGTGGATTCTGTCACTCCACAACCAGTTCAGAAGCTTGATTTGGTGTTGCTCTGAGGAATAGCAGGAAGAGTTCATATAAAGATCTGAATATTCTTCACCATCTTAGCTCTGCCTCAGGAATTTTTCTATGAAAACCCTGGGAATTTTCATTTACTCTCTGGATCTAAGCTATCAGAGTGATATTTTATTTCTTGATAATGAAGTCTGGACTCTTTTTTTGATTGTGGATTTCAGTAGTTTGATAATTTTACAGTTATCTCTCCTTTATCTATTTTCCAAGTCAGTTGTTTGTCCAGTGAGGTATTTCATATTTTCTTCTATTTTTTCATTCTTTTGACCTTATTTTGTTGTTTCTTGATTTATCATCAAGTTATGAGCTTCCACTCGCCCAATTTTAATTTTTAAGGAATTATTTTCTTTAGTACATCTTTTTCATTTGATCAATTCTGCTTTATAAAAAGCTCTTTTTTCAGTGTTGTGTGTGTGTGTGTGTGTGTGTGTGTGTGTGTGTATGTGTGCTTATGCAGACATGTCTCTTTTTAACATTAATCCAATTCTATTTTTCAAGGTATTATTTTCTTTAGTATTTTTGTACCTATTTTACTAAGCTCTTAAATTTCTTTTCATAGTTTTCTTGCATCACTCTCATTTCTTTTCTAAATTTTTCTTCTATCACTTTTATCTTTTTGTTTAACTCTTGTAGGAATTTTTATTGGGCTTGGAACCAATGAGTACTTTTCTTTGAGGCTTTGCTTTAGCTATTTTCACATTGTTGTCTTTTTCACAGCAATTAAGTTGTCTTGGTCTTCCTTGCCAATGTAATAACATTTTTATGATCAAGGTTTTACTTATTTATTTTCCTAGCTTATTTCTAGACTTTGAACTTTATGTGAAAATTGGGTTCTTCTCACATGCAATTGGACAGATATTGTCTCAAGCTTCAGACTTTTTTGTGCTTCTATTTTCAGAGGTATTTTAGGAGAGTTTTTGGTGCTTCTAAAGTGGTGTGATCCAGGGAGAGGTATGTTCACTGTTTTCCTGGTCCATGTTCTGATTTTTACTCAGAGAGGACTCTTATTTCCCAAAATTTGTAAGAGATAGTACTGCTGTTGGCCCTGAAATTGTGATCAGGTCCCCTGCTCTCCTTCTGTCATAAACACTAATACTGCTCTGACTTGAAATTGTGACCAAATGCTCTCCCTTATTGTGACTAACAA
This sequence comes from Antechinus flavipes, assembly GCF_016432865.1. Taxonomy (NCBI): domain Eukaryota; kingdom Metazoa; phylum Chordata; class Mammalia; order Dasyuromorphia; family Dasyuridae; genus Antechinus; species Antechinus flavipes. Next base: position 302,574,201 of record NC_067398.1, on the reverse strand, counting down.
CAAATACTAGAACTTTTCTGATCTCTAGAAATATGACCATGTTCCCTACTTTCCTGCATCCATAAGTACAGTTCTACCTTTTGACCCTAGAACTGTGACTGCCCCATCCAGAATTTGTTATGACTGACCAACATGCTCCTCTTCACCCTTGAACTGTGACTCAGGACCAGCTAAGAGTTCCTATAATCTCTTTCTCACCAGTTGTTTGACCCCTTACTATCTGTGAACTGAGAGCTCTTGAAGCTGCTACTTCTATATATTGTTGCTGATGTCACTGTTTCCTCCAAGGTCCACCACTGATAGTACTATAGCCACTTGCATTCTGGGATGTCTCCCATGATGGTGTCATGGATCTCTCCTGCAGGCCTTTTATATTGTTTTAGGCTGGAAAAATGTCTCACTTTGACTCTTTCATTGACTCTAGCATTCCAAATTTAACATAATTAATAATTACTTTTCATATGATGCATGGAGGTGTCAGTCAATATTTATTCGTTGGTTACTATGAGTCAGATACTGTGTTATGTTCTGGGAATACAAAAGGGGCAAAAGAGTTCACAATCCAGTTGGGGAGACAACAAACAAACAAATATGTGAAAAATGGTATAGAAATAGTAGACATATGATTAAGATTAAGATGGGAAGATATTAGAATTAAATGGGATTGGGGACATTTCTTGACAAAGCCCAAGATGGTAGAGAAAAGTCAAGAACTTGCCTAAGTTCTTCCTCGATTCCCCTAGAAACAATGTTAAGTCAAACCTAAAAATGATTCTGGAATGAAACAATTTTCCATCTTAATACAACTTCAAAAGGCTTCAGGAAAAATCTATTTTACTTAGATAAAAGAGGAATGCCACCTAGTACAGATGGTGTCTGGGCAAGCCAGTAGGAGGCTCTTAGCGACTGCATAGATCAGCAGCTGAGGACTCCTGGTTCAGCAGGCCAGTGGCAAAACAGTCCAATTGTGAGGTCTTCAGCCTAAATGCAAAAGACAAACTGCCAGCCATGGCACAACAGTCACAATTACTCTTGATTACCCCAGCACAGTGAGCAAGTTTTCAGTACCAGAGGCCACAGAGCAGAAAGCTTCTAGCATAAGAATTTTTGTACAGTGTCTCTTGTACCCAGAAACAGAGCTCAACTTTAAAAGTACAAAATAAGCTAAAAATGAACAAAAACCAGAAGAATCGTGACTACAAAATGATACTATGATGTCAAGGAAAGTTAAAACACAAACTCAGAAGAGGACAAAAATGTCAAAATATCTACATGTGAAGTTTCAAAAGAGAATATTAATTCATGTCAAGTCCCAAAAGCCTTCTTGGAAGAACTCAAAACATTTTAAAAAATCAAATAAAAGGTAGAAGAAAAATTGGGGAAAGAAATGAGAGAGAAGCAAAAGAGACTTAGCTGTTTGAAAAAAGAAAAACAAAAATTGACTGAAGAAAACAATTTCTTAAAAAAATACAACTGGCCAAATGGAAAAAAAAAGATTCACTGAAGAAAATAACTTTTTAAAAAGCAGAATTGGCCACATGGAAAAGGAGTTACAAAAGCTAACTAAAGAAGATGTAAGAGAAAAGCCAAGATATTGGTTTGAGCTTTCCCCAGCTTTCCTCGGAATCAATGCTAAACCAAGCATCTGAACATATTTTGAAGTGATAGAATCCACAAACATTTGGAGTTTAATAATTTTCCAATTTAAAATATTTTGGAAGAGTTTCAGAAAAAAGCTTTACCTGGGTAGGGAGGAACATGGCTCGGCAGATCTGCAGAGCATGGAGGCCCAGCACCGTGAGTCTAGTGGAAAGCTCTTAGCCAAAATACATTAGCATTGGTTATTCTGTCCTGGTTCAGATGGTCAGTGGATAATCAGTCAACTATGAAACTTCTAATGGAACCACAGAAGGAAAATAGACTAATCCAAGTGTAGTGGGAAAGCATGCAGCACCAATGACCCCATGCAGTCAGTGAGAGGCCTCCATTTCCCTGCAAAAGAAACTTGAGACACTCTCACCTATGCTCTAGGAATAGAGTTCAACTTTTTAAAATGGGCAAAAGAACAAAAAGAGCACTGACCATAGAAAACTACTGTGATGATAGAAAAGATCAGAACACAAACCCAGAAGAGAATAGCAATGACAAAATGTCTTTAGGTGAAGCCTCAAAAGGTGATATAAATTGGTCTCAGATTCAAAAGGCTCTTTTGGAAGAGCTCAGAAAAAATATTAAATGAGAGATAGAAGAAAAATGGAGGAAAGAAATGAGAGCTATGTAGGAGATCTCACCAACAGCCTGGAAAAAGAAGCACAGAAATGGATTAAAGAAAGCAACTCCTTAAAAATAATTTTAGTTAAATAGAATCAATATATGTATATGTATATGTGTGTATTTATACCAAAGAAAATAACTCCTTAAAAATGTTAAAATAGAAAATAAAAAAAAACTTTTTTTCTTATTTCTCTCTCTTTTAAAATTATAACTTTTTGTTGACAGTACATATGCATGGGTAGCTTTTTTTTTTTTTTTTACATTATCCCTTGCACTCACTTCTGTTCTGATTTTTCCCTTTCCTCTCTTAACCCCTTCCCCTACATGGCAGGCAGTCTTATACATGTTACATATGTTATAATATATCCTAGATACAATATGTATGTGCAGAACTAAACAGTTCTTTTGTTTCACAGGAAGAATTGGATTCAGAAGGTAAAAATAACCTGAGAAGAAAAACAAAAATGCAAACAGTTTACACTCATTTCTCAATGTTCCGTATCTGAGTGTAGCTGATTCTGTCCACATTGATCAATTGGAACTGAATTAGATCTTCTCTTTGTTGGAGATATCCATTTCCATCAGAATATGTCCTCATATAGTATTGTTGAAATATATAATAATCTCCTGGTTATGCTCATTTCATTCAGCACCGTTCATATAAGTCTTTACAAGCCTCTCTGTTTCATCCTGCTGGTCATTTCTTACAGAACAATAATATTCCATAACATTCATATACCACAATTTACTGAATCATTCTCCAATTGATGGGTATCCATTCATTTTCCAGTTTCTAGTTACTACAAAAAGGGCTGCCACAATCATTTTGGCACATGCAGGTCCTTTTCCCTTCTTTAGTATCTCTTTGAGATATAAGCTCAGTAGTGACACTGGTGGATTAAAGGGTATGCACAATTTGATAACTTTTTAGGCATAATTCCAAATTGCTCTCCAGAATGGTTGGATTTGTTCACAACTCCACCAACAATGCCTCAATGTCCCAGTTGTCCCACATCCCCTCCAATATTCATCATTATTTTTTTCTGTCATCTTAGCCAATCTGACAGATGTGTAGTGGTATCTCAGTGTTGTCTTAATTTGCATTTCTCTGATCAATAGTGATTTGGAATACTCTTTCATATGAGTGGGAATAGTTTCAATTTCATCATCTGAAAATTGTCTGTTCGTGTACTTTAACCAAATAGCAATTGGAGAATGGCTTGATTTCTTATAAATTAGAGTTAATTCTCTATATATTTTGGAAATGAGGCCTTTATCAGAACCTTTGACTGTAAAAATGTTTTCTTAGTTTGTTGCTTCTCTTCTAATCTTGTTTGCATTTGTTTTGTTTGTACAAAGGCTTTTTAATTTGATATAATTAAAATTTTCTATTTTGTGATCAAGAATGATCTCTAGTTCTTCTTTGGTCACAAATTCCTTCCTCCTCCACAAATCTGAGAAGTAAACTATCCTATGTTCCTCTAATTTATTTATGATCTCATTCTTTATGCTTAAATCATGGACTCATTTTGATCTTATCTTGATATATGGTGTTAAGTGTGGGTCCATGCCTAATTTCTGCTATACTAATTTCTAGTTTTCCCAGCAGTTTTTTTCAAATAATGAATTCTTATCCCCAAAATTGGGATCTTTGGGTTTCTCAAACATTAGATTGCTATAGTTATTGACTATTTTGTTCTGTGAACCTAACCTATTTCACTGATCAACTAATCTGTTTCTTAGCCAATACCTAATAGTTTTGGTGACTGCTGCTTTATAATATAGTTTTAGATCAGATACAGTTAGGCCATCTTCATTTGTTTTTTTTGTTTTTTTTTCATTAATTCCCTTGAAATTCTCAACCTTTTGTTTTTCCATATGAATTTTGTTGTTATTTTTTTCTAGGTCATCAAAATACTTTCTTGGGAGTCTGATTGGTATAGCACTAAATAAATAGATTGGTTTAGGAAGTATCGTCACCTTTATTATATTCTCTCAGTCTATCAAAGAGCACTTAATATTTTTCCAATTGTTTAAATCTGACTTTATTTGTGTCAAAAGTGTTTTGTAATTTTGCTCATATAATTGCTGACTTTCCTTTGGTAGATAGATTCCCAAATATTTTATGCTATCGACAGTTATTTTGAATGGAATTTCTCTTTGTATATCTTGCTGTTGGATTTTGTTGGTGATGCATAAAAATGCTGAGGATTTATGTGGATTTATTTTGCAACCTGCAACTTCGCTAAAGTTGTGAACTATTTCTAATAACTTTTTAGTAGAATCTCTGGGGTTCTCTAAGTATACCATCATATCATCTGCAAAGAGTGATAATTTGGTTTCCTTATTACCTACTCTAATTCCTTTAATCTCTTTTTCTTCCTTTATTGCCAAGGCTAACATTTCTAATACAATATTGAATAATAATGGTGATAGTGGGCAATCTTGTTTCACTCCTGATCTTACTGGGAAAGGTTCCAGTTTATCCTCATTACATATGATGCTTAGTGACAGTTTTAAATATATGCTGCTGTATATCTTAAGGAAAAGTCTATTTATTCTTATACTCTCAAGTGTTTTTATTAGGAATGGATGTTGGATTTTATCAAATGCTTTTTCTGCATCTATTGAAATGATCATATGGTTTTTGTTAATTTGGTTATTGATATAGTCAATTATGCTAATAGTTTTCCTAATGTTGAACCAGCCCTACATTCTTGATATAAATGCTACTTTGGTCATAGTGTATTATCCTGGGGATGATTTTTCTGTAATCTTTTGCTAATATTTTATTTAAGATTTTAGCATCAATATTCATTAGGGAGATAGGTCTATATTTTTTTTTTTCTCTGTTTTCAATCTACTTGGTTTAGGTATCAGAACCATGTCTGTGTCATAAAAGGAATTTTTTAGGACTCCTTCAATCTCTGTTTTTTCAAATAGTTCATATAGCATTGGAGTTCATTGTTCTTTAAATGTTTGGTAGAATTCACATGTAAATCCATCTGGTCCTGGGGATTTTTTCATATTTTTGAACTTTTGAGCTATATTTTTGAAGGTATTCTTCTATTTCATTTAATTTATCAAACTTACTGGCATAAATTTGGGCAAAGTACTCCTAATTATTGCTCTAATTTCCTCTTTATTAGTAGCGAGTTTTCCCTTTTCATTTTTAAGACTAACAATTTTATTTCCCTCTTTCCTTTTTTAAAATCAGATTTATTAAGGGTTTGTCTGTTTTGTTGGTTTTTTAATAAAACCAACTCTTAGTTTTATTATTTAATTCATTATTTTTTTTGCTTTCAATTTTATTGATCTCACCTTTTATTTTTAGAATTTCAAGTTTAATGTTTGACTGGGGGTTTTTAATTTGTTCCTTTTCTAGCATTTTTAGTTGCAAGCCCAATTCATTGACCTTCTCTTTCTCTATTTTATGCAAGTAGGCCTCTAGAGATATAAAATTTCCCCTTATTACCATTTTGGCTGCATCCCACATATTTTGGTATGAAATTTTATTATTATCATTTTCTTGGGTGAAGTTTTTAATTATGTCTATGATTTGCTGTTTCACCCAATCATTCTTTAGTATGAGATTATTTAGTTTCCAATTATTTTTTGGTCTACTTTCCCCTGGCTTTTTGTTGAATGTAATTTTCATTACATTGTGGTCTGAAAAGGATACATTTATATTTCTGCCTTACTGCATTTGAGTTTGAGGTTTTTATGTCCTAATATATGGTCAATTTTTGTATAGGTTCCATGAACTGCTGAGAAGAAAGTGTGCTCCTTTCTGTCTCCATTTAATTTTCTCCAAAGATCTATTATATCTAACTTTTTTAGTATTTGATTTACCTCTTTGACTTCTTCCTTATTTATTTTATGGTTTGATTTATCTAATTTTGAGAGTGCAAGGTTGAGATCTCCCACTATTATAGTTTTGCTGTCTATTTCTTCTTGCAGCTCTCTTAATTTCTCTTTTAAGAATTTAGATGCCACACCACTTATGCATATATGTTTAATATTGATATAGCTTCATTATTAATACTACCCTTTAGCAAGAGAGTGCCCTTCCTTATCTCTTTTAATTAGATTAATTTTTGCTTTTGCTTGATCTGAGATCAGGATGGTCATCCCTGACTTTTTGCCTTCACCTGAAGCATAGTAGATTCTCTGTATGTATCACCCTGCTTTAGGTGTGTTTCTTATAAACAATATATTGTAGGATTCTGGCTTTTAATCCAGTCTGCTAACCATTTCCTCTTTATGGGGGAGTTTACCCTATTCACATTTATGGTTAAAATGACCAATTCTGTATTACTTGCCATCTTGTTAACCCCTACTTATGCTTTTCTCCTTTCTTTCCCCCTAACCCCCCTCCCCAGTATTAAACTTGAGCACCACTTGATTCTCACAGTCCTCCCTTTTTTGTATCCCTCCCCCATCTTAGAGTTCCTCCCCCTATTTTGCCCCTTTTTCTCATAATTTCTGTGTTCCCTTCTGCTTAGCTTACTTCTTCCTTTTTCACTTTTCCCTTCCCACTTTTCAATGAGGTGGAAGAAGTTTCACCATATATCAAGTATGTTTAATATTTTTCTCTTTAAGCCAATTCTGATGAAAGTATAATACACACTATGTTCATCCCCCTCCATTTTTTCTCTCAGATATAATAGGGTTCCTTTGCCTCTTAGCGAGATGCAGTACCCTCACTTTACCCTTTTTCTGGTATAATTTCCTTTCTTCCTCTACAACAAATTATACATATGTCCTTTATATATCTTTATAGCAGAAATATAGTACCCAAGATTTCTTTTTACCTTTTTAAGTTTCTCTTGAGTTCTATATTTGGAGATCAAACTTTTTCTTTAGTTCCATTTTTTTTCATCAGAAATAGATGAAATTCACTTATTTCACTGAATGTCCATCTTCTTCTCTGGAAAAAGATGCTAATTTTGGCTGGGTAAGTTATTTTTGGCTGCCTACTCAGTTCCTTAGCCTTTTGGAATATCATATTCCAGGCCCTTCACTCCTTTAATGTTGATGCTGCTAGATCCTGAGTAATTCTTATTGCTCCTCTATATCTGAATTGATTTTTTCTAGCAGCTTGAAGTATTTTTTCCTTCATCTGATCGTTCTGGAATTTGGCCAGTATATTTCTTGGAGTTTTGATTTTAGCGTTCCTTTCAGTAGGGGATCGATGAATTCTTTCAATGTCTATTTTGCCTTCTGTTTCTATAACATCTGGGCAGTTCTCTTTGATAATTTCCTGGAACACTGTCCAGACCCTTTTTTCATCAGATTTTTCAGGAAGTCCAATGATTCTCAGATTATCTCTCCTAGATCTATTTTTCAGGTCTGTTGTTTTCCCAAGAAGGTATTTGACATTTTCTCCCATTGTTTCTTTTTTTTTTTTTTTTTTTTTTTTGCTTCACTGATTCTTGGTGTCTCCTCAAGTCATTCAATTCCATTTGTTCGATTCTGATTTTCAATGAATTATTTTCTTCACTCACTTTTTTATATCTTTTTCTAATTGTCCAATAGTGTTTTTAAGTGAGTTGTTTTGTTCTATGGAATTTTTCCATTTCACCAATTTTATTTTTTAGAGAGCTATTTTTTTTCCAGTTCACTAATTCTGTTTTTCAAGCATTTGATTTCTTTATCCACTCTGTCTTTAATGAGTAGGATAATTTATCCAGACTTTCTTGCCAAGCTTCCCTTTCCTTTTCCCATTTTTCTTCTAGCTCTCTTATGAAAGCCTTTTTAATTTCTTCTATGAGGGTCTTATTTGTTGAGGATCAGATCATATCCCCCTTTGGGGATTTATCTGGAGACACTCTTCTTTTTAGTCTCCTCAGGGTTTAAAGTCTGCTCTCTATCTATATAGAAGCTATCAATAGTTAGAGTCCATTTTACTTTTTTGCTCATTTTGTCAGAGAAGAATGAAACTAGCAAAAAAAACAAATGCACACTGCTTTTTTTGGGGGAGGGGGGAGCTGGATGTTATTACCGAGTTTCCTCTACAGACTGGGGGGAGGGGGGTGCAGCAGTGAGGCACCAGCAGGACAGCAATGGCTGCATTGCTTCTGTGCTCTGAGACTCTGAGAGTGTGCTAAGACACTCTGGGTGGGTGTGGCCAGGTCCCAAGAGACCCTAGCTTTTCGGGGTTATAGTCTTTACCTCCTGTGTTTACAACTCCTCTGCTGATTTACTGGCTTACTGCTAGGGCAAATTATCCACACTGTATTAAAGATCTTCCCACAGAAATGGCTGAGATCACACTCCACCCCCTCAATCAGTTCCATACTCTCACTGCCTGCTGTGCTGTGGCTGCCTGCCTTCAGTCTGCAGCCGATCTAACCATCTCCACCTGCAAGCAAAAACAGACCTTTTCTGGTGAATTTTAAGGATGTCTTCTGTTGGTAATTATTTGTGAGGTTTTTTTTTTTTTTTTCAGTCAAGCACTTGTCATGAAATAGATTCTGAGATCAAAGATGGAGATTAAGTAGATGTATGTGTGCTCTCCACCATCTTGGCTGGAAATTCCCTAAAAAAATCTTCTTAAAATAGAATTGGTGAAATGGAAAAAAAATCCATTGAATAAAACAACTCCTTTAAAACTACAATTAGACCAACATCTCATGTACCAAATGAGGTCAAAATGTTACATGATTTAGATATAAAGGGTGACACTACAAGCCAAGCAAATTAGGAGAACAAAGAATAGTTTACTTGTAAGATCTTTGAAGAAGGGAATGATATACACAAAACAGGAGATAAAGAAAATTATGAAATGCAAAATAAACAATTTTGATTACATTAAATTAACAAGAGTTTTTTCATAAACAAAACCAATACAAGCAGAAAGATGGGAAACAATTTTTACAATCAGCATTTTTGATAAAGCCTTCATTTCTAAAATATATAAAGAATTAACTCAAATTTATAAGATCAAAAGTTATTTTCAAATTGATAAGTGGGCAATGGATATGAACTGTAAATTTTCAGATGAAGAAATTAAAATATCAATAGTCATATAAATGTTCTAAATAACTATTGATTAAAGAAATGCAAATTAAACCAACTTTAAGGTATCACTTCACATCTTTCAGATTAGTTAATATAACAGAAAGGGAAAATGATAAATATTGGTGAATATGTAAAATATTTGAGGCACTATTGCATTTTTGGTGGAGTTGGGAAGTGATCCAACCACTGTAGAGAACAATCTATGGGAACTATGCCCAAAAGGCTATAAAACTGTACATATCCTTTGTTATAACAATACTACTATTAGATATGCATACCACCAAGAGCACAAAAGGGGAGAATGGGTTCACATGTACAAAAATATTTATAGCAGTTTTTTATGGTATCAGAAAATTGGAACTCGAGGGGTTGCCCATCCACTGGAGAATGGCTGAACAAATTGTGGTATGTGAATATAATGGAATACTATTGCTTTATAAGAAATAACGAGCAGATAGATTTCAGAAAAACCTTGAAAAAGTTACATGAAATGAGACTGAATAAAGTGAGCAGAAACAGGAAAATATTGTACATAGTAACAAAACACTGTGTATTGATCAACTATGACAGACCTAGCTCTTCTCAGCAATAGAGTTCTAAAAAACTCATGATGCAAAATGCCATCCACATCCTGACAAAGAATGATGGAGTTGGAGTGCAGATTGAAGCATACTATTTTCCCTTCCTTTTCATTCTTGTGGTTTTTTCCTTTGGTTCTGATTCTTCTTTCACAACATGACTAATGTGGAAATAAGTTTAGCATGACTGTACATGAACAACCTCCATTAGATTGCTTGTTGTCTTGGGGATGGAAGGAGAAAAATTTGGAATTCAAAATTTTATAAAAATAAATGTTGAAAACTATCTTTTTATGTAATTGGAAAAAAAATACTATTAAGAGGAAAAATAGAGGGATTGGGAAAGACTTCCTGTAAAAAAAAATGCAACTTAAAAGTAAATAAAGAGGCTAGTAGGTTAAAATAAGGAGACAGAATTCCAGCTAAGGGGGATAGCCAGACAAAATGTCTAGACTCAAAGATATATCTTTTTTATAGAACAGTTAGGATGTGGATGACATTGGATCAAAGAGTACATATCAGGGAATAAGATTTAAGAAGACTGGAAAAATTAAGAGGGACTAGGTTATGAAGGGCTTTGAATACCAAATAGAAATCTTTCTATTTGGTTCTGGAGGTCATATTGAATCACTGTAATTTGTTTATTATTTTGTGGTATGTGTGACATAGTTGGACTGAAAAATCACTTTATTAACTAAATGGAAAGCAGAATGGAATAAAAAGGAACTTGAGTCAGGCAGACCCACCAGCAAATTTTTGCTCTTATAGAACATGTGTGAAGTGATAAGGACTTGTACCAGAGAGATGGCAATGTCAGAGAAGAAAAGGAGGTATATTTGAGAGATTTTGCAAAGATAAAATTGACAGGACTTGGCAACAGATTGAATATGGGGTAGAGGAGAATGAGAGATTGTGAGGAATTTCATTTCATGCCCGAGAGACTGGGAGGATGGTGTTATTCTCTATTAAGGAAAGTTCAAGGGTAAGAGTAGGGATTAGAAGGAAAGATATTGAAATTTGTTTACATATGTTGAGTTTAAGTTATCTAGTAGACATCTAGTTTGATATATCTGAAAGATAGTTGGAAATGTGAAACTGCGTATCAACAGAGAGGTTGGGGCAAGACAGGTAGATTTTAAAATCACCAACATATAATTAATAATTAAATCCGCTGGAGCTGATGAAATCATCAAAGTATTGATGGTAATCTCTTATTGAGGATATTTTCTGTTAAAAAAAAAAAGGAGCCTAGAGGGGCCAATGTTTAACCCAAAGAAATGATTTACTCATAGCAGAATCAGTGGCACTATAATATCTGGGTAAAGAAGACAGTCCTGAACACAGGGTTCTTTGTAGAACTCCTCAAACCATAATATAAGCAGCCAGTTACTCTGCTACTGTATATTTGTTCTTGCATTTAGACTCATAAACTGACTGTCTCTAACTTTTCTCTTAACAACACTCTATGGGGCTATTATCCATGGATTCATTCTAATCCTTTCTAGACTTTTTTTGGGTCCTGCTGTGGATAAACTTCTTTTTTTGGCTGACTTGCAGAGTCATAGAACTGTGAGAAGCCATCTACGTCCCTTGAGCTCAGGGGGTCCATCCAAAAGACATCTAATGGTATATTTAGCCTTTTTTGTGGCTTCATAGTTCTCCTTTGCCATAGACTATTGCAAATCTCTAAGGATATTTGGTGGTACTGGGCCTGTTTAAGCTTCCATATAAGTTCCTACTGAAACTTTCCAGTACAAGAATTACTAGCAATGTCAATTTGCTTCATAAGATTGTGAACTTGTAGGACTAATGAAGTATTGGACTAATATTTTACAAAAATGACTTTTCAAACCAGGTGATATTGCTCTACAAAGTGGCTCTTGTATACAATAATAAGAAGAGCAGATGAATTTCAGCAATTACAGATGTGAAGTCTGGTGATTCCTTGGCATGTTGGACAACATATTGGCAATGGAAACAAAAGGAAGCAGTGTGAGTCTACAGGGAATCAGGAAAGGCTTCCATGGGAGAAGCCATGGTAACTGAACTGTTTCTTAAAAGGGAATAAGTATTCTGAGAAGGTTAGGTGAGAAGGGAGAGTATTGCAAATATGGATGCCAGCTAGTGCAATAGAAAGGAGATGGAAGATGGGAAATGTAATGTCATGTGCATATTTGGCAGAGTTTGGTCACATGAATGTGGAAGGGAAATACATAATACTTTTTTAAAAATAACTTTTATTGATAGAACTCATGCCACAGTAATTTTTTACAACATTATCCCTTGCATTCACTTCTGTTCCGATTTTTCCCCTCCTTCCCTCCACCCCCTCCCCCAGAGGGCAAGCAATCCTTTACATGTTGAATAGGTTACAGTATATCCTGGATACAATATACGTGTGCAGAACCGAACAGTTTTCTTGTTGCACAGGGAGAATTGAATTCAGAAGGTATAAATAATCCGGGAAGAAAAACAAAAATGTAAGCAGTTTATATTCCTCTCCCAGTGTTCTTTCTTTGGGTGTAGCTGCTTCTACCTATCTTTGATCAATTGAAACTGAATTAGTTCTCTTTATCGAAGAGATCCACTTCCATCAGAATACATCCTCAAACAGTATCATTGTTGAGGTATATAATGATCTCCTGGTTCTGCTCATTTTACTTAGCATCAGTTCATGTAAGTCTTGCCAGTCCTCTCTGTATTCATCCTGCTGGTCATTCCTTACAGAACAATAATATTCCGTAATGTTCATATACCACAATTTACTCAACCATTCTCCAATTGATGGGCATCCATTCATTTTCCAGCTTCTAGCCACTACAAACAGGGCTGCCACAAGTATTTTGGCACATACAGGTCCCTTTCCCTTCTTTAGTATCTTTTTGGGGTATAAGCCCAGTAGAAACACTGCTGGATCAAAGGGTATGCACAGTTTGATAACTTTTTGAGCATAGTTCCAAATTGCTCTCCAGAATGACTGGATGTGTTCACAATTCCACCAACGATGTATCAGTGTCCCTGTTTTCCCACATCCCCTCCAACATTCCACATTATCTTTCCATCACTCTAGCCAATCTGACAGGTGTGTAGTGGTATCTCATAGTTGTCTTAATTTGCATTTCTCTGATTAATAATGATTTGGAGCATATTTTCATATGTCTATAAATAGTTTCAATTTCTTCATCTGAGAATTGTCTGTTCATATCCTTTGACCATTTATCAATTGGAGAATGGTTTGATTTCTTATAAATTAGAGTCAGTTCTCTATATATTTTGGAAATGAGGCCTTTATCAGAACCTTTGATTATAAAAATGTTTTCCCAGTTTATTGTTTCCCTTCTAATCTTGTCTGCATTTGTTTTGTTTGTACAAAAACTTTTCAATTTGATATAATCAAAATTTTCTATGTTGTGGTCAATAGTGATCTCTAGTTCTTCTTTGGTCATAAATTCCTCCCTCTTCCACAGGTCTGAGAGGTAAACTATCCTATGCTCTTCCAATTTGAAATACATAATACTTTTGGAAAGGTAGAGAGGATCCAGTTTGTGAAGATATTTAAATGACATAGCAAATTTTGTATCTCATCCCTGAGGTACTAGGGAGCCACAGAAGTTTATTCATGTAGGGAGAATAACAAGATCACTTTTTGTATGTTACAGCAAAATTACCCTGATAACTATGTAGATGATGGATTAGTTGAGGGACACAAAATAGAAGGCTACTATTCACTTCCAGAGAGAGAATTGATGTACTGTGAATGCAGATTGAAGTATATGTTTTTTATTCTCTTTTTTTTTTTTGTGTGTGTGTGTGGCAAAAAAATTTATTCTCTTTTTTTTTGCCATACAACTTATATAGAAATATGTTGGCATGTTTTCACATGTAAAATTGATATAGTTCTTGCCTTCTCAGTTGGTGGGTAGGGAAGAGAAATAAGAACTCAAAATAACAAAGAATATTTAAAAATAAGTGTTAGGCACTATGCTAAACACTAGGAATTAAAAAAAAAAAAGCAAGAGCATCATACCTGACTTCAAGACATTCACTATCTAATGTATGGAGAAAATATGCAAATTATGTAAATATATGATACATATAGTATAAATTGGAGGTAATTTTATATATACATATGTATGTGTATATATATTTATACAATGTTTATCAAGTATTTTGCAAACATCAAAGTGCTAAGTGTAAGTTGTTGAATAAATAAATGAATAAAAAAGTATTTCTAAGAGGGATGTCACATATATCCACTTCCAATTAATCTAATTAATAACATGATCTATGCTCCAATACTTTTATCAATATGATTGTATCTTTGATTGAATTATAGAATCAATCAAAGACATAATCTAAGTGCAAAAAACTTAGTTCATTATTGAGAAAGAATAAAGAATGGATAAAATTATATGATAAAATGAATTCAGATTGCTTGAAGAATAGAACACAACACTGGGTCTACTATACTGAAAGGAGAAATTCTATCAGGAAAATTCTAGAATCTGCTTTGAGAGTATGGAGGACCTTTGAGGATTTACATACTTCTTGCTTGTAAGTTTTAGAATATTTCTGGGTGCATTAAGAATTTATTTTATCTATCATTACAAAATTAGCATGTGTCAGGGGTAAGATTGGAACATAGTATTCTTAACTCCAAATAGCTTCTTATTCATTAAGTCCTATGAATTTTCATTATAAAATAATTATATAATAGATGTCAATAAATGAATGAGGTCCTTTTTGATTGGAAAGCAATTATTTAATAATAATAGGAGCTAACATTTATGTAGTATTTTAAAATATACAATGTGTCTTACATATTTTCCTTTCTGTAAATCCTGGGATGCAAAAAAAAGTTTATGCTGACTCTTAACTGACCTAAGAAATTCTAATTCAATATCCAAAGACTTTTAACAATGTCAAAAGTTGCACCTATTGACTTCTGTGTTTTCAGAAAACACCCAAACAGAAACAATATAGAGAAAAAAGCAAACTTCAGTGAGTCTTTGTGGTGAGAACAGGATAGAAACATCTGGAGTTTGATTGCTTTCTCGGATACTGCTAAAAATAACTGCATATGCCAAGGTAAATCAACCATGTAGGGGTACTTGTCAGACTTTTCCACAATAACACACCAACTTGATGTAGTCACATGACAGCTTATGGAGTTCTGCTAAAAGTGTCTAAAATAAACCTTTGATGTCTAGAAGAAGGCCTAAATACCTTCATCAATGAAGTCTCTGAGTGTTATGCTTTCTAGTGGGCAGTTGGCTTTGGCTTTTGTTGAATATTGCTTTCTCTAAGCTGTATAAATTAGAAGGGGTCATGCCTGCTTTCACATTCAGAACAGTTTTACCTAGTCCAAATAAGAACACATTTTAGATATACTCCTTGGGCTTATCTATATTATTGTAGGATATTCCAAAGAAACATTCCAGCAACTACTTTGAGATTTAAGTTCTGGGCTTTAAGGAGATAGATCATTTTTACCTTTCAGATTTGGGTTGTTTCTCTCAGTGGGGAGTTCTTCCCCAAACCCAGGCATCTACCATTCTCCAGATGTAGCCATCATGTGTCAATTGTCTCCTGACTCTGCTCCTGTGAATATCTTCTCCCATTGATGAGTTTTTAGACTCAATTTTATAGAGCTCCATCCCTCAATCTTATTTAGTCATAACACTTTATGACACTTCTTTCATCCTTCTCATCTCTGCTTTACAGCTGTCTTTAAATGTGTTGTCTTTCCCTCTTAGACTGTAAAAAATGAGTCTTTCATTTTGCTTATATTTGCATCCCTTGCACTTAGCCCAGTGTGGCCCATAGTAACGGCTTAGTAAATACCTCTTGTCTACCTGCCATATTTGGTAAGAAGACTTACCAAATGTGAAATCAGATATAATTTTAACCACCAAATTATCCTACTTTATAAAATCATCAATTTGCTTCTATCAGTTCTTCGAGATTATAGCAATGAAGGTAGGTGAAGCTACCTCCTGTGAATTTGGTATCCTCTAAGTCTTTGTGATCATTTGACAAAAGGATGAAAATTATTCCTATTCAAACCACTCTTTTCTTGTGACTTATTTTTCTCAGAAATTTCCTAAAATGCTAAGAACATCACTGCCATAAATGTAAAGAAATAAGTGCTATGTAGGTATCCCGACTTTGAAATTAAATTGTGTGAGTTACTGAAGGGATACTTACCTTCTTCTGGGATGCTATTTACATATGCTAGGTAAGTAACCATGTAATCTTTTGCCCATCAACTAGAAGTTCTGTTGCAGAAAGGGAAATGTAGGGTATTCAGAGAGGTTAGATATTAGCCAGACTGGTCAAGTATTTTCAATATTAGATGGTGTATAGCTCAACATTTCATAGGATTTTCAAGTATTAAAAAGAACCTTCATGAACACTAATCAACAAATATTTATTAAGCACCCCATGCTTGACACTAGGGATAAAATCGCATAAATGAAATTGCCCTTTTCCCTGGGGAACTTTGCATTCTTTTGGGAGAAACAACAAATATGTGTAGATCTATATGCAAAATACATACAAAAACAATAGATAAAGGGGAAAGTACTAGAATATGAGAGATCAGAAAAGGAGTTGTTTGCCTGGGATTGAGTCTTAAAGAAGACTAGAAATTTTATGAGCTAAGGTAGGAAGGTAGTACATTTTGCATCTTGGAGAGAGGCTGTACAAAAGCATGGAGACTAATGATGGACTGCTATGCATGAGAAATTGAAAGATCAGTTTGACTGAACCATAGGCAGTATCTTCATTTATAAGTGAAGGCTTCTTCAGAGAGGTGAAGTGTCTTGCTCATGGTCATAATAGCAAATACATGTTACAATCAGAGTTTGAATGTAAGCCTTCTTCACTCCAAGTTCAGTATGCTATGACTTCATGGACTTGAGTAGCAGAGGCTATAACCCATCCAAGCCTTAGAAAATAATTCATGAGTTTCTTTGGCCCTCAACTGGCATTCAACCTTTGGAGACAAACCTCTGAAATTAATCAAGTTGTTCCTTGCATAAATACAGTCTAGCACTAGGATTGTATTCAAAATACTTCCAATTGGTTAAGCTCTTGCCAAACACAGTCTTCTACCCTCAAGAACCCAAGGTCACCTTTATGCCAGTCATAATAGTAGTCTAGTAGAATATTAGAGACTTGCATCCTAAATGGCACATCTGATTTTGTGATGTCCTGGGAAGGAACAAATTCAAGAGCCTCTGTTCAAGAGCTGGCCCTATCACTAATTAGCTGCATTATCCTGGCCAAATCTTTTTACTTCTCTTGAATACTATATCTTTATGTGTTAAAAATGTGTTTGATGATCACTAAGATTCTTTCCACCTCTAAAGCTATGCTTTATATGCTGAGATCTTTCAGATTTTCAAGTAGAAATGAACCAATAACCTTGGTAGATGCAGTGAAATGCAGTGTCTCCCCCACGAATATGCAAAATCACTATGCAAAAAGGTTCCATTAGTTAAAACCAATTGAGGAATAATTCTCATCAACACTCTTAGCAGATAATGAATAGCTGCCAAGATTGTCTTGCAAAAACAAGCCATTATTTTTTCATACCTATTAATGTAATCCAGGATTGGAATTGGCCACAAGAATACTATTTGCTATAATAAGACATTTTCCTGGCTTCTCTACCAGTCCTGATTACATATGAGTAGTAGTACTACGTCAACACAGGAAATATAATATAGAGGATATCAGAAAAGAAAAAGAAAATATGGATTTCAAGATCATGGAGTAGATTTAGAGATTAAAGGTTACTTAAAGATCATCTACTTATATCAAAGGACTGTAATGATAAAAGTATCTTTAAATCCCTAAACAACACAGAAATATCATTGATATGTCCTGATATTTTAATAAGGAGGAGACATAGAAATAAAAGATCTGTTATCTGTACCAACTTCTTCATTTTTATAAATATGGAATATGAGAATTAGAGAGGAGAAAATATGTACTGCTGGGAATTTTATTCTCCTTTTAGAAATTAGAGATTTGATTTCATGGCCACAGAAGAAAAGAGAAAAGGCCATATAGTCCATACATTTAGAGCTGAAAGGCATCTTAGACACGATCTTGTCTAAATCCTTTAATTTAGAAATGAGGAAATTGAGGTCCAGGATGGCTATTTCAGATCATATGGATAGTATATGTCAGAGGCAGGATTTGAACCTAGGCTTTCTAATCCCCAAGAGAGAACTTTTGCTTCTATGCCACATTGCCTTTTTTTCAATAACAATTACATATCCAAAATGATTCTGGGAATAGAAAATAGTAGCATAATATGGTAGAAAGAATGATAGATGTGGAGTAAAATGATCTAGATTTTAATTTTGACTGTACTACATGATATTTATGAGACTATGGGCATACACTTCACACTTTTAGGACTTAGTTTTTTCATTATAAAATGGACTTGATACTCTTGAGAGTCTCTTTCATCTTCAGGTCTATGGGAATGGATTACTTGAGGTTACATATCTAGTAAAAGGCAGAGACAAGTTTCAAAAATAGATCTTATTCAGAATTCAGAGCTCTTATTTAATCATGTAATTTTGGGCAATCTAACAGAGCCACAAAATCTCAAAACACAAATGATCTTTGAGGCTGTTCAATTCAAAATATATCTAATGTACATAAATGAGGATTCTCTCTACCATATATTTAAGAAATGATCATTAGCTTTTGCTTAAAGAATTCCAGGGAGGGAGAACCTACTACTTCTCATGAAAATTTCTTAGTTTTGAATGTGTATTTATTAAAAAAAAGTTTTTCATATGATTAAGCTTAAATTTATATAATTTTTTACTTCCACCTATTACTCTTAGCTTTGATTTTGGGATTAAACAAAACATATCTAATAATCCTTCTAGGTGACATTCTTTAATTATTTGAATACAACTATCAAATCCCACATAAATATTTTTCTTCTCCAGGATAATCCCTTTCCCTTCCATGGCTTCTGATATGCCATGAACTCTAAGGCCTTTTCTATATTGGTTAGTTGCCTTCCTCTGGACATTCTCCAGATTATCAATATTATTTCTAAAACATAACAACCAAAACTAAACACAGTACTACATATGCAATTTGACGAAGGCACACCTCTCTACTCCTAGAGACCAGGTTTCTCTCATACAATTTAAAATTACAATAGTTTACTTGGCTATTATATTATGCTATTGATTCATATTGCCTTCAGGCATTTTTCAGATGAACTTCTACCTAATCTTCCCATGTTGTACTTGTGAAACTGATTTTTCTGAACTTTAAAATGCTTATTCATAAAAAATTCATCTTCTTAGATTCTTTATAATGTTCTAGACATTCAAGAACATTTTGAATTCCAAAATTCCATTTTTCCCATCCAATATGTTAATTATCTCTTCCAACAGTGTTATCTGAAAATACAATAAATTTGTCATCAATACCTGTATTCAAGTTGATAGAAAAGTGAAGCTAAACAGGACCAAAGACAGATCACTCAAGGCACTCTACAATAAATTTCCTTCCAAGTTATAGGTAAGTAATATGTTGTGGTGAAAAAAAGGTTCTGAATTTAGTATCACAGGACCTGAATTTTAATTCTGCTTTGGCTCCTTATTATCAGTGTCTTTGTGCAAGTCATTTAGCTTTTTTGGGCCTCAGCTATCTCCTTTATAAAATAAGGAAGACTACATTACCTCTAAGATTTCCTTATCTTCAGATCTATGATATTGAATCATTCATGTGTATCCTTTGGGGCTTGTCATCCAACTAGTTTTGAATTTACAAACTATACCTTTCTTTAAAACTCCATCTTTTTTTTAATAACAACATGAGAGATTTTGTTAAATGCTTTACTAAAATCTAGGTGAACTGTAGATAAAATATTTACCAAACAATCAATCTGATAAACCTGAGAAAATCTGATGTGCAATTAGTCTGAAATGATTTGGGTTTTTTTAAATGTTTCTAATTGTTTTTTATATTATAAGCATCTCCAAATATGTCCTGCCTCTGTCTCCTTTCCTACAGTTCTCTCTAGTAACAAGAGCCACAAACAGCAACCTCTTACAACAGAACTGACTAATATAGTAACTGAATCTGTCCATATATGTCATTCTGCATTTATGATCCCTCTCTACCAAAAGGAAGAAAATATATACATTGTTTTGTTTTTCTTTAGTGTTTTTATCATGAGTTTAGCCAACATAAAAAAAATCAATATATGAAAAATAAAAATGAAATGGTGAAGTTGTGCTCTATTTTACTCAGTTTAATGTAGTGGTAACAAATTTTTCCTATGTTTATGTCATGCATTTTTTAATGTTTTATTAATGTTTCTCTTTCTTTTTTCTTGTGTTTTACTGTGCTTGGTAAAATAATTCTAAAATTTTATCTTCATTCTTTCCTTCTCCAGATCCTCACTAATTTTTCCTTTAACTTTTTCTCAGAACTTGTCAGAGATCAAAGTCAATCTGCTGATCTGTAAGTTTGTAGGTTTCATTTTCTTCTTTATTTTGAAAATCAAAGAAAAATTTCAATCTGAAGTATTTCTCCTTATCCTTATTTTCAAAGATCAGAATGAATATTGTACAACAATCCTATTTACTAATTTTTTTCATCTGTATCTATTGGCTTGAACAAATGAAGGGAAGCTAGATCTTGTACTATCTTCCTTTTTATTTTAGGTACAGATTCTTTGTTAATCATTTTGTTTCTGATCTTTCCAGCAAGGCCAAAGATCATTCTTATTGGCAGAGAAAACAGGAAGAACTTGAGAATCCAGCTTCTCTGATGTCTCTTTGTCATCATTTATTATCTGAAGGTGAGAGTAATAGTTGAAGTATCACCCACCCGCCTTAGCACCAGGCCCTACTCAGTCACAGTAGAAGAGCAGATTAGAGGTACTAAAACCCTATAATCCTAAACCTTGCCTGAGATCATCAGTTCTCCACAAATATTAACATTATAATTTATCTTCCACACATTATTGCACCTATGGCTAACAAGTTCCCATCATCTATTATTCTCTATATTTCTATTGTAATTTTCTTTCTTCCTGTCTCCTACTCATAGCATGTACAGACATTCTCTGCTTGCTTCTGGTGAACCATGTGGGAGCTCTAGGCCCAGTTTCCAGCCATGATAACATTCATCTACTGAGAGTCTGGCAATAAACTACTGAGCCTTAGGATCTTATAAGACTAGGTGTACTACCACTTAGAAGAAGAGGTGGTTTGTTCTTGGTGCTCTATGGGAAATAATTCCAAGTTTCAATATGTGATATTAGTGAGGGGTGGAGAATTATGCCCTTTTGTTTCCACATAATGGCAATAGGGCCATCATTCCCCACATGGAGTGGGAATTCAATTCAATGGATTGTAAGGGGGCTCCTGGATATCTTTACTTCTGCTATATGTTTCTTTTTTTAGGAGTGACCTTGTGAACATCAAAAATCTTCAGAGATTATAACTACTGTATCTTTTGATATCTATACAGAAAGGTGCAAAGAATGCTTAGGCAGCCACAGGCTGGCACTAAGGGAAGAGAGACCTCCTGTATTGATAGGAGGTCACGGGAAAGATCAAGCTCAACTGATTGAACAGACAATGTCAATATAAAATGGGTAATGAGCATTCCTAGGGGAAAAAAAAACTTTTAAAATGTTCCAATGAAGCTTTAATTGGCTTCTAGCTGACTATAATAGTAGTATAAGTTAAGCTACTAAATTCTGTTCTAATCATTCTGTGATTGATACTACATTCTTTTCTATATCTGATTCATATTGTAGTATGGGAACTTTTTTATACTTTACATCTGTGAATATTATCACAATTAGTAATTTTACTCAGGATGACAAAGTAAGGATGATGAACTAATGAAGAGAGGACCTACTTTTTGAGGACCTATTTAACCTATTGAAAAGCTAAAGTTCTTCCAAGCAATGCATCCTGCTAAATCACAATGCAGTCTGACAGCCCTGTGGTCTCAACCAACCAGTTGTGTTTAGCCTAAGTACTAGGAATAGATAAAGGAAAAAAGGCCCAGAAAAATAAAATTATTGTCTGAAGTCTTTAAGTAGAAGAGCTAGAATGTTTTATATACTTTCCCTTAATCTTTCTTTCTTTGGACTACTTTTCTTTTAGAATGGGGCATTTTAATTCTAAGATCTTTATTCCTGTACAATTTCTAAAGGAAAGTTAATGAAAGCAGACATAATTATAAAAATAAATTGTGAGTTGATGTAGGATTAGACAGAAAATAACTTGATAGTTCTGATTTGAAAAGTTCTCTGATTATAAAATTTTGGCCTCTGGATGTATAGGTTATTCTCAGACTCTGATTATTGTGCTAATTCCACAAAACATGTACAATAGTCTCAAAATCATATGGCTATTTCTCTCTTAAAAGGCAGTATGATGGTAGAGAAGAGGTGTCAGGATATCTTATTTAGCTTCTGACACATACTAACTATGTGACTGGTTAATTACTGAATGTCTCAGTGTCTCAGGCAACTCTGTCCCTTATTTATATGGCTGAGGGAATGTCTACACTGAGTAGTTACTATAATGATGAAATGAGAGGTCTGGACAAAGCACCATCAAGGAAAATAACAAACAACATTCAATCAGCTATTTTTATCACAATCAGAACATACAAGCTCATAATTGGTTACTCTGATATCAGAGTAAGAGGTAAAATGTTCCCAGTCCACATGATTTTAATTAATCTATTGGACATTCATAGTTGAACATTATTTTAAATATATTATAAACTAAGACTTTAATTGCTTAAATCTTATGCCCAAACATCACTTTAAGTGGGTACAATGTGAAGAAGACTTTCAATAATCTGCCTGACATCTCTTTTATATATTTTGGCAGATTTTTTCCCCCACAAGAGGTTCTCAAAGCAAAGTATTCTTTATCCTGAGCAACTTTGACTGGATGAAGTCATCATATCTCAAGACAGAGAATAATTTTCCATTCTTGACAATTCTCCAGGAAAAAAAAAAACAAAATAAGCTAAACATGAAGCTAAGGCTAATCATCAAAACAAAGCTAACCATATGCTGATAATCCATGTTTTAGGTTTATGTATCTTTTTTTTTTCACTGTCTCATATATTTTATTTTTTTATTTATATAGCTTTTTGTTTACAAGATATATGTATGGGTAATTTTTTTCAGCATTGACAATTGCCAAACCTTTTGTTCCAATTTTCCCCCTCCTTCCCCCCACTCCCTCTCCCAGATGGCAGGCAGACCAATACATGTTAAATATGTTAAAGCATATGTTAAATACAATATATGTATACATGTCCAAACAGTTATTTTGCTATAGAAAAAGAATTGGACTTTGAAATAGTGTACAATTAACCTATGAAGGAAATCAAAAATGCAGGTGGACAAAAATAGAGGGATTGGGAATTCTACTAGTGGTTCATAGTCATCTCCCAAGTTTTTTCACTGGATATAGCTGGTTCTATTCATTATTGAACAAATGGAACTGATTTAGTTCATCTTATTGTGAAGAGAGCCACGTCCATCAGAATTGATAATCATATAATTTTGTTGTTGAAGTATATAATGATCTCCTGGTCCTGCTCATTTCACTCATCTTCCTAGGCCTTTCTGAAATCCTCCTGATGGTCATTTCTTACAGAACAATAATATTCCATAATATTCACATACCACAATTTATTCAGCCATTCTCCAATTGATGGGTGTCCACTCAGTTTCCAGTTTCTGGCCACTACAAAGAGGGCTGCCACAAACATTTTTGTACATACAGGTCCCTTTCCCTTCTTTAGTATTTCTTTGGGATATAAGCCCAGAAGTAATACTGCTGGATCAAAGGATATGCACGGTTTGATAACTTTTTGAGCATAATTCCAAATAGCTCTCCAGAATGGCTGGATGTATTCACAATTCCACCAGCAATGTCCCAGTTTTCCCATATCCCCTCCAACATTCAGCATTATCTTTTCCTGTCATCCTAACCAATCTGGCAGGTGTGTAGTGGTATCTCAGAATTGTCTTAATTTGCATTTCTCTGATTAATAATGATTTGGAGCATCTTTTCATATCGATAGAAATAGTTTCAATTTCTTCATCTGAGAATTATCTGTTCATATGCTTTGACCATTTATCAATTGCAGAATGACTTAATTTTTTATAAATTAGATTCAATTCTCTATGTATTTTGGAAATGAGGCCTTTATCAGAAACTTTGACTGTAAAAATCTTTTACCAGTTTATTGTTTCCCTTCTAATCTTGTCTGCATTAGTTTTATTTGTACAAAAGTTTTTCAATTTGATATAATCAAAATTTTCTCTTTTGTGATCAATAATGATCTCTAGTTCTTCTTTGGTCATAAATTCCTTCCTCTTCCACAGGTCCAAGAGGTAAACTATCCTATGTTCTTCTAATTTATTTATAATCTTATTCTTTCTGCCTAGATCATGAACCCGTTTTGAACTTATCTTGGTGTACAGTGTTAAGTGTGGGTCAATGCCTAGTTTCTGCCATACTAATTTCCAATTTTCTCAGCAGTTTTTGTCAAGCAGTGAATTCTTATCTCAAAAGCTGAGGCTTTGGGGTTTGTCAAACACTATATTATTAAGGTTATTGACTATTTTGGCCTTTGAACCTAATCTGTTCCACTGATCAACTAGTCTATTTCTAAGCCAATACCAAATGGTGATCGCTGCTTTATAATATAGTTTTAGATCTGGTACCGCTAGGCCACCTTCATTTGATTTTTTTTTTCATTAATTTCATTGAAAATCTTGACCTTTTATTCTTCCAGATGAATTTTGTCATTATATTTTCTAGGTCATTAAAATACTTTTTTGGGAGTCTGTTTGGTATAGCACTAAATGAATAGATTAGTTTAGGTAGTATTGTCATCTTCATTATATTTGCTTGACCCGTCCAAGAGCACTTAATATTTTTCCAGTTGGTGAGATATGACTTAATTTGTGTGGAAAGTTTTTTGTAGTTTTGCTCATATAGTTCCTGGCTTTCCCTTGGCAGATTGTGTATCTTTTATTTTATAAAAGATCCATATAGCACATGCCTTGTCCATGAGCCATCTGGAATAATTCACTCCGACAGGAATGTGTGCTGTTATGGATAGAGCACTGAACTTGGAATCAGAAAGGTAGATTCAAATCCCACCTCAGACATTTAGCAACTTTGTGATCCTGGATCATCACTTTCAATGCTTTAGTTTTTTTTTTTTTTCCTGAAAAATAATGATGTTTCTTTCAACCTCTCGATTTCTTTTCAACTTTTAATCTAAGATCCTATAATCATATTTAGTCTACAGATAGAAATAGAGGGAAAACCAAGGTCCAAGCAAAGATTGATGAACACCTCTTGGGAATGGGATCATTACTTGCTCCATCTGTTCTATTCTGGCAGATTGCATTCTGTTCTAATTTTTAGTCTACCTTTAAATACTGGCTGCTTCCTTGCAGCCTCTAAATATGACTAGTTCTCTTTGATCTTGAAAAAATAAAACAAACAACCCTAATTCTCATTTGACTCCACTTTCCTCTCAAGTTTTCCTATATTTTTTCCCTTTCATAGCCAAGCTTCCATAAAAAGGCTTCCTATACTTGTTTCTTCCACTTTTTTCTCTTAATTCTCAAAGACTTTGCAGTATTACTATTTCAGAAACTGAAACTTTTCTCTCCAAATTTACCAATAATCTCTTAATTGCCAGCTCAAGCTATAGATTAATTAATTAGTCCAACAAAGATTTATTAAGAGTCTGTTATTACCAAGGAAATTATAAGCAATGGAAATACAAAGACAAAAATTAAAAACCCATGTTCTGAAAACTTACATCCTAATAAGGAAGGTAATATGTAGTAATATGTATGTGTATGAATGTGTGTGTATGTATAAACACATCCAGCATAGGTAGTGAATGCAAAACAAATGCCATAAGGTGTGCTTTTTGGTCCTTCTGTAGCATTTGGCACTATTGACATCTCTCTCCTCCTGAATATTCTCTCCTCACCTCTTTTTTAAAAAATTGTGATACTTCCCTTTCTTTTTTTTTTCTTCTTATCTGAACTTAACAAAGGTCAATACCAGTCATTCCTCCATCAATCAATTTTTTTTATACAATCTCTCTTTTCACTGAGTCATGTATGATTAAAAACATTCTCAGGTCTAAGAAAACAAAAAGGAAAAATAAGTGAAGCAAGCAAGTAAACAAACAAAAAAAAACTTTCTATGGATTTTGTCCCATATCACTTCTCTATGTTATTGCCAAATTTCTGGAAAGATTAACCTCTGTCTCAATTTTTATGTTTCCATTCTTCTGAGATAGCAATTTTCAAAACCCATCTTATATCTTCTAATTACTAGATTCACTTTCTTTTCCTTAGTCTTTATCCAACTTGATTTTTTTCTGACTTTGGACATTATCACTGTATAGTATCTCTTTTTTATTATTTTTTTTATTATAACTTTTTAATGATAGACATATGCATGTATAATTTTTTACAACATTATCCCTTGGTGATTTCAGAAAGGCCTGGAGAGTCTTACATGAACTGATGATGAGTGAAATGAACAGGACCAGGAGATCATTATATACTTCAACAACAACAATACTATATGATGATCAATTCTGATGGACGTGGCCCTCTTCAACAATGAGAAGAACCCAATCAGTTCCAATAGAGAAGTAATGAATTGAACCAGCTACACCCAGGGAAAGAACTCTAGGAGATGACTATGAACCACTACATAGAATTCCCAATCCCTCTATTTTTGTACACCTGCATTTTTTATTTCCTTCACAGGCTAATTGTACACTATTTCAAAGTCTGATTCTTTTTGTACAGCAAAATAACTGTTTGGACATGTATACATATATTATATTTAAATTATACTTTAACATATTTAACATATATTGGTCAATCTGCCATCTGGGGGAAGGGGTGGGAGAAAGAAGGGGAAAAGTTGGAACAAAAGGTTTTGCAATTGTCAATGCTGAAAAATTACCTATGCATATATCTTGTAAATAAAAAGCTATAATAATAATAATAATGAAACATTATCCCTTGTACTCACTTCTTTTTTGACTTTTCCCCCTCTCCCTCCATCCCCTCCCCTAAATGGCAGGCAGTTTTATACATGTTGAATATGTTATAGTGTATGCTATCTCTTAAAGTGTTTTATATTTAACTGCAGCTCTAAAATTTCATGATTACATTTTTGGTCAGTTCAGCACTTCTAGACAATTTTCTTTTATGATCTCACATATGGCATAGAAGCTCTTCATGTTGTCATATTTTTATGTGAGGGCAGGGATTCTTAGAGTCTTTTTTCAAACTTTCTTTTCCTGGTGACTTGTTCTGATTGTTACTTTTCTTTCAATATAGATATATTTGACTTTACTATTTTCTTTTCTAAAAATACGTATTTCTAGCCTTCAATTCTCTTCTTTTATTAAAAGAATGAGAATTTGTGTTACATTAGATTCTTCCCTCTTTCTCAGCTCTTTGATGAATGAACTGTCTAGTGTTACTAAATTTACCTTTATCATCCATTTTTTCTTCAGTATTTCTAGTACCACTACTCTGGAATAGGAATTCAATGCCATTTTTATCTACAAGTTTTTAAGCACATTGTTTACTTTCCTAAGGTTTACAACTTTTCTTCTTAGCCATTATTTTAAATGATGTTTTCATTTCCATTCATTCTTCATTATCCATACCAGTACCAGAACAATATTTAATGTAGGTAAATTGGCTAATTTTGTTCAGGTAATCAAAAATCTTCAATAGTCCCTTACTGCCTACCAAGTAAAGTTCAAATAATTTTTGCCATGAATTCAAGGTCTTTAGTAATTTTGTTGGCAAATGATCATTCCCACCTTATTTCATATTACTCATGATTCTAAATCAGTCAAACCAGACCATACTTTTCTTCTTGAATATTTTCTGCCTTATCTCACCTTTATGCTTTTGTTTCTTGTGATATTCCCTTGCTTGGAATATAAATTCTTCCTCTCTTCACACTCATCCTTTGAAATTCATCTCAAATGCTCTCTTTCACATGAAACCTTACCTGCTTCCTTTGAACTTTCCTTTGAACTTCATATAACACTTTTGCATTTCAACTCTGATGCATCAACTGTGTAATATTTATGTCATATGTCATATAGCATCCCCTTACTAGACTATAAGTGCCTTGAAGACAGGGGGGGTGGAAGGGTTGCTTTATCTAAACTTTTTCTCTAGGACAGTACTGCATGCACAGTAGGTGCTTATCATATATCTGTTTGAATGAATCAATGTGCTCCATGCTGTTAGGAGCATGTGTACTAAAGTCTTGAATTTGATATGTACTACTTGTGGTTCAAATTATTTCACCTGTTAAAGGTTCAGTATCCTCATTTTATAAAATGA
The DNA here is from genome assembly GCF_016432865.1 of Antechinus flavipes. Taxonomy (NCBI): domain Eukaryota; kingdom Metazoa; phylum Chordata; class Mammalia; order Dasyuromorphia; family Dasyuridae; genus Antechinus; species Antechinus flavipes. The sequence goes on along the minus strand of NC_067398.1, from coordinate 302,545,863 downwards.
AAATAATAATATCTATGTTTATCCATCTGGCAGACTTGTAGTAAGGAAAAATATGTATATAGCTTAAAGGTTAACACAAATGTGATCTAGTACTATTTAGCTATTTTGTTGGCACTTCAAACTCCATGAACTAATTATCTTTCCTTCTAAAGATAGCTCCCTATTCCAGTTCATGATATCACCATTTTCTCATTTTATCTTCGCAATTTCTTTCACATTTATTTATTTAATAATTTGGGCCAACATTACCCTCCTCACCTTGCAACTTTATCACTGTCTGCTTTCCTTTGTCTTTCTACCTCTGCAATCCATCTTACATACACTGATTTCATTTTATAATATGCTGTTCTGCTCATGTTCATCTGATACTTTCAATAACTTCTCTGACTAAAAAAAATCCAAATTCATTAATAAAACATCAAAGTTCTGCAATTGGTGTACATTTTACCTTTCTCATCTAATCTTGTACTACTCCACTTCAAATATATTAGGTCATAGATTTAGAACTCAAAGGGACTTCAAAGACTAATCCAAACCCAATTTTACCATTAAGGAAACCAAGATACAAGGAGAATAAATAAATGACTTAAGTCGCATAAGCACAAAAGGATTAAACAGAAGAGGTCTGACTCCAGAGATAGAACTTTTTCCATTGTAATATATGGTTTGCCAGAAAAGTGAACTATGCTCTTTTCCTTGAATGTGACTTGTTTTCCTTTTTCCACTTATTTTAAATTCCATTTAGTTTAATTTTAATTTTTGTTTCATGTTCTCTTCCTCCTCATCACCCATTGAAAAGGTAAGAACCTGTTTCTATTTCTTTGCTCAATGCATTTTTTTCTACCTAGACTACCCTCCTTGAATTCTGCCTCATGAAATATTTTCTATTATTCAAAGTCCATCTATGAATAGGAATATTATTAATAGCATCTTGGGTCATTCTCAAAGTTTTTCTTAAGGGCTCAGAATCTTAATTTATTCAACCAGTTGGTGAACTAAGTTTCCTTTACCACACTTTACCACACAGTAAGCCCAAAGAATCAATTAGTTGAATGAAATAGTTAAGTTGGATAGTGCATGAGCAAACTAGTTCTTTTTAGGAATAGACAATTCAAATGCCAACTTGGGGAAAAAAAGTGGCACATTTGCTGAAGTTTTTATTGTATTTCACCCATTGTGACTTCTCAGATTTCCACTTGAATAAGTCTTAACTCCAAGTTAAATGGAGCTGAAGTCAGTGAGTCATATCACATTCCAGCCAAATTAATCTACCTTTTGCTACTTGTATAATCAATTCTATTTCTATCTATATATATATCAAATTCTTTGCACAGGCTTTCCCATGTTTAAAATGGTCTTTTTCATTGTCACCTTATAGAAACTAATTTTCTTCAATAATAACACTAACAATAAGCATTTATTAAGCATTTATTATGGGCACTGGGGATACAAAAACAGGTAAAAAGAAAGATATTTCCTGCCTTCAAAGAGTTTATACTCTAATGGAGGAAGTAACATGTAAAAAGGAGCTGGTTGAGAGGAACTTAGTGGTTATGTCTGGAGAACGATGAATGGACTATTTGGGGTCTTCCTTAAAATGGAGGTTCTGCAAAGAACTCATCAGTGGAAGGTGGGGCCTATAGTAGTAGAATGAGGAAGCAACTAAGTCATAACGGTGCCTCAAGAGATTTCCCTTCCCCACTTATTAGAACTCTGTCCCTTCCTTATTTTTTGATATTTATTTTTAATACGTTTTATTTGCTTATCTGTGTGCATATTGTTTCCTTCTATAAGAATACAGGTTACTTGAACATAAGTATTATTTTACCTTTGTGGCACAGTGCCTGACATGAAGTAGACACCCAATAAATACTGAATTGGATTCTGTTGAGCCAACTTCTGTATAACAGTGTGACTGAAATATTGAAGTAAATCTCCAAATTTCATTACATGTATTCCCATTGAAAGATTTGATTAAGAAAGTTCAATAGATACCCTTTGACCCAGCAGTGTTACTACTGGGCTTATATCCCAAAGAGATTTTAAAGAAGGGAAAGGAACCTGTATGTGCAAAAGTGTTTGTGGCAGCCCTGTTTGTAGTGACTAGAAGCTGGAAAATGAATGGATGCCCATCAATTGGAGAATGGCTGAATAAATTGTGGTATATGAATGTTATGGAATATTATTATTCTGTAAGAAATGACCAGAAGGATGATTTCAGAAAGGCCTGGAGAGACTTACATGAACTGATGTTGAGTGAAATGAGCAGGACCAGAAGATCATGATATACTTAAACAACAATACTATATGATGATCAATTCTGATTGACTTGGACATCTTCAGCAATGAGATGAACCAAATCAGTTCCAATGGAGCAGTAATGAACTGAACCAGCTACACCCAGGGAAAGAACTCTGGGAGATGACTATGAACCACTACATAGGATTTCTAATCCCTCTATTTTTGTCTGCCTGAATTTTTGATTTCCTGCACAGGCTAATTATATACTATTTCAAAGTTTGACTCTTTTTATACAGCAAAATAACTGTTTGGACATGTATATGTATATTGTATTTAACTCACACTTAAACATATTCAACATGTATTGGTCAACCAACCATCCGGGGGATGGGGTGAGGGGAAGGAGTGAAAAAGTTGGAACAAAGGATTTGCAACTGTCAATGCTGAAAAATTACCTATGCATATATCTTGTAAATAAAAAAAACCTATAATAATAAAAAATAAATAAATAAAATTAAAAAAAGAAAAATTAAAAAACCAAAAAACAACAAAAAAGGAAAGTTCAATAGAGTTCTTCACATAAATGGTTAAAGGCTCACTTTTTCTCATGAATGTTAACAGTCTAAGAGTAGTCAACAGCAAGAGAGTAGAAAATCAAGCACTTGTTTGAGCCCTTGCTGCTGTGGACATTCCTCCCCTTTCTCCCCCTCCCCCCCAGCCTTCCAGTTCAATGTTACTTTCAAGTAGAAACAGGAAGACTAATTATGTGGTTCTATGTATATTTTCTGGATAGCTCAGCAACCTTATTTAATCCAAGTTGAACAAAGCTTTGGATTGGAGATTGGAATAAAAATAACTTCAGGCGGGTTAAAAGGAAAAATTAACCTTGGTGTCAGGAATTAAGTTTCAAGGTCTGTGGGGGAAGTATAAGAGGAACAAGAGATCCAACTATTTGTACCCAGTTAGAGAGCCACTGGGCCCTGTCAGAGTTACTTAAGTCTATTAAATCTCTCTCTCTCTCTCTCTCTCTCTCTCTCTCTCTCTCTCTCTCACACACACACACACACACACACACTCACTCTCTCTCACACACACACACACTCACACACACACACATATTTCAACCCATGTAAATTAAGTAAAGCAAAGATATGCATATTTAGTTCCCAGGTTATGAATTATGCCAAGATCATGGGTTAAGAGCTGAAAGGGATCTCATAGGTTACCCAATCCAACTGTTTAATTTTTGTTGGCAAAACAACTACTCAGATGCCATTGGTTCTTGGTTAGAGTATCTGAGGAAGGGGACTATGATTTTGAGACCACAGGTTATAAGGAGGCCCTTGGTAAAGTTTTGTTTTGGGTTGGGGCAGGATGCCGATCTACATAAAAGATCTGATGTTCAGTTGAACATGACTATGGTGGGATGCATATAATTCTCTTCCAAAAGGATGAATTTCTTAATTCCTTAGCTCTTCCTACTTACTGAGCACAAGAATATATCTAGGAGAAGAATACCATAAAATCACTTTTTAGAATAAATAGCTAAAAAAATAATTGAAGCACAATTTGGAATCATTTAAGCTTTTAGGTTAATCTTCAGAGCAATATCAAATATAAAGACAAACATAATTATTTAGGTTAGTCATCTCTGCCTTTGAAACATAATATCATAGCTTCTCAAGCGTTTTTTGAAAATCCTGGGTCTTACAATCTCCATCAATTTGAAATATGTCTCTAAGCAAAACAGGTAATTGTTGGCAGAGAAGCACTCTCTCTCTATCTCACCTGATAGACATTTTGTTATCTTGATACATTTAACTATAGCATCTTATAATATGGTTTGGCCAAGTGGTGAAAAGAGGAGTTTCTTTCTTCATTCTTAGTCTATATTGGCACAAACAAATAAAAAACACAGATAACTTATATGAGAATCTGTGTAGACTGCTAGAAGATGAAGTCTTCTCAATTTGGGATGACTATTGGAAAGAAAAGTTAAGGCTAAGAAGAAAATCTGTGCTCTCAATCAATCTAGTTCTAGAACCACATAGGAGCCTAGATTTAAGACTTCTTAGTTGATCATGGTTTCCCAAACATATAGTACAAAGGTCCTATGAAGGGACATCCCACTGGCAGGCTTCTTATGATATCTGGAATGGAAATACTGGAGAGAATAGGGAAAGACTCAAAAAATGTTATCAAGATTAATCATCTCTGACTTTGTAACATAGCATCATTATATCTTAAGTCTTTTTTTCATAGGTTGAGCCTTATAAACTTCCTAACTTTCATTAGATTCCAATATATCACACACTACCTAGAGGCATCTAACATAGGGAAACAAATGAAATCAGCCAAATAACCTAATTCCCCAGAGCTATACTGTTATGGCATGAAAAAAAATCTCATTTGACTCCTTATCATCCTAGAAATGAGAATAAACTATGAAGCATCATAGGTAGTTTAGAAATACTTGGGAGCTTAAATTAACTTGGATGGCTTTAGGCTACCTCAGAAGAGAAAAGTAGTGCCTTTGTCAGATATTGGCAACTGACATTTCTTTCTGATCCATAGATCAATTATCCTGCCCTCCAGATAATAAATCATCTTTAGTACTTCATCCTCCTCACATATTCACACACACACACACATATGTGTGTGTGTTTATATGTGTATGTGTGTGTAATTTTTCTGAATAAAGCTAGGTTTCCATTTCAATCTGCTAGCTCAGCATTTTTCATTTCTTATCATTTCTGTTCGACAATCTCATAGGTGTGAAATAGTATCTCAGAGTTGTTTTAATTTGCATTTCTCTAATCAATAGTCAATTAGAACATTTTTTCATGTGACTATACATAACTTTGATTTCTTCTTTTGAAAATTGTGTATTCACATTCTTTGATCATTTATCAATTGGGAAATAGTTGTATTCTGATAAATTTCAATCGCTTCTCTATATGTTTGAGAAATATAGAGAAAACTTCCTATAAAAAAATTTCCATTTCCTTTTAACTTGAAGCATTTGGTTTTGTTTACACAAAACCTTTTAAATTTGATGTACTTAAAATGATCCATTTTACATCCTGTATAGTTTTTGTCTCTTGTATAGTCATAAATTATTTCTTTGTCCATAAATCTGACAAATAAAATATCCTATGCTCCCCTTTTTGACCTTATCTTGTTATACAATGTGAGATGTTAGTCTATATTTAGTTTTGGTCAAACTGCTTTTCAGTTTTCCCAGCAACTTTTTGTCAAATAGTGATTTCTTGTCTGCAAAGCTGGGGTCTTCAACACTATATTTATCAAACAGTAGATTCCTATCATCATTTACTACTGCATATAGTATGCCTAATCTATCCCACTGATCCACCACTCTATTTCTTAGGCAGTACCAAATGGTTTTAATGATTATTGATTTATAATACAGTTTGAGATCTGATACTGCTAAGCTGCCTTCCTTCATATTTTCCCCCCCATTAATTTCTATTATATTCTTGACTTGTTCTTCCAGGTGAATTTTGGTATTAATTTTTCTAACTCTATAAAATACTTTTTTGGTTACTTTATTGGTATGGTGCTAAATAAGCAAATTAATTTAGATAGAATTGTCATTTTTATTATATTGGCTTGGCCTACCCATAAACAATTAATTCCACAATTATTTTTTCTTTGAAATAATATTTTGCTTTTATCCCAATTACATGTAAAGATAATTTTAAATATTCTTTTGAAATAACATTTTGAGCTCCAAATTTTCTCTCTCACTCTTCTTTCTCCTCTTCCTTTATTCTCTCTCTCCTCTCTAAGACAATGAATTTGACATAAACCATACACCACAATCACTTTTAAAGGTGGTCATAATATTGTGGTATTTAGAATTGAAATGAATAAATGAAAATCATTTTAAAGTACTTTTTATATGCCAATCACTGTACTAAATGCTGGAAATAGAAACTTTTAAAATTAAAAATTTTCCCACTTAATAGTATTATATTTTCTCCAATTATATGTAAAGATAAATTTTGCAATATTTTCAGTTCTAAAGAATTTCTCTCCTTTTCTTATATCTTCCCCACCAAGATAACAAGCAATCTGGTATAGTTATACATATAAATCATTTAAAACATATTTCCATATTAGTCATGTTGTGAAAGAAAAATCAGAACAAAAAAGAAAAACATGAGAAAGAAAAAATTAAAAAGTGAAAATAGTACGCTTCCAGCTGCATTCATTCTCCATAATTCTTTCTTTAGATGTGGATGATATTTTCTATCCAAAATCTATTGGAATAGTTTTGAATCACCATATTTCTGAGAAGAGCTAAGTCTATCATAGTATGATAGTCTTGCTGTTATTGTGTATAGTATTTTCCTGGTGCTGCTTACTTCACTTAGCTTCAATTCATATAAGTTTTCCAACTTTTCTGAAATCAGCCTGCTCATTATTTCTTTCTTTTTTTTAAATAAAGCTTTTTTTATTTTCAAAACATATGCATGGATAATTTAACAACATTGACCCTGGTGTTTCAGATTTTCTCTTCCTTCCTCCACCCTCTCCCCTAGATGGCAAGCAATCTAATATATGTTAAACATATTAAAATATATGTTAAATCCAATATGTATAAACATATCTATAGAATTCTCTTGCTGCACAAGAGAAATCAGATCAAAAAAAGAAAGTAAATGAGTAAGAAAACAAAATACAAGTGAACAACAACAAAAAGAGTGAGAATGTTATGTTGTGATCCACATTCAGTTCCTACAGTCCTCTCTCTGGGTGTAGATCGCTCTCTTCATCACAAGATCATTGGAACTAGCATCAATCATCTCATTGTTGGAAAGAGTCATATTTATCAGAATTGATCATTGTATAATATTGATATTGAAGAGTAAATAGATTTCCTGATTCTGCTCATTTCACTTAGCATCAGTTCATGTAAGTCTCTCCAGGCCTTTCTAAAATCATCCTCCTGATAATTTCTTATAGAACAATAATATTCCAAAATATTCATATATCATAACTTATTCAGTCATTTTCCAACTGCTGGACATCCACTCAGTTTCTAGTTTCTTACCACTACGAAAAGGGCTACTACAAACATTTTTGCACATGTGGGTCCCTTTCCTTCCTTTAAGATCTCTTTGGGATACAGGCCCAATAGAAACACTGTGTCAAAGGATATGCACAGTCTGATAACTTTTTGAACTCTCTAAAATGGCTGGATCCATTCACAACTCTACCAACAATGTATTAGTGTCCCAATTTTCCCACATCCCCTCCAACACTCGTCCTTGTCTTTTCCTGTTATCTTAGCCAATCTGCTCATCATTTAGATTATTGAACATTAGTATTATTATAGAATATTATGGCACAAGTCTTCCATTACATTCACATACTACAACTTAGGGAATATAAATTCAATAGTGAGACAGTACTTACCCTTGTACACATCAAATTGTAATGGAAGAGATAACAAATATAGAGAGACAAGTGGCTTAGGTCCTTGTAGCCATGGTCATTGTTGGTTGATGTTGGAGAAATAGTAGCAGAATGGAGAATATTCAAGGTAAAAATGAGATTGAATGCTCTCATGGAGTTTAGACCTGAATGGTTTTGACTCTTATTTACTTCAGATAGCATCTATTTCCAGTGAGTGACCTCAGATTACATGTATTCCAATCACTTTATTTTACATATAAGGAAACTGAGGATTAGAAAAGAGAAATCACTTGCATCCAATCAGATGCAGTCAAATATAAAAAATTGGAAATGGATTGGAATCCACATTCACAAATTTGAAATCTAGTGCTCTTTTCATCATACAATGCTGCCTAAATTATTTAATTTTAATTTTATTTTATTTTTAATTTATGGAATAAAACAAGCATTTCTGTAACAGTATAAAAAAAGATGATTGTGCAAGAAACTGCAAATTTACCACACATAACCTATTTTTTTTCTTTTGGATATACAACTGCATAAGTGATTTGACAAGATACAGAATACTGCCAAAGAATATGAAAATCCCCCTTTTTTTTTCTGAGGCAATTGAGGTTAAGTGACTTGCCCAGAGCTAGGAAGTATTGCATCTGAGGCCAGATTTGAGCTTTGGTCCTCCTGACTTCAGGGCCAGTGCTCTATCTACTGTGCCATCTAGCTGCTCCAAAAACTCTTTTTAAAATTTGTTCATGCAGTGAATGATGACTGAGTACCTACTGTTTGCAAGGCACCTGGGAGGGATTAAAGGGCATAGGAAAAAAGTAGATAGTCTTTTACTCAGGAAGCTTACATGTGGAAAGGAAGATGAGTCTTTCACAGAAAGAGTACAGAGAAGAATGTGACAAACTATTTAATTGAGAAACAAAATACATAGGAGAGTGTTATCATTTGTAGCTGGTGAGAACAGGGGAGAATTTAATGGAATACCTGACATTTGAGCAAAGCAATGAAGAATGGTTAGGATTTTGAAAGAAAGAAATCTTGGGGAGATCAATCCAATTTGAGAAAACAAAGTTGAGTGAGCAAAAACAATCAATCAAGCAACAAAGTGTTTACTGAGCCAAATATTATACTAGATTCAGGCCTTAGGGATGCAAATAAAAACAATGAATGAAACATTCCCTGCATTCAAAGAGCTTACATTTCAATAGAGGAAACAAAATACATATGAGTATACAGAAAAATATATGTAAAAGCATATATAGATATACATAATATATATATATATAAATTATATGTAAAAGTGTATATATATAAGTAACATATATACGTATGTATATATACATATATATGTATATATATATATATATATATATATATATATATATATATATATATATATATATATTATAAACTACTGAGTGAGGGTCCTGGTACTAGCTTTTAGGAGATTCCAAAAAGGTTTCATGTAGAAGGTAAAGCATCTTCAAGAAGAAAAAGATTCTGTGAGACAGAAGGAAGGAGAGAATGTAGGATATGGTTAATAAAAAGGGACAGAGTTTGAAGATGGAGGACCATGTATTAGGAACAGAAAGAAGGACACTTTTACTGGATCATGGAGTCACAAATCATAGATGATAATGAGACAGGAAAAGTTGGGGCCAAGTTATGGAGGGCTTTACAAGCTAAACATAGGAGTTTATAATGGACTTTAGAGGCAATAGGATGGATCTCTTGGAGTTTATTGAGTAACAAGTGATATGATCATATCTCTGCTTAAGAAAAATCACTTTGGTAACTGTATGGAAATGCCTATCAAAATAAAATGAGAGCTTATAAACATTCTCAAACTGGCAAACCTTTTGCATTTTTAATACAAATTCCATAATTAAATATGACTTTCTAAATGCAATTGAGTTATATGTTTACATTAAGTAAGGTCTAAAGCTCATAGTACCCAACCTTAAAGGAAACTCTGTGATCATTTAGTACAACTCTCTCAGAAAAAAATGAAAGTTCAGAGAGATTGAGGGATTGCTCAAGGTCAGATAAACAGGCCGAAGCAAAGATGGGACTTGAACTCATATCCTCTGACTTTAAATATAGAGTCCTTTCCACTGCATTAGAACTATTTTTAGATAGTTTTAGATAGATAAAGAACATCTTTAGAACACATGGATGTGGGGAAACAATCATGTTTTAATAGAAGGTTTAGGATTATTTTATTTCAAAATATTTCAGCAGAGATTGTGATGTTTGAAAATTATTGAAAGATTTGATGCTGTTATTGTTGGTGATGGCATGTATGTGTATATGTATGTGGATAATTGCATATTTTTCAAGAGTTTCAGGAAGCTAGAGTCTCTTGGTAATATATGAACCACAGCTGGGGGGGGTATTTGACAGCTTTTGCCCCCCACTTTGGGGCACACTTGGCTTTTTTTTTTTGTTAGAAGAAATTCAATAGGTCAGGAAATGTTCATATTTTTATCTTGGCTACTTGGGATGATATGACAGTGTGAGTCAAGGTGAGCCTCTCTGGATACATCAAACACCAAGAAGGAAGTAGTGATTCTCTATATTGTATATAGCACTTTTTCTCAGGCTTAAGAGTGCTATAATTTTATTTCTCTTTCTCTCCCCCTCGCTCCCTCCCCCCTTCTCCCCACTTATCTTCCAGGAGATGTTGAAGCTGGTTGGTAGGCAGATTAGAAACAGGAATAACAAATTTGCAGCTATTCTCTACCCACTTGATGGAACTCATTCCTTATCCAGACCTATCTTATGTATTAGAAGTCATATGTATGCATATAACTCACTTGTTTTTAATCAAAGTGCCTGCTGGTTTTCTTGATATAAGTTTGGACTATGATTGATTTTGGATTACTCTACACCTTACGCAGTATTTGTTACTTTGTCTAAGGGCTAAAATGTTTACATATTTTATCTTCAAAAAATAAATTCAGTTTACACTATTTGATTTATTTAACCACCAAGGGCACTGCTAATCAAGTGCCTGACTTTGTTTAGTGATAAAATGTAATGACTGCGTATTTAAAATCAGCTGGAGTCAGGAATTCAGGTTAAGGGAAAAATCTTCAATCTTTATTGAAGAGGTGAAAAAAGATTGCGATAGCAATATGGGCAAGAAGGATTGCAATAGCAATATGGGCAGCTGCGACAGGAAGCCAACTAGCAGAGAGAGACCTGAGCTGAAAGGCCATGGCAATGACAATGCGAGCAGTCTTTCCTTCCCCTTCCTTTTCCACTCCCCTGCCTCCACCCACCAAAATCGTCATTTCCTATACAACACATCAGGACTTGCACAAAGAGTGGGCAGGGGCCATTCTTTCTCCAAGCTTATTTATTAATAGAGTATGGTCCAATTACTATTTAGCCTCATGTGCTTGGGACCTCAATGCATCAACTCGAGCCTCAGCCCATTACATCTCCCGCTTTCTTTTGTTTTAGAACACAGGTGATCATGCCATCCTTGACTCCTCAGGGAGGTCAGAGCCCCCAAGGGGAGGTGATCACACCCTCCCTGACTTCTCAGGAAAGGAGGTGAAAACACCAAAAATGGGTGATCACAACCTCCCTGACTTCTCAGGAAGGGAGGTGAAAGCACTAAAAAGGAGATAATCACGCCCTCCCTGACATCTCAGGAAGGGAGATGAAAAGCACCAAAGGGAAGTGGGGTTGCTAGCGGGTTTCTGGGCTGAAGAGTCTTATTATGCACAAACCCATCCACAGGGGAGGTATCACACAAGCACATAGTAATAACTCAGAGGCTATTAGTGATGACTTTCCCCACAGTCAGTGCAGGCTTGATGTGGTGTAACAAACATGAATTGTACACCCAAGTAATGGTATAACAAACAATATAAATAAACATGGTATTGTAAAAGATTGCCAGAAGTCCTAGAAGGAGAGTATATAAACAGCAGTCACACATACACCTTCTTCAGCAGCCAAGAGATAGTTCAAAACCAATCTATTGTTCATTGCTTCACATATCAGGGAATCCAATGATCCTCCCAAGTTTTTGAAGTCCTGCAAAAGTATTTTTATGTATCAGGGAATCCAATGATTCCAGCAGATTTTGAAGTCCTGTAAGAGTCTTATCATTTCTCAGAAAATCCAATGATTCCTGAGGGCTTTCAAGTCTTATGTCTTAAAGGATCCAATGATTCCTGAGGGTTTTCAAGTCCTACAACAATTTTATCATGTCTCAGAGAATCCAATAATTCCTGAGGGTTTTGAAGTCCAACAATTTTCTATGTCCATGAGTCAAATGCCATTACTGCCATGCTCTTTCAATGGTGAGCACAATCAGCAACAGAACCCAAACTTAGTCATTCCTATACTCACTACAATGGAAATACATGTTACTTGACACTGGAGAGCACTCAAAAGTAACATAGTTGGATATGACTTTAAGAGAATGGGCTACTTCTTTTCAGGAGCTCAGCTCCTTTTATGTGGTAGAGCTGTTCTCCATCGTTTAGACAACTAGAATTCATTCATATAAGCATGATCAATTCTTTAACTATATTATATTTATTTTAATTAATTTTATATTTATTGTAATTATTATCTTTAATTCTAATACAATTATTTATTCATAACAATAAGGAAAGAAATTGAGGGCATATTAAACAACCACTGCAAGTACTTTCTTCCTGTCCATAGCTCCTTGTATGCCAGGGCAACCAAGGATCTCAGGAGTTCAAGGAACATAGTTCAGGGGCTCAGATTGAAACCTTCTTGAGGGCAACTTAGTACTCTCTACCCCTTCTTTGGATTAGAGGTTAACTCTTCTTCTGGGTCATCCTGTCTTAGCTGAATCCCATGACTTAGTTCTGGCTGAAGTTTCCAACTTTTCGCTCCAAGATACATATCCCTGCCCAGAGAACCCAACTGACCATTAAAGTCCCATGAGAAAAACCTCTAGAGGGAAGAAGTTGATGACAGTTTTTCAATGGCCATTTCATATTCTCTTCTATCTTCTTGAAAAACTGATACACTGGTGAGAACCTGGATTATTTGCTGCTGGCTGAGTCTAACTTCATTGGTTCTTCAGACTTTTATGTATCAAACTAACCAGAAAGTTTAAATCCAGCTGATTTATAAATTAGTTCTCTTTCCATTCCATCTCCAGCCAATGGATCCTTTGGCTGATCCTTTTCCCTTTGCTGATAATGCTGCTGCTTCTGTGGCAGGAAGCTGATAGAACACAGAATAGAGCAGAAGTGCTACACTTAAGTATCCTATTTGATTTTATTTCCTCAGCTGCTGGTTCTCTCTCCTCTAAAAAAAAATTGTCTCATGGAAGTGGATTTCTCTGACAAAGAGACTTAACTGAGTTTCATTGGAGAAATGATGGACAGAAACAGCTACACCCAAAGAAGGAATACTGGGAAAGGAATGTGAACTATTTGCATTTTTGATTTTCTTCCCGAGTTATTTTTACCTTCTGAATCCAATTCTCCCTGTGCAACAAGAGAACTGTTCGGTTCTGCAAATATGTATTGTATCTAGGATATACTGCAACATATTTAACATATATAGGACTGCTTGCCATCCTGGGGGGGGGGAGGAGGGAGGGAGGGGAAAAAACAAAACATAAGTGATTGCAAGAGATAATGTCGTGTAAAAATTATCCTGGCATGGATTCTGTCAATACAAAGTTATTATTAAATAAAATAAAATTTAAAAAAAATTGTCTCATTTATTTTGTGCATAGCAGGTCTCTACTTATTTTTGTATGTGCTATTTCACCATTAGAATATAAGCTAGTTGAAGGCAAGTATTGTTTGATTTTAGTTCTTAAATTCCCAGTGCCTAACAGAGTCCTTTTGGTCATATCTGATTTTTCCTGACCCCATTTGGGTTTTTCTTGGAAAAGATACTGGTGTGTTTGCCATTTCCTCCTCCAGCTCATTGTACAGAGGAGAAACTGAGGCAAACAGGTTCTTGGTCACACAGATAATAATTGAGATCAGATTTGGACTCAGAAAGATGAGTCCTCTAGATGAGAACTCTATTCACTGTGCCACCTAGCTGCCCAGCACATCTTAGACATGTTCCATATTAGACACTAAATAAATGTTTGGTAATTGGCCAGAATTCTCCTGAAAATAACATCCTGGGATTCTGGAGCTGGACTAAAGAAGTGCAGATGAGGCAATTGATGTACAGAAAGGAAAGTGAGTTAATGACAGAGAAAGGATTAAAATTAAGGTCTCCTAACTTCTAATTCAGTGTTTTGCTCATTATATTGCATTCTATATAGGTGCATTTGCTTTACAAACAACCTTATAAATCTTAATATTTTCCCTCACCCACATTCTGGCCATATTTAGGGGTGGAAGTATAGGAGAATATGTATTTGGATTTCAAGGGTTTTTTGTTGTTCTCATTTCAAATTGCACAGAAACTCCTGATCACATTTCTAAGAAAGTATTACTAATCTAATGAAATGAATTCATACACTGGATGGAATTCAATTTGACCTGAATTCAGTTTATTTGCCTTTTTATTTGAAATTCTCTATAGCTACATGCTAATAAGAGATTGGTAGACTTGGGCAATGGTGTCAGTGCTTTTAAAGATGAGGACAAGGAAGACATGGAGGAACAATTTGTGGAGGACATTAGTCTCATGAGGTATAGGCAATCCTAACTGATATTTGGAATCCTTCTCCATAATCATCACTCTTAAAAGTATCAGGATTATTTTAGTCATACAGAAGGCCAGGTGACTGGATGGTATTAAACCACTGTATTTTGACTGTTTGTTCTTTGAGGTTCCAGTGTCCAAATATATGTTCTAACTTAAAAGTCCTGTATGATGCCTACTGGTCTTTCTGCCAAAGAAAGTCAGAATATGCCCCATTCTGGTATAATGTAAAATATTATAGACTTGTTCTTTCAGGAAAGTGTCTTTGAATGGGACATCATAGTTGGGGGATTTGATGAAACTGGATTTTATGAAGACTTCAAGCTGCTGCTCTGGTTAAAAGCAAAAGAAAGGCCTTGGGTAGAGAAATGATCTATAAAAACAAATCACACCTATTTTTACTAATTTTCAGAAAGTTGACACTAAGGATGAATTGAATGAATAAAAACATATTTTAAATACTTGCCATATGTTGAACCTAGTGACTAGGTGGCAGAGTGGATGGAGCACTAGGCTGGGAATCAGGAAAACTCATCTTCCTGAGCTCAGCTGTATGACCCTAGGCAGTCACTTAACCCTGTTTGCCTCAGTTTTTTTCCATCTGTAAAATGAGGTGGAGAATGAAATGGCAAGCTACTCTGGTATCTTTGACAAGAAAACCACAAAATGGGATCATGAAAAGTTAGACATGAGTGAAATGTGTCAAATATGCTAGAGAAAGAAAAATACTTTTTGCTCTCAAGGCTCCATTGGTAGAAAAATATAGAAAGGTATGTTTAGCTATAGGGCTGCAAGTCTTAAGTGTGCAGTGGTAGAGCTGAGGGCAAGGCCTGAAAGTTCTTGCATCAGTAGACTAGTTGACAGTGCCCAGGGTAAAAAGAGGCAGATGGTAAGATCCAGAAGATTAGCGTAAGAAATGTACATACAATCAGGATGAGTGAAGAGAATTTGGAAGATAAAAAAAATTTCAGAATTGTCAGGGACCATCCAATCCTATTTCAACCTAACTAGAAATCCTTTCTTACAACATCCAAGACAAATGATCCACTGTGATCTCCACTTCACTAGAGGTTTTCAAATTGATGTCTCCTGGAATATTCTTCATTTGTGGGTTGGGTCCAATTCTGAAAGAAAGTCTGATTTCTTCTCCCTTGAAAAGTCTTTCATGAGAGGGGTTACTTGCATTCTTCTACCTTTTATAAGCTCTAGAGTTTATGGATATGAGAGAAACATTGACTGTGTACTTCTACCTGGAGTTTATGGCAGAGGTTAGAAGACAAGGGAATATTTAATAATCCTTTTGTCTATATTTTTCTACTTAAAACTATTGAGAAAACAATACCACCTAAATTTGCTAAGAGTATTTTTTCCATTAATTGAATCCTACTAATTGAACATATTTTATTCTCCACCCCCTGCCTGTTTTGTAAAGAGATAGGTATCTAAAAGGAACATCAAACACATGGGGGAAACACATCAGACTACTGGGGGAAATGCACAATTCAATATAAATATGTTGCTATATCAAAATGACTTCTATTCTACAAAATGACTTCTATTCTCTTAATAATAACCCTGTAGCAATACAATATTGTGTATAAAGAATTAGTCATGGAATTAGGAAGACATGTATTCAAGTTCTACCTTTCTCTTGTACTGGCAATGTGAGCCCCTTTCCTACAGGAAACAATCTAGACTAAGTTGCCCAGAAAGCACCCAGATGCACGGGTAGAACTTCTTAACTGAAAACTCTTTACATCCATTAAATTGCAGGTCTAAACCCAACCAGAATATTTTAAAAAACTTTATCAATAATCCTTGAAGATATGAGAATCTGAAAGGGAGATTGCAATGTATTATATGTCGTAGGACCAGGCTCAGGCTGACAGACTTCCCAAATCACATTAGGGATATAAGGGATAGGAGACCGAGGGAGGGAGGGAAAGAGAGAGACAGACAGATAGACAGAGACACATATATGGAGAAAGAGACAGACAGAACCAGAAATATAGAGACAGAGAGAGACAGAGACTGAGGAGAGATAGTCAATTTCCCATAGACAGTGACCAAAATAGAAATAGACAGAGAGAGGGAGGAGAACAGAGAGACATAGAAAGTGACAAGAAAAAGAGCGAGAGGGAGAGAGAGAGAGAGAGAGGTAGATAGAGACAGAAAGAGGCAGAAGTAGTGAAAGATTGAGATCGAGAGAGATAGAGAAAGGTGAAGTTTATTTAAATATTAAAACTACCCATAAGAATCCCAACTGTCTTTGGAGGGGAGTAAGGGAAATGGTTGGGAAGAGGGCCTTACTTTGAAAATGTATGATAATAGAATCAGTTACATTTTCTTTACCGGCATGATTAGAGGAAGTATAATTGGGTAAGGCAGGACTAGATATGGATTGCTTTTTATGGTATTCATAGTTGACATCCTGGAAGATTTAATGTATTCCTTTACAGCAGCACCAATGATCTCATTGTGTCAAAATAGCAAGATACAAGTAATCATTGAAGAGTAAGGACTCTTGGGCTCTAAGCCATGTACTTTATCCTATGACATACTACAATTCCCTCCTAATTCTCTTCAAGGCTCCCAAGGCTGGCAAAGAGGTAGTCTTTATCCCTTGTTTATCAAATGAGGTCATGGATTAAAAAAATACTTTGAAAATTATGTAAGACTGTATGACTATTAACTCATCAGCTCTATCATCAATACTGTATGATTATAGGATTGTAGAATTAGATGGGATCTCAGAGATCATGCAGATCAATTATTTTATTTTACAGATGAGGAAAAAGAAGTCAGGATAATGAAGTGATGTACCCAGACTCACATGAATAGTAACTGATGGCAGAACTTGCATTTGAACCTATATTCTCTGACTCCAAAGACTGGATTTTTTCACCCTAGTAGATCCTTGCTTGGAAACTACATGTAGACAATAGAGGCAGACTATCCAGGCTGTGTTGTATTGCCAATATTTATATAATTCATATTGGTGATAAGTAGATCAGGCTGTAAATCTGTGCAATACATGTACATGGTAACTATAGCCAAGTCTGTCTTCTTCTAGAGGAAGAAGAGTTGATCTGCAGTTTTCCTGAAAGAGCTCTCTCTACCACCCTCATATATTTTAAATTCTATTTATAACCTTGCCAAAGGACTCAGATTTATAGACACTAGTTTGCAGACCATGCAGGTTGAATTGCTCTGCTGAACTATGTGGAATAAATCATTGGGTTGGGGACAAATTTTGCAGCTTGGAAAGTGGGTGTGTTCACAGCAAGCCCATAGGGACAGTGAGGGACATGACATATCCAGAGGGAAGTTGTTTTAGAAAGAGATGCATTCATCAATAGATGACAATTTGGCAGAGGAAAGAGGCTGGGAACAGTAGCACTTGGCTATTACTTAAGCTTCATTAAGTTGCTTGCAAATGAGACCCTATTAAATAAAGTGATTTTGCTTTGGGGGGGGGTTCAGAGGAATGTCTTTATAGATTACTCTACTGCTGAATCTATAAAAAACAAATTCTTTGCAGGTAGAAAAGGGCCTGTGCCAGAGACATAGAATATTGGGGGGAAAGGGACAAGAGGGGATATCTAGGCCAATATCTTGATTTTTATAAAGAAAGCTGAGGCACAGAGAAGTCAAGTGATTTGATAGAGGTCATTTTATAAATGCCACATGTATCACTGTTACCAACATATTTACACTAAAAAAATCAAATTAAGATAATTTGATAGTCAAAGTACTGTGTTAATTTCTGAGTTTCATATATTATGAAGAACAATGATAAGCTGTGTGGTGTCTAAAGAAAGGGCAACCAGGACAGTAAATGCTATAATGAGCACTAGCTGAAAGAAAAATAGATGTATAATCTAGAGAAGAGAAAATATAAGTGGGGGGTGGTGGTGGTATTTGAGCTTGATTCTGATTGCTTTGTTTTTTCTATTACTTTTTTGATCCTATATGGAACCTGCAAAGTCATCTAGCCCTAGTCCCTCTTTAGAAGAAACTGAGGCCCTAAAAATGACTTGTTAAAAGTTACATAGTTAATGACAGCCCCAGAATCAAGTTTCCAATCCAATGATTTTTCTATCATATCATGACAGGTTTTCATAGAGTTATCAAATTTTAGATTTAGTGGCATTTGTAGAGATCACTTATTATAAACCAACATGTAGCTTAAAAAACATTGTCTTTACAGCAAGCTTGACAGTGGACATGTGGCCTTGGCTTGGAGATGTCCAGAAAGAATGAAGCCATTGCCTCCCTAGGCAACTCTTTTTTTTTTTTTTTTTGCTTTGCATGCTGTTGCTGTAATTTCCCCTGAAATTAATACTAAATTTACCTCTTGAATGAACAAATGGATGAATGAATGAAAGCATTTATGAAGGGTTTACTTATTTGTATCCAGAGTTTACTTTCTATATTAAATATTTTGCTAAGTGTTAGTATTTTCTTGTTACTGTTAAATAGTTTCAGTCATAATTATAACCCCATTTGGGGTTTTCTTAGATAAAGATACTGAAGTGATTTGGCATTTCCTTTTCCCACTCATTTTACAGATGAGAAAAATAAGGCAAATAAGAGTAAATGGCTGATTCAGGATTACATACCTAATAAATGCTGGAGGCCAGATTTCAGATTTTTGACTTTAGCATTGTGCTCTACCCATTGCAACACCTAGGTGCCCAAGTATTGGTATACAAACACAAAATTTAAGATAGTTTCTGTCTTCAGTGAACATACATTCAAATAAGGGGAGACAATGTAGATGAATGATGATTGGGCAGGTGCATTTTGGTTTGCAAAATTATTGGATAGGAATGAACTGACCCTTCAACTAATTCTTTGGGTTATGCCCTTTAGATAAGTCTTACATTTATTAGCTTTTCAAATATTTGAAGGTAGCTGACACATCCTCCCCGCTCCACCCCAACCCCCCCACTTATATTTTCTCTTTTCTAGATTATACATCTATTTTTCTTTCAGCTAGTGCTCATTATAGCATTTACTGTCCTGGTTGCCCTTTCTTAGACACAACATAGCTTATTATTGTTCTTCATAATATACGGAACTCAGAAATTAAAACAGTAGTTTGACTATCAAATTATCTTAATTTAATTTTTTTAGTGTAAATATATTGGTAACAGTGATAATGACTACAGTGACATAATTTATAAAGCATTTTAAGTTTTACAAAGTGTTTTATATAGTAAATGGTATTTCATTTAATCCTCACAACAATCCTGGAAGGTAGTTGCTATTGTTATCTCAGTTTTATAAATGAGAAAATTGAAGTTAAGAAACATTTAGTGATTTGCCCAGAGTTATCCAGCTAGCGTGTGACTAGGGCAGGATTTATATTCAACTCTTCCTGATTATAATCTAACTCCTTTTCCCATTCCAACACAAGCTACCTGGAGCTCTAGGGAATGCCATTATACTTCTGGATTTTATCATCCCATTTGAAAGAATGGTCCATGATATTCTTATGGACAAGACAGAAGATAACTTTCCCCACAATTCTGGGATATTACTTTATAAATGAGAAGTGACTTGCTTGTAGGAGAGCTAACAAGTTGTGCATATGAATTGAGGTCTCTTGACTCCCTATCCAGCACTTTTTTGATTGTGTGCCACATTTCCTTCAGGCTAAATAACAATATATTTACAAATATTGAGGAGAGTTTTAAATGACTAATGCAAAGGCAGTGATTAATAGAAAGGAGACCTGTAGTGTGGTGGGCCCGGATCTTTTTTATTATTCAACATTTTTATCAATGATTAAGTTGTGCTAATGGATGATGTGCTAATCAGGTTTGTAGGTGACACAGAAAGGAAAGGGAAAGCTAACATCCTGAATAACTGAGTCATCATATCAAAAATCATTGATTGAGCAGGATGAATACAGAGAGGACTGGCAAGACTTACATGAACTGATGCTAAGTGAAACGAGCAGAACCAGGAGATCATTATATACCTCAACAACGATACTGTTTGAGGATGTATTCTGATGGAAGTGGGTCTCTTCGACAAAAAGACCTTTAATTGATCAAAGATGGACAGAAGC
The DNA here is from genome assembly GCF_016432865.1 of Antechinus flavipes. Lineage (NCBI taxonomy): Eukaryota > Metazoa > Chordata > Mammalia > Dasyuromorphia > Dasyuridae > Antechinus > Antechinus flavipes. The sequence goes on along the minus strand of NC_067398.1, from coordinate 302,525,420 downwards.
AGCTACACCCAAAGAAAGAACACTGGGAAATGAATATAAACTGCTTGCATTTTGGTTTTTCTTCCTGGGTTATTTCTACCTTCTGAATTCAATTCTCCCTGTGCAACAAGAAAACTGTTCGGTTCTGCACACATATATTGTATCTAGGATATACTGTAACCTATTCAACATGTAAAGGACTGCTTGCCATCTGGGGGAGAGGGTTAAGGGAGGGAGGGGAAAAATCGGAACAGAAATGAATGCAAGGGATAATGCTGTAAAAAATTACCCTGGCATGGGTTCTGTTAATAAAAAGTTATTTTAAAAAATCATTGATTGACTAGAACAATGGTTCTCAAAGTATTGTGCCATAAATATCAGGAGGTCTGCAATGTCAAGACTATTTTCATAATAATACAAGGCCTTTTTTTTTTAAACTTAAAAATATCAATAGAGTTAACACATACGGGCACAAATTCTTTTGGGGGTCTTCAATAATTTTTAAGGATTATAAAGAGGTCCTGAGATGACAGAGTTTGAGAACTGCTGGGCAGAATTATAGGCTGAATCTGACATGGTGAGATTCTTTAAAGATAAATATAGAGTCCTACCCTTTAGTTTAAAAAAAAACTACCAGAGAGAACAGGATAGAGGCACAACTAGACAATGATTTGTATGAATGGACATTGGAGGATTAGTTGACTAAAAATTAAAAAACAATCTTCATGGCTTCCCTACAACTTTTCTATAAGTTAATACCACTTTGGGTAGCATGGTGTCCAGAATAAGGACATTGGTAGAGCTTTGGCATTTTGCATTCTTCAAACTGGAGTATTTTTCTCAATTCTGACCACCATATTTTAGGAAACTTATTGTCAAATGGGTTGTTTTGGTTTGGGGTTTACCCATGGAGGAGGCTCAGGAGGGTAAACCCCAAATCAAAACAGCCTTGTTATGGTGTTGAATAGATTCCTGTTCAATAGTAGAACAGGATGTACAGTGTGCAGGATGTGCAATTTGGTTACATTAGATAACATTAAGAGTCCTTTTCTACTCAGATATTCTGTTATTTTGACAATTAAAACTGGACAGTACATTCCTGGCACACAGCACAATAGGAGCTTAATAAATAAATATCCATTCAGAACCTATATATGGAGGATGTTGCTAGATGATGAGGTGGTAATTCCAAAGAATGAAACAAGACATTCTCAGCACACTTGGATCCTAAAAGAAAGAGTAATAGATCAGTGGAGATAGAGAAAGAGAGAGAGAGACAGCGACAGAGGCAAAGAAGCAGCGATTCAGAAATAGAGATAGATGAGACAGATGATTGAAATAGAGATAGAAATAAAAATAAATTAGAAAGAAAATAGAATTAAAGATTAGGTAGATAAAGATGGATATATATATATATATATATATATCTCACATATATAGACCATAATTAGATAATTCATTAAGTATTTAATATATGCCAGGTATTTTGCTAAATTCCAGAGATAAAAACACAAACATGATAACCCCTAATTTTAAGGAATATACCAACTAATAATGGAAGATAATACATAAAGCAAAAATAGAAAAAAAGCCAAGAGTGAAGTGAGCATGGTGAGTCCTTCTTGAAAGGATGGTCCAAGATATAAGTGTACAAATGAAAAATAAAGATAATAAATTCAGAATGTTTAAGTGAAAGGTGAGTTGGGAGAGTACAATAAATTGGAGGATTAGGAAAAGCCACATGTAGAAGATAGTATCTGAATTTTTTCATGAGTGAAGAGTGGGATGATGAGACAGAGATGAGAAAGAAGTGCACTCCAGCCACTGAAGACAGCTATGAAAAGGCCTGGAGATGGGAAATACTATTCTTACATGTGAGGAATAGAAAAAAAAAACAATTTGACTAAATTGTGGAATAGGATAGGAGGAATAAGGTAAAAAGAGACTGAAAGATTATTTGGGCAAAGGTTACCAAAAGCTTTAAAAAATTTATATTTAATCATAGAAGGAAGGGGAAGTCAGTAGAGCATATTGAGTATGTGAAGAAGTATGTGAAGGTTTTTGCTAAAAGAAAAGCATTTTGCAAATGGACGAAAGGGTAGACTAGAGTGATGCAATATTTTAGCCAGGGAGAACAATTAGGAGGCAGTTGCAATTAGTAGTTATATGAGTAGAGAGAAGTCATATATGAGAAGTATAGTGGAGGATGAAATAGTGAAATTTAGCAAATAATTGTATTTGTGGAGTGACAGAGAATGAAAAGCAAAGACTAAGCCAACCATTTTGGAAAGTAATTTAGAGTTATGCCCAAAGAGCTATCAAACTGTGCATACCCTTTGATCTAGAAGTATCTCTACTGGATATGTATCACAAAGAGATCATAAAAAAGGGAAAAGGTGGGGGCAGCTGAGTGGTGCAGTGGATAGAGCACCAGCCCTGAAGTCAGGAGGACCTGAGTTCAAATCTGACCTGAGAAACTAAACACATTCTAGTTGTGGACCCTGGGCAAGTCACTTAACCCCTTACTGCCTCAGCCAAAAAAAAAAAAAAGGTGGGGGGACCTGCAAAAATGTTTGTAACAGCAAGGAACTAGAAATTGGGGGGTGCCCATCAGTTGGGAAATGCCTGAATAAGTTATGGTATAAGAATGTTATGAAATATTATTGTTTTATAAGAAAAAAATCAGCAAGATAATTTCAGAAAGACATGGAGAAACTTAAATGAACTTATGCTAAGTGAAGTGAATAGAACTAAGAGAACACTGTATAAAGCAACAATGAGATTATGATCTGATGATCATCTCTGATGAATATAACTAATTTCAACAGTGAGGTGATTCAGAACAATTCCAATGGACTTTTGATGAAGAGTCCCATCTCCATCCAGAGAGAGAATTGTGGAGACTGAATGTGAATCACAACATAGTATTTTCACCTTTTTTTCCATTTTTCCCCCAATCTGATATTTCCTGTATGGCATGATAAATGTGGAAATATATATAGAGGAATTGCACATATTTAATATATATTGGATTACTTGCTTCTAAGGGTGGGGTAGAGAGAATGAAGGGAGAAAAATTTGGAACACAAAGTTTTGCAAGGATGAATGTTGAAAACTATCTTTGCATATATTTTGAAAATAAAAAAACTACTGACTTAAAAGAACTAATGCAAAACAAAATGAGTAGAACCAGGAAAAGATTGTGCACAGCAATAGCAAGATTATATGATGATCAGTTCTAAATGATGTGACCCTTTTCAACAGTGAGGTAATTCAGGATTTGTGATGGAGAGACCCACCTGCACCCAGAGAGAGGACTGTGGGGACTGAGTGTGGATCACAACATAGTATTTTCATTTTGTTTGTTTTTGTTTGTTTGCATTTTGTTTTCGTTCTCATTTTTTATCTGATTTTTCTTGTGCAGCATGATAAGTGTGTAAATACATATGGAATTGCACATGTTTAGTTCTCTAGGGGAAGTAGAAGGAAGAAGATAGAAAAAATTTGGAACAAAAAATTTTGAAAAGGTGGAAGTTGAAAACTATCCATATATTTTGAAAATAAAAAGCTTTTAAAAGAAAATAAAAAGTTATAATTTAAAAAAAACAGAAAAAAGAAAGACAGGATAATCTTTAGCTTATTAATGTGGAAGACCAGAAGACTGGTAAATATCTTTAATAGAAATAGGAAAGGGGCATCTAGGTGATGCAGTGGATAGAGCACCAGCCTTGAAGTCAGGAGGACCTGAGTTCAAATTTGCTCTCAGACACTTAATACTTCCTAGCTGTGTGACCCTGGACAAGTCACTTGACCTCAATTGCCTCAGGGAAAAAAATAGAAATAGAAAAGTTTGAAAAAGAAGGTGGGTTTGTAAAAATGTTATAAATAGGTTGGGATGAAATGTTTCTAGGACTTCCTATTTGAAATGTCCAAAAGACTGCTGATGATATGGAACTGAAGCTTGTGGGGAATCAATGAGCAGACATTAGAGAAAGAGAAAGATTTGGCTCAATACTCAATATTTGGGAAGAACATCTGGACAGTAATTGTGCAAAAGTAGAATGGACTGCCATAGGAAGTCTTCAAGTAGAAGTTATATGAAAACTTGTCATCAATGTTGCAGAAAAGTGGCGTGTGTGTATGTGTGTGTGTGTGTGTGTGTGTGTGTGTGTGTGTTATTGACATAAGTGATTAAAAAAAAGTTCTGAGGTAGAGTTTTAGGGAATACACATAGCAAAAGCACATGTTAAAATTGGGAAGTGTTTAAACAGGTAAGAAAAAACCCTTAATGCAGAGAGAATAGAATATGGAAGAAGAAAACATGGTTGACACTGTTAAATGCAGCAGACAGGTTAAAAAGAATGGATGCTGACAAAAAAATCATATTTGGCAATTAAGAGGTTGTTGACATTTGGAAAGAATTGTTTTAGTTGAGAAATGAGAAAGGAAACCAGATCAAGGGTGGAAGAATGATAGGGAAAAAAGCAGAAAAAATTGGTATTAATAGCTTTTTTTTTTTTCTGAGAGCTTATATAGTATCTTACCTCACAGAAAGTGTGGAGTTATTTTTCCCCCAAGAATGGGGAAGACTTGAGCATGTTTAAAAGCAGCAGGGAAGGATGCAATAGGTAAAAGAGGCTGAAAGTTAGTGTAAAATGGAGAGTGATTGAGATTGCAATCTGATGGAGAATATGGGTCGGGAGGAGATCAAGGACATTATATAGATGCGTTGGCCTGGGTAAGAAGAAAGAACATTTCATTGTCAGACCCTGGGGGAAAGTGTGTAAAAATTATGAATGATGAAAAGAGATTTTGAAATGAAGAGAAGCAAACAAAAGGAAGGAAACTTAAAGTAAAGAGACTCAATTTTGTTCCGAAAATATGATGAGAGAGATCCTCATCATAGTATATATTTATAAATATTATATATGTATAGGTACATGTATATACACACAGATACATATGTATACACACATATATGTATTCACAGATACATTCAATGTAGTTGGAGAAACAGAAATTTTCTTCTCCACCCCTAGGCTTTCCTCAATAACTTGACAACATAGTCTTTAAGCAAGGTTGTATTAACCTTTGACATAACCTCTTTGATATTATAGCAACACTCCAAAATTTTGCATAAAGATATCAAGCCAAAACTAAAATTTTCTTGTTTATATATTGCTTCAGAATCATTCTCTATTCTGTGGATTTATCCTGTATCCACAACTAAAACAGAAACTTAAGTATAGAATCTCCATGACTACTTTAAATAATACTTAATGAGATGAAGTAATACAGAGAGGACAGAGGGCAGGCTTTGGAGAAAGGATGACCTGTTTGAATCCCATCTCTGAAGCTTACTAACTCTATGTCTCTGGGCAAGTCACTCAACCCCTTTCCTGCCCAGACCATACTTTAAGTATATAAGTTAAAGAGTAGCTGTAGCTTTTCATCATAGAATAGTTCCCTATTCCTGAGAAATCGTAGTTCTAGTAAAAACTAAAGCTAAAACCCAAATTCATATTTGCAAGACAGTGATTCATCAAATGCTTTACATCCATTTTCTTATTAGTCTCACAATAATCAATTTGAGAAAATAATAGCAGTATTATACTCCCTATTTTACGAGTGAGGAACCTGAGGCTCAGGGAAAAAAGGCAATCTGTCTGAAGTCACATAGTTTATAAACCACAAAGACAAGACTCCTACTTAGCTCCTCTGATTACAGATTCATTGCAATTTCCATTGCCTTATACCATTTATGTGATTCTTGTGTTCCCCTGCTTAAGTGCTGGAGTTCGGTAAGCAGAGGAGACACGAACAGAAGAGTCTTTTACAAATAGCATCTATGATTCATGAGTAAATGAAAAGTTCTGATCCATTCTAATCTAATCCAATGAGCATTTATTAACCACTTGCTGTATGTATATAAGGTTTTATTCTTGGCAAATCCAAGAAATACAACAATCAAGTGAAAAACAGTCATGAGCTAAATGATCAATACAGATAGAGAGAACCAAATTTTCAGAGAAAGGAGAGATGTGCAGTTGGCAGGATCAGAATCTTTTATGTGGGAAGCAGGAGTTGACCTAGGTCTTGAAGAATGGATTAAATCTGAATAAGTATAAAAAATCTTCTAGGTGATCGTGACTTAGGCGAGAATTGTAGAGATGGAAATGCATGGCTGGACATGCTATTTATAAAATAGAAGCTTATGTTCAAAAATGGAGTATTCATATACCATCTGCATAGTGTCAGAGATAGTATGCACCTAGAGACCAAGGACTGCATCTATTTAGAGTTTAGAAAGATATTTTCAAGGCTAGGCATGTATTGGATCTTAGTTCTCCTGGATGAAGTTAAGCTTGACAGTAAATCAAACTCTGAGAGAACTTGCAATTTCCACTGTCCATTTTAATAGATCATTATCAAGTCTGTGTGGCCTGAAGCTGAGCCATGGCTATTAAAAAAAAAAAAAGAGTTCATCAGAATAGCCAAGAAATAATGTGTCCTTATTTCAGACAAGACATCATTCTTTTCAGACCAATCAAAGCCTGATCCATGATTCAGTGTCAGGCTGCTTTCTGACAATTGTATTTGTCGGAACTTGAGCTGAGTTGAGGAGGAAGAAGAGATAATAAGATTCTAGGGTCATCATTACCTTACATGCCATCTAGTCCAATCCTTCATTTTATTTTGTTTTTTAAAATTTCATTTTTTCAATCAATAAGCATTTATTTTCTTTCCTTACTACAGAAAAAATAAAGGGAAAGAAAAATCAAAACCTCTGCAAACAAATATGACTTTCACTATGCAGTCAAACCAAGCAAATTCCCAAATTTGTGTTATGCCCCAAAACATAGATTTCATTCTGTATATGAAGTCCAATTTTGTAAGAGGTGGGTACCCTGATTCATCACCACTCCTTTAAAATCATGACAACCTTTTTGTTTTAAGGTGAGGTAACTAAAGTGCAGAAAAATAATTAGTAAGTGACCTATTGAAGGTTACATGGGTTTTAAACAATAGAAGTGATATTTGAACCTGGATTCTTCCATTTCCTGTATTAAATTCTTGCCACTATCCCCTTCTGCCTCTATGTATAAGGTTAGAAGAGACCTTAGGAAAACTTATAATAATGACTCATATTTATATTGTCTGTTACCGTGACAGAAAACTATGTACTCTATCTCTTTGGATCCTTACCACCTTCCTATGCAGTAGCAAAGGTGGATAACTCCATTTTACAAATAAGGAAACTGAGGTCATCAAAGTGAATTGTCACCCTGGCATGGGTTCTATCAATAAAAAGTTATTAATTAAAAAAAGAAAAAAACAAAGTGAATTGTCAGTCAGTCAACAAACATTTATTAAACAATTGCTAAGTGTCAGTCTGATTCAGGTTACAAAATGTAAACAAGATATATGCAGGATAAATTTCAATCAAAGTCACACATTGTAAGTGATGGCGCTAAGGTTCAGATTTTATATTTTCTGATTCCAAGTCTATTTTTCATTAAAGGGATATGTAACACTCTATCTTTTGAAAAATAATTGTACAGTTATTATTAAATAATAGTAACTCATATTTGCAATTGAAAACTCATAAAGCACTTTCTCCCTAACAAGTTTGGAAGGTGAAATGTTCTTGTCATATTCATTTTAAGGATGACTTTCTCTATTTCATTTCCATGTCTTTACATAGGCCGTTTTGGATAATTGGTAATACTCTTCTCTCCTTACTATCACTTTTTAAAATAGATAATTTCAACTAAATGCTATCTCCTCCATGGAGTCTTCCTCAATAACAAGTGTAGCTCCTCACCACCTTAAATTTTTTAATTTTAATTTTGTAAATCCTTATATGTACACATTTTCCTTCTATAGAGAATGTAAACTCCTTAAGGGCAGGCATTTTTTCCTCTTTTTCCTTATGTTCCTCATGTCTAGAACTATGATTGGTACATAATAGATCCTTAATAAATATTTGGTTGATAAATGATGAAGTGAGGATCTGACTGTTTAAATTGTTTGACCATATTCACATAGTAAGTGTTGGAGGCAAGATGTGAACCCCTGTCTTTCAATTCCAAGATCAACACTCTTTTCTACACTATGTTCTCTCTCAATTTGAAAATATAGAAAAATAGAAGTTTTAAAAATTAGATCTCTCATTCTCATTTCATAAGTAAACCTGATCTTTTCTCCACTTTCTAACTGTAGTATGTGTATATGTATGAATGTAATATGAAAAAAATTTCCAGAAATGAATTTTTAGATTGTTAGGGATTTTCCATGGATTCATCTATTTCTTTATGAATTAAAACAGATTTTTTTTCCAATAACAAAAATTGATTTTTCTCTCTCCTTCTCCACCATTGGGAAAAAACAAAGAACAAACACTTGTAACAAATACGCAGTCAAGCAAAATGAATTCCCATATTGACCATGCTACCAAAGCATGTAACATTTTGTGCCCTGAATCTATTACCTCTCTGTCAAGAGAAGATTAGCTTACTTAATCACTTATACTTTGGTCTTGTCGGTCAGAGATCTTGAGGTTTTCAAAGTTTCTTATTGCTATAATTTAGTTTTTGTATGAATTATTCTTGTTCTGCTAATTTCAGCTCACAGGTTTCACTGAAAATCTTTCCAAGTTCCACTAAAACAACCATTTATCACTTATTCTGGCAAAATATGATTCTATTACATTATTATATCACAATTTATTTAGATATTCTCCAATTGGTGGATACTTCTTTATTTTCCAGTTCTTTGGTAGTATGAAAAGAGCTGCTATAAATATTTTTCTTACCCATTGTTCCCTTAATTCATTCTTTGATCTTTTTAAGGATTATACCTGGTAATGATATTACTGAATCAATATCACTGTAGTCATTCTTTGGGCATAGTGCCATATTGCTTTCATGAACACTGACTTCTAAATTCTCAACAATAGCCCCAAACTCTTCTTATTTTAAAAGCTATTAAACTCCTATGTAAAGATGTGTTTCCTTTCTCTATAAACATATTCATACAGAAAGCTATGCATGTGGTTTATTATGTGGATATATCCTTCAATATAGTATAGAGCTGCTTCTAGCAAAATACACCTCCTCCCCTCAGATATATTTATATCTATATTTACAGTTCCCTCCCTCCTCCTCCTATTTCTCTCTCTCTCTCTCTCTCTCTCTCTCTCTCTCTCTCTCTCTCCATTAATGAGTTAATGGAAAATTCCTATTCATTTGGAAATTCATTTCTGGCAATTTTTCTTCATATTACATATTTAGACCTCAAAGAATATAAATGGCTCTATCACATGATGAAATGGAAAGTAAGATTTCAAAGGCTGGATTGATAGTGGGTTGGTGATTGACAAAGAAAGATGCACAAATCACACACATGATTAGGCAATGTGAGATCTAAACTGGCATGGGACACAAGGCTAATGACATATAGGATAAAATCCTCAAATTCCACTTTGGCAGACCACAAAACTCAGTAGCTGCTATGTTAAAAATAGAGAAGGAAGTGATTAAAGAGATCCTTTCATGAGTTTAAACAGCCTGTGCCTTATCATACTATGATAAGAACTCAATAAAATGAATTTTAAAAAATGTCAGTATGGTTCAGTGGAAGGAGTACTAGATTTACATTAAAAGACTCAAGTTTGAATTTCTACCTTGTCATTTATATCAAGAATTCTTAAACTTTTTCTTCTTGGGACTTCTTTTCTCCTCAGAATTTTTTTTTACAGAACTAGTATATAAAGTAGATATGTAAGTCAAACATTTATTTGATTATAAATCATAATTAGTTGATAATAAATCATAATTTCACAACCCCCACACTCAGTTATGTGACTTTATGTAGAGTCATGACCCACAATTTAAAAAGCTTTAATTTATATAACCCTGAGGAAGGGTTATGAAAGGAAAAGAGTTAAGACTAAATTCTAAATTTAACAACAAATTCAACTCTAAGATCCCTAACATTCCTCAGTCTGTGATCCTATAACTCATTTTCCCTTGAAGGCATAGAAGATACAGCCATCTGGGTACTTATATCAGGCATAATTAATATCCTATTTCAAAATCCTGTCATCCAGTAAATGTACACTCCTTGAGGGTAGGGCATCAGAATTCCCAATGCATAGCACAGTAAATGACAGATAGTAAACAGTAAGTGCTTGTAGAATGAGTCGTTATGATTACCTTGCTATTTTGATTCATCAAATATTTTTTGCTCTGAATTTATGGGTCTTCTTGCTTAGTCTTATATAAAAAGCTTTATTGGAACGGAGATAAGCTAGAGTGATTTGTGCAAAACACCCCAGGATTAATCTTAACCCAGAGCTTTGTTTTCTTATCCATGGGATTCAAACAGAGAACTCTGAGCTAAGTATGAGAAGAGATAAAGATCCAATAAGACATGTCCCCTGCACTCATATAACATGTAATGTCAGTGGAAGGATAAGACAAAAACAGTTATATATAGCTCTCTCTCTCTCTCTCTCTCTCTCTCTCTCTCTCTCTCTCTCTCTCTCTTTCTATATATATATCTGTAATGTACAATGTTACTTGGTGATTGCATTAGAGATATTCCCCACAAAGTTATGGATGAAGGCTAAGGGGGAAAATTGTTATCCACTTGGATGCATTTCTATTGCCAAAATAAATGACAAAACCAAAGATTTCTTTGGAGATCAGGGTCAACTTGATCTATGTTCAAAGCAAAGAAAAAAAGCCATCTCCTCTGGCACTTTAAGTGAGCTTAATATATGACAGTGTTGATTTGATTCATGGTTAATTTCAGACAGCAACCACTAGGGAAACATCATTTTAATGGACAATGAGGATATATAGAGGTTTAATTTGCTTTAACCTTTTTAGTTCCAAGCCCTCCAGAGACAGTATCTTCTCAATTGTAAAAATTAACACAAAAGGTGGCCTGAAGAGCCACTAAGAGCTACTTAAGATGTCTACCATTTATGCTAAAGAAATCTTGGGGATGGGAGGAAGGTGAGATCTGGGGCATTTTGTTAAATAAAATATGACTCCATTATGAAGTACCATGCCACATCAAGAATTCATTAGGTCATAAGACCAATTATGTCCTATCCCCTAGAATGATGCCTAGTGCTTCTCCCTCATCAAAATGCACATAATTTATATATCAAAATAGTGATAGTTGTTGATGGTTTCTAAAAGGAAAACAGGGACAGTTATAGCAATTCAATTGAAATTTTCCTTTTCCAAAAACCTGATTGGTAGAGAATATTCTTCACTGAATATTTCTTTGATAAATATTTACTATCTACTATATACCCAGAAAATATAGAGAGTTCAAAAACGTAAATAAAAACAAACAAATAAATAAGTCAGTCCTATTTTTTAAGGAATATACATTGTGGAGGGGAGATAATGTATGCCACAGAGAACTAAAATACAAGACAGAATGTGAAAGTTTAAGGAAAAGTATACAAATGTTGAGCTTGTTTAGGAAAAGAATGGATCACTTCTTTCTGAGGGCACCAAGAAAAGTTTTATGGAAGAACTGCTTTTCACCTGTCCCTTGAAGAATAAGTAGCAGATGGTATTTCAGATATAAAGAATAATGAAAAAAAACTTCAATTAAAGAAATATTTAGGTGCAAGAAGCCATATGATGTAGTGGATAAAGAACCAATCTTATTCTAGATGGACCTTTTTTGTTTTTGTATCTTCACTACCAGGATAGTGCTTTGAACATGGCAAGTGCTTACTATGTTTAAAAAAGTTATTAAAAAAAAGAATCAACCAAAGAGTTCTTTTAAAGTTTATTAGTTATAATAGTATTGTTCAAGATGACAAATTCTTAATAAAAAAACAAAATGTGCACATTTTCAAGTAATTTCTTAATGATCTTAATAAGATATTTCATGTTTGTCTGGCTACTAGTTAATATTAAATTATTTTTAAAAAATTAGATTTGGTTTTGTATACAAAGAAGATCCTGAAACATGCTCATTTAGCAAAGATATTCCATAAACAATAACAGCTGACACTTGTATAGTTTGAAAGTTTGTAAAGTAATCAACATACATTATTTCATTCAACCTTCACAGCACTGTGAAGTAGGTGCTACAGAAATTATTACTCCCATTTTGCAGATGAGAAAATTGAGGCCCAGAATAGTCAAGTGGCATAGGTAATGCTAAAAGTAGGATTTGAACCCATTATTCCCCACCTCCAAATTGAGTTTTCTATATTACACCATGCTACTTTGCTTCAGTTTTGAGGAACTATCCAGGTTAAATATATTCACTTCAGTTCTCTCTGTTCTCTGATCTTGAATTTCTAGATATCTCCATCATCTTACCCTACTCTTGTTTTCAGTTTCCTTTTATATGTTGTCTGTCACCATTAGAATGTAAAATTATTGAAGGCAGGGGTTTTCTTTTTACCTTTTTTTGTATCTCCTACTCTTAGCACAATATCTGGCATATAAAAACCACTATAAATGCTTGTGGATTTGACTCTCAAATAACAACATTGACAAAGTAAGAAAAAAATTTCCATGAAAACTAAAGTGATTACAATTCACTATAAGGGTAGATACATTCAGGTACACATGAACATAGCCTCTATGTCTCTTACTTTCATGCAAACACAAATGCGCATAAACATATGCACACTTTCATATATATATATATATATATATATATATATCACCTTCATCTTATTCATATTCCACTTCAAATTACTTCCTGGACTTTTAGAAAAATCTGCTTAAGAAGGTGATCTGCTGCAGAAAGAAAATAAAATAAAATGAGAGGTGAAAACACTATTAATGGCTTTTACCAGTTCCTGGCTTTTAGAGACTAAAAGAATTATGGTAAAGGGTAAAGAAACCTAATCACACTTAGAGGTCTTTTGAAATAGAAGATGAAGGGATAAGAGTAGTTAGAAATTATTCAATAGACATAATGGAGCTGCCAGAGAGATATTGACTATTTACTGTTGATAATAAAAATAATAATTACAAATTTTTTATCAGATATTTCTTTTTCTTAAGAGGAGAGAGATTATGTAGTATAGTAGAGAAAACATCAGGTATGGAATCATATTTCTATATGGATGTAAATCTAAGCTCTGTTATTTATTATTTGAATGACATTGAACAATTCATTTAATCTCTGAGGCACTGACTTTACTCATCTGTAATTGAAGGAATTAGAGGACATAATCGCTACTGTCCCTTTGAGCTCTGATATTGCATGATCCTATGAAAAGTAATGTAAAATATTCATGCATCTGTACCAAAATATGTGATAATCAATTTCCTTTCTAATAAAAACAGAAAGCAAACAAATCAGTCTGTAGAGATCATCATTGTCATCAGCAATAGCATCAATAAAAAGAAGTATTTATTGAGTACCCATCATATACAAGCATAAATCAGTCACTACCCCTACAAAACTTGAATTCTACTGAAGGCAGGATTTAAATGTAGAGAGATTATTAAGAACACAACTGTGACATCTTTGTCATTCTTTGCTTTATTCTTTAAGCATACCAGCAGCTGAATTGGTGAAGAAAAAGTTAATTCTTGATTCTATATCTGTAGGTTGAGAGATACTGTGTATGGAATTAATTTCCATACATTACATATGGAAAGTAATTTCCATATACTGTGTTCATTCAATCCAAAGGTTTTAAGCAGCCAAACACAGTGTCTGAATTAAACACAAAGTAGGATCTAGTTGGACTAACAGTCCAAGATTTTTTAATCAGTCACTATCTATGAACTTTCTAATAGGTTATGATATTCCTTGTGACCACTGCTAATGTTAGGCTGCTTTCCCTAAAACAATGAGCTTTCCCTAAAACAATCCCTTTTCAGGGATTGGGTTCAGAAACTGCTTTTATGTTGCCTCTTTACTGGACAATTTAAATTTAGTATAGAATTGAGATTTCTCAAATATTAAAATGCATAATCTACCATCCAATTGATTTAGTGCTTCCACCTCATTGGAGTCTTCCACACTTTTAGATCACCTACTACTCTAGTCATAGATTAACATAGTTTTTATATTTTTAATGAAATTAATTATACATAAAAAGAAAAGAAAAATAGACCAACTGTTCTTTTGCAGAGATAGTTATCATTAACCATTTCCCTATTCCAGTCCTTCTCCTGGTCCTCTCCCAGGTTTTAGGGTAAAGACAGAGGAAACTACATTAGGACCAGTCACTTGTGGTATGTAGAAAAGAGATGAAGAAAAGAACATTCATTCCCCATCTAATGCTAATGGACATAAGAAGAGAAAGTTTTCAGCCAAATGAGACATAATAGTTGACCATACTGAACAACTCTGGATTTCTTTTTTCATTCCAGGTACTGGTTGCTCTCTTTGCTCCAGGATCTCCATACTCATGCTAGTGCTTCCAGTTTTGCACTTTTTTATGTGCTCATCTTTTTAAATTGGAGTAGATAGGAATTGAATTTAGGCAACAAGATCAGATGAAAAGGAGGGGAAAGAAGGAAAAAAAGGCACTGATCTCTTTTTTTATTCAAATAAGTTGGCTTCAGCTCCCATCACAACAGAGTAGATCATCCCAATACTAGATGAGGGAGCAGAGAATAATCATTTGCTATTGCCAGAACCATCAGAAATTACTTCATTAATCAATCTGTCTGACTTTCTTTTTTATCATGTCCTGAGGAGTCCTTAGCATATCTATAGAAATAAAGATACAAGTAGAGTCACTGATATATACATGAAAGCATGTCATAGTGGAAATTTTATTGAACTTAGAGACAAGTTCTGGGATCGAATAAAAAAATTTCTATTTCTTATTTGAGGCAGTTAAGTAATGGTAATAAGGTGAAATAATTGGGAACATACCACTCAGTTTCTTCGCTATTGGTTCTTGTGCCTGAGAGGCAAGCTAGTGCAGGTGGTCATTTCAGGGGCAATCAACTTTATTAAGAATTACATGTAAAGAATGAAAAACAATAGTAGTTAGTGGTAGCAAGGTCTTAGACTGAAAAGAGCAAAGAGAGCTGGAACTTTGCAATCCCTAAGTACCTGCTTGATTATGAGTATATAGAAGATATACATAGGTATTATTTGAATTCCTTTTTGTATGAGGAACTTCACATGTGCATTCAATAATTATTTTAGCTGTTTCTTTCTAAGGTCCCTCCTTACTAAAGAAAAAAAGTCCTTGTTTGGTCAGATTGAATTACTATTTGACTTTATGCCTGTCTCTTCAGTTCTCTGTATTTTACTTTTCTCCTTTATAAAATAAGGAGCTTGGAAGAGATCATCTCTAAGCTTTTTATCTCTGAGTGTGATAAAATTCAAATGAATGGAATAGATATTTTGACTATATGCCATGGATTTTTCAATGCATAGCTGACACTGCCCACAAAAGGGGATTCACTTGACTCAGATATCCATGATGGTGAAGGAAAGGAGATCTTATTCACTGAACAAAGTTTCCTAAGATCAGAACCCCATGAGACCTTAGGTGTATCAGGAAGTTTAAACTTGGGGCAAAGAAAGGAAAAGAAGGGAAACTTTAAAATGAATTTCAAGTAAGGCTCTGGGAGACTGGGCATATGAATAATCTTAGAATGTTACTACATCAGGAAGTTTAAAGTTAGGGAAAAGAATGAAAGAAAGGGGAAATTTTTCAGCAAAGAGTTTCAATACAGCCCTGGGAGGTTGGACCCATGGATAGAGAAGTTCTGGAGTGTTATTGATATCCACGATCAGTTATCTGAAACGGTGTTGTTTGATGTTGTAGGTCATAATCAATTGAGCAGGAAAGAATAACTAAAGATGTGTTTGGAGGATAGGAACCCAGGAACTGTTTGGGTGCTGGCAGCCCCTCTAGTATATCACTTCTAAAGCAAAACTAACCCCATGTGGATATTCAAGCTGGTCATAGAAAGCATGCTAAGAGAAGATGTCACAAATGACAATTTTTCTCACTCCATTTATCCACTTGGAATAGTTTCCACATCTCCTATAAGTTGTCCCTTTGAAGTTTTAGCAAATTCCTTACCATAAGGAATATAGGAGACTTCATTCATTTGAATATGACCATAAGAATGACTTTACTATTTTCTTCCATCTTGATATTTTCAATATTTTTATGTTTTAATGAAATGTTTTTTTCTTGTTGGATTGTTGGCTCTCAGAATTTCTGTTAATAGAGGTATTGTTTTCGTGAGTTGAATGACTGATTCCAATTTGGGAACTGGGAAGTGGGAACAATGTCATGGGACTCCATGCAAAGTCCAAGCTCAGATCTTTCAGAGACTCATTGATACATAAAGGAAAAAAAAATATATGTGCCTTTTGCTTTGGGTAAAAAGAATGTTTTTTGCACATCACATAGCCTGATTTTTTTCTTTTGGTTATGAAAAGCACGATCACCATAGAGTTAGATAATAAGTTTAGAGATAGGAAAAAAAATCTATAAGAGGTAGAGATAGTGGGGGAAAGTTTCACAGAAGACATAAAACTAGAGTGAAGTCTTGAATCAAGATATCATCACTAATACTATGCTAGCATTATTTCAAGTCCTATGGTTCGTCTACCCTCAGAGACTTGGCTGTCCAGCTAATTCTCTCAACTCTACTGATTGAGAAAACATAGTAAATAATTTACTTATTTAATTCACACAATATTCTCTCTCTTTCTTTCTGTCTCTGTCTCTGTCTCTCTGTCTGTCTATCTCTCTCATCTTATGTTTTACATGCTCTCACTTCAGGAACACTAACTTTGTAGCTATACTTTATCAAGCAACTGGCATTTCTCACTTCCAGTGGAAAATGTATTGGTACTAGTGTTTAAGGATTCAGATTCAAATCTTACTGGATTAATGTTATTAATGGATTAATAGATTAATAGACAAAATGGATTAATATTATTGTGACCTTGTTCAAGTCACTCTGTGACCTTTACTTTGCTCACCTGTAAAAGGGGAGGGTTAAAATAAATGGTGTCTGAGATTTTTTACTTAGCTTAAAATCTATGATCCTGTGTTCCTAAAATTATGTACATCTCGACAACATCCACTAACACAAGGAAAGGGGTCGATAAAACACAGACATAACAATTCGTTAAGGTGGCTCCAGTTGCTGACTTAATCAAAAATAGAAGTAATGCATTGATGATCCATTTTCAACAATGTGCACATAAAGAATAATTTGTTACATCATTGTCCATGTAATAGTTTCTATAATGGAAGAACTTGATTTCTGCAGTTTGTATTATAAACATGGAACGTAAAATTGCAATTCTTTTTATCTTGTTATCCAGTGATAATCACCATTCATTACTTTTAGCTCCTTCTCAGTTCCTGTAAGATCCCTATCTAAATAATACTTGTATAGGTAGCACAGTGGTCAGAGTATAGAGCCTGGAGTCAGGAAGACTCATCTTCCTGAATTCAAATCTTGCCTTAGACACTTACTATGTGACCCTGGGCAAGTCACTGCCTCAGTTTCCTCATCTGTAAAATGAACTGGAAAAGAAAATGGCAAACCACTTCAGTATCTCTGCCAAGAAAACCCCAAATGAAGTCAGAAAATGTCAGTCACAACTGAAAACAACAACTAATATGTATATGTACACATATATATATACATATACATATATATGTATATATGTATGTATAACAGTCCAACAAGTACAACATGGGCTTCTTCTAAGGAGGCCAAATGAAAATTCTTGATTAAGTCAGCAACTGGAACTACTTTAACTAATTGCTCAGTTTGAAGTCATCTATTGGTTTTTTCCTAGGGTATGGGGTTTCAGATGTGGGACTGCTCCTTAGAAAAATTGATTACACCTTTCATCAGGAAAAATGGATTCTAACTGAAATAATCATCCCTTTGTATTGACCTATTTAAAAAAAAATACTTAATTCAGGACTAAGCTGCTGCTGCTTCTTCTTCTTCTTCTTCTTCTTCTTCTTCTTCTTCTTCTTCTTCTTCTTCTTCTTCTTCTTCTTCTTCTTCTTCTTCTTCTTCTTCTTCTTCTTCTTCTTCTTCTTCTTCTTCTTCTTCTTTTAAATTTCTTCCTATCTGCCTTCCTTGGTAAAGTAAAAGTCTTGGATTCAGTAGTCTCTAGGTCTCTTGCAACTTCAGATTTATGATCCTAGGATACAATTTCATTTCATCATTTTAGTGGTCAGACTATTTGTGGAAGTATTAGTGAATGAGGGTTTTAAAGCAGGAGGGCATATAGACCATTCACAATAAACAATTTATTATAAGGATATGCAAAATTATTCAGAAATTTGGTAGCATTCACATGAGAGATGGAAGAAGGCCTAATTAGCATGCCTTCTTGCCATTGTCATTTTTGGATCCCCACTTCCTATCCTTAGGGATAAGAGAGATCTTGATAACCAGATAAAACAAAAAACATTGGAATGATATTTCTCTTTCTCATTCCCATCACAGAAGTTGCAACAAAGATACTGACAGCAGCAGCTGCCCAGATGTTATTGAGAAAACTTCCTCAATTCTCACTATATCTATCTATTGACATTCAGATCATGATATGGTTGTGGCAATTAGTCTTGAAGAGTCAGCTCTTGCTCTGTACAAATGACCAGTGTGCACTTTTTGATGGTAGTACAGAGAAAGTTAATGAGAAGCCATGGATGAGATGGGATTTATATCACATATACCATCACATTATCTTTTCCTTTAAATTTACTCTTTTTAAAAATATTCCATTTCTGTTAAAGACACTATTATCCTAGTCACCCAGGCTCACAAATCTGGTTTCATGCTCACCTTACTCATCACAAATATCCAAGAAGCTACTAGATTTTGTCATTTCTATCTCCATGGTATCTTTCAAATCTGTCCCCTTCTCTTTGCTCATATTGTCACTAATCTAGTTCAGATTACCACTTTCTTCCCCTTAAATAAATATTATAGCTTTCTCTTTTAAAAATCGCTTTCCTTGACCCACGTCTCTCTCCACTCCAACTTGTCCTTCACATACTTGCAAAAGTGATTTTCCTAAAGGGAAGTTTTACCCATATTCTCCATATCTTCACTTCCACTCAGTGAACTTCAGTAGTTCTAAGATCAAACATAAACCCTTATTTAGTATTTTAAACTCTTTATAACCTGGTATGAATCTGTCTTTCATGGTGATTTTTTTATAATAACTAGCATTTACATCTCTCTCCCTCCCTTCTTTCCTCCCTTTTTCCTTCCCTTCTTCCTTTTCTCTCTGTCTCTGTCTCTCTCTGTCTCTGTCTCTTTCTCTTTCTGTCTCTCTGTCTCTCTGTCTCTCTCTCTCTCTCTCTCTCTCTCTCTCTCTCTCTCTGTCTCTCTCTTCTCTCTCATATTTTCAAAGTGCATTTAAAATATTCCATTTGATGCTTATAAAAATACTGGAAAGTAGGTGTTCTTCTTATCACTATTTTTTCAGATAAGAAAACTTTGTAAGGCAGAGATTAATTGACTAGCCCAGTAGCTATGTGAATAGCTACTCAGTGTCTGAGGCTATATTTGAATTTACATATTTTTACTTTATTATATTCTCACTATATTCCAAGCACTGTGCTTAATTCTAGCGTTTCAAACAAAAAAATCTAGGTACTTATTGTGCTTTCAAGGAGCTCACACTGTACTGTGGGATGGTGGAAATATAAATGCATAAAAGAAAATTCAGTTCCATGAAGAATTATAAGTTTCAGGCTCTTCTAGGGTTTATCAGCAGATTAACTGATGATTTGCAGGAACCAGCAGGCAGAGTCATGTGGATAGTAAGTCTTGGAGAATTCAGGATACAGTGGCAGACAATAATGCCTTTGGTATCTCATTTTATCAAAACTATTAAAGTTTGTGACTCTCAGGCTATCCCAGAAACCATGGTTCTTCTTGTCCTTTTGCTCCATTTGGGTCTTAGTGGTTTGCAGGTTGGGAGAGGAGATAAAAATAAAGTAAAAGCACACCTGACTGGTTTGTCTGGAATCTTAGTCGTAAAAACTGAGAAAAAGAAACCAACCAGACAAAGAAACTTAAAACAACCTAGTAATAGAATGGAGAATGAATGGTTATTATAATATGCTCAACATTTCCAAGACCTATCATGACAAACTTGGATTTCTACCACGGGAAGTGAAGAGGGGATGAGAAGGGAATAAGCAATTTATATGGTACCTATTATGTGTCAAGCACCATGTTAAGTGCTTACTACAAAAATGATCAAATTTAATCTTTAGGACAACCAATTAAAGTAAATATTATTATTATCATTCCCATTTTATATGTGAGGAAACTGAGGCAAATAAACATTAATTGACTTAATCAGCTAATAAGTAGCTGAGATCAAATCTCAACTCAGACCTTTCTGACAACAGGCCCAGCATATTATACACTCCCTTATCAGATGCCTCAAGAATAAGAGTCAGGGAAGATCAGTCTATTTTCTAATTGAAAGCTATAGGGATCTTGGTAGTGCCCTCTAAGAAAGTCCCAAACCCACTTATCATAGGAAGGAAACCCATAGTCATGACTTGGGACCAAATGAAATAAAACATGGATTTTTTGGAGTTTGTAGGGACCCCAGTGGCTCTCTAATACATTCCTGTTGCAAAAAAAATTAATCCCCACTATAATATAATTAACAAGTGATACAGCTTTTGCTTAAAGACCTCCATTCTAGAAAAAAAATTGAGGTAGTTTGTTCTATAGGAATTGTCAAAAAGTTGTCCCCAGAGATCAGATCTCTGTTTGTCCCTTTCATTTTCCACTCATTGTTCCTATTTCTACCCTGTGGGGTCAATCAGGGCAAGTTTAAATCTCTCTTATACTTAACAACCCTGCAAATTTTTGAAAAGAGCCATCATGGTCTCTACCATTTTTAGTCAATTAATAAGCACTTATTGAGTATCTATTAATGTACTGGGTGCTATGTTAGACACTGATAAGACAGAGATAAAAATGTTAAGAAAAAGTAAAGACTTGAAACACAAGAACCACTAAGAAAACCTACAATAATGGAAACATCTCCCAACTGCATCTCAGATAGCTTAGTTCTAAGATTATTATTAAATGAAGTTAGGAACAAAGCAAATATGATTTAGAAAGAGCTCTGGATTTGGAGTCAGAAAATTTGACTTTTTCCAGACTAAGCTTTTCTATTTGCTGTCTATGTAACCTTAAGCAGATTACTAACCTTTGTAGGCCTCAGTTGCCTCTACTTTAAAGTGAGAAGATTGGACTAGGTGGCCTCTGAGATCCTTTTAAGCTGTAGATGTATATTTTATTAAGTTAAACATCCACAGGTTATTTAAACCATCATCATATATCATGGTTTTGTAACCATTTACCATTTATATCTTCAGCCTATCAACATCTGTTCTAAGCAACTATGATGTTCAGAATTTAATAAAATACTCTTAATGTGGACTAATGATGTTGTTTCTCTGTGATAGATTTGAAATTCCCCTTCTTTAGTTTGTACTCTGAACTACTTAAAAAAGAAGTTCATGCTGAAACTTTTAGGAAGTTTCATAGAATATTAATTGTATTTTAATATCTGATGAATCCTGAATGTATGTGTGTGCATGTGTGGTATGTGAAGAATTAGTGTTAATTCTGAGATAATTATTACATTTCTGGCATTTAACAAGGTATGTGAACAGTGGACTGAGGGGGCCTCTTTGAACTTCTTCCTCTAATTACCTGAATGCTATTATGAATGATATAGCTTTTCAGAGGAACTGTCAAGGTTTCAGTTTTCTTCAAGCTTAAACAGTTCAAATGAACTATTTAAGAGGAAATGTGTACAGTTTTTGGAAAGGTGTATTAGCTGAGTGACTAATTGGTTATATTCTGGGCTCAACTATGCTCCCAGGTATAAAATGTCAACTTCTATTGAAATCACTCAGAAAAAATGGGGCAGAATGCCACCTGGTATACCTATACTTCCAGTTGGAGTCAATTTTTAAAGGGAAATACCCTTGGGAAATAAGCACTTACAAAACACCATCTTGCATTGTTTTGTTTTCTTTTTTAAATTGGGTCTAACTTTTTCATCCAAACTGGAAGATTGCAGATTGGCAGGGAAGTTGTGACTTGCTTGGTTTCTGACCAGGCCTAGTTTGCCCTTAAGACAGCTCAGTGTCTCTTTACTCAGCCTTCACTCTCATTCCTAGAGGTTCACCACCTTGATGCTAGATTTGGTGAGGAGACTTAATTATTTTTGCCCAAATAATAGCTCAGAACTCCCAAATTCAAAAAAAAAATCTACCAATATTATTCTCCTTCAGTAGTAAAGGAATATACATATACATATACATATATATATATATATATATGTATGCATCCACACCAGGCCAATTGCCCCATTTTGTTCCTAGTTCCACTCTATTTGATCTTTCAAAAAGTGTCATCTCAAAAATTTAATTGTTGAGATTCATTATAAAAAGTAGAGGGACTAAAAAAGTCATCTGGTTCAACTTTCTCTTTTTATAGTTGAGGAAATAGATTCCCTGAGAGGTTTAGTAATTTGCACAGTAAGTTGGATCAGAGGAGTGTGTGTTTAGAGCTGAAAGGAATCTCAGGGACTATTTAATGCTCAATCACTTCATTTTAAAGTAGAGGAAACTCAGACTAGGAGAGGCTATGTAATTTGCCAATGGTCCCACAGGAAGTATATAGAAGTGCCAGGACCGGAAGACAAATTTTCCAGTTTTAGACTTTCTAAAACATATCTGCTTTGTTTCCAAATTGTTTAGGAATAATATCAGAAATGAGATATCTGAGATGTTTTAGAAGATGCTTCCATTATTTTAGGTTTTCTTAGGGGTTCTTATGTTTCAAAATTTTATAAATTCTTAAAAGAAAAATAAAACCTTTTTGAGAGGATAATGTAGATTTGCACTTTCTACTTTCTTAATATGAGCTTTCTCTTATTTTATGATACCTTTTAGATTATTTATCTTTATTTTCTAATGGAACAGAAGGTAATCTTTGCCCCTCATATGACGATAGTGTTCAGAATGAGCATAATTCTGAAAACTTACTAAAATTGGAATTACAAAGACAGATTGTCATTTATTAGCACTTCTGGGCCTCTTGCTGATTAAAGAAACACTGCAAAATAATTGCAAAGATTGTGAGGCCTGCAGAACTGTAGTTTCTTAGGTTCACTGATAATAAGTACATTCCTAAAATAAGTATGAATAAATGGTATTCCACAGAATTAAATAAGCCTCTGTAGAATCACAATACCAGAGTCTTAAATGCCTCTAGCCCCAAGAAATTGGAAGAGGCATCTCAAATTTAAATTTCTTAACAAAGAGTGGTTAAAAGTGAGATACCAAAGGAGGAAGAATGGGAGAGGGAAGGAGGGGCAAGAAACCTTAATATAAGTAAGGAAATAACCATTCACTCAGAATAGAGTTCTTTTTAATGGTTCACATTGAAGTGTGATAGTATAGAGTTATATGATACAGTAAAATGGAAAGAAGGAAGGAAAATAGGAAGAAAGAAAAAACAAAGAAAGGAGGAAAGTAAAAGGAAGGAAGACAGGAAGGAAAGAAAAAAGGAAGGAAGAAGGGAAAAAAGGGAGGAAAAAAACAAGAAAGGAAGGAATGGAAAAGGAAGGAAAAGGGGAGAAAGAAAGCAAGAAAGGAAGGAAATGGGAAAGGAAGTGAAATGAAAGAATCAAATCACTAAAAGAACATAGACATGGTCTCTGAATATAAGCTCCTCATGAATGAAGCACAGACATCATAGGTACTTAGAAGGGAAAAAAAAATCTGTCACTTTTGAAATGAAGGAAAATAATAGCTTTTTTATTGGTGGGAAGTCACTAAATACAAAGTTGTCTTGGGTAAATGTCTGTATTTGATAAATAACAATCACAATATAGCTCAACTGTTACTGCCTTCAGGAAACTTTCTCTGATTCCTCTTCCCACCAAGAAGCAGTGATTTTTTCCCCCATCCTTGGATCTTGAATAATCTATGATTTGTATCATTATTAAGCCTTTATTATATACTCTATAATACCACAGCTACTTGTGTATGTATCACATAACCAATTGTCCATCAACTCACAAGAGCCAATTGTTAAATTTTCAGTGTGACATCTGTCAGATTGGCTAGAATGACAGGGAAAGATAATGTGGTATGCTGGAAGGGATGTGGGAAAACTGGGACACTGAAACATTATTGGTGGAATTGTGAACACATCCAGCCATTCTGGAGAGCAATTTGGAACTATGCTCATGAAGCTATCAAACTGAATATACCCTTTGCTCAGCAGTGCTACTACTAGACTTATATCTCAAAGAGATTTTAAAGAAGGGAAAAGGGCCTGTATGTGCAAGAATGTTTGTGGCAGCCCTCTTTGTAGTGGCCAGAAACTGGAAACTGAGTGGATGCTCATCAATTGGAGAATGGCTGAATAAGTTGTGGTATATGAATATTATGGAATATTATTGTTCTGTAAGAAATGACCAGCAGGGTGATTTCAGAAAGGCCTGGAGAGACTTACATGAACTGATGCTGAGTGAAATGAGCAGGACCCAGAAGATCATTATATACTTCAACAACAATACTATATGATGATCAATTCTGATGGATGTGGCCCTCTTCAGCAATGAGATGAACTAAACCAGTTCCAATAGAGCAGTAATGAACTGAACCAGCTACACCCAGGGAAAGAACTATGGGAGATGACTATGAACCACTACATAGAATTCCCAATCCCTCTATTTTTGTCCACCTGCATTTTTGATTTCCTTCACAGGCTAACTGTACACTATTTCAAGGTCCGACTCTTTTTAATACAGCAAATTAACTGTTTGGACATGTATACATATATTGTATTTAACTTATACTTTAACATATTTAACATGTATTGGTCAACTTGCCATCTGGGGAAAGGGGTCGGGAGAAGGAGGGAAAAATGGGAACAAAAGGATTTACAACTGTCAATGCTGAAAAATTACCTATGCATATATCTTGTAAATAAAAAGCTATTAAAAAATTTCAGTGTGAGCGTTTATACCTGGGAAATTGGTAAATGTTACAAATTGGGGCTTGATTTATTATTTGGCTGACTAGCTAGATTTAATAAAGTGATGGAGCAAATGTTGCTAAAACTGATTAAATTTAAAAGTTTTTTTTGTTAAACACTCCCCAGCACACTGTCTTCTACATATACCCATCCTGGTCTTAAGTTTCATGAACAAGGGGGAAATGTCTTCTTTTTCCTTCTTTAAAATATTTTATTTATGGAACAAATCAAGGACTTCCATAAGACACCATAATAAAAAAAGATCATTGTATATAACGGATTTGTAGTTTAATATGCAATTTGTTGTTCCTTTTAAGCATAATCAAGTTATCATGTAAATTTCTTTTTTCCTTTATTTTTCCTACTCTAGAGACAGATACCATTAGATGCAAATGCGTATATGTGTCTATATATATATCTATATATAGATATATATGCAACACAGACATATATGTAAAATTCTATACGTACTTTTATTTATCAGTGCTTTTAAACATGTAAAGGATGTCTCATTTCATCATTTCTAGTGCCCAGTAGAAGAAAGTGTGGGAGAAGAGAGGTATTAGACTGCCTACCAAATTAAAGGTCTACTTAGCCATGGTTTTGACCCCATTGTTGTGTGCCTGTGAAATTGGAACAGTCTACTAGCATCATGCCTGGAAACTGAATCGCTTCCATTTCAACTGTCTTAGGAATATTCTGAAGATCATCTGACAGGGATTCTTTCTAAATGGCCAAGCATTGCAACTCTACTGCAGAGAGCACAATTCCACTGGGCTAGCGATGTTGTTTGAATGCCAGATATATACTTGCCAAAAATATTTTATGAAGAACTTACATAAGGCAAGCACTCACAAGGTGGTCAGAAAAAAATGATAAAAGGACACTCTCAAAGATTCTCTTAAGAACTTTAGAATTGATTTTATGACATGGGAGATACTGTCACAGGACTGCGCAGAGAAGGTAGAATACTCTATGAGCAAAGTAGAATTGAATTAGCTCAGAAGTATGATATGCAGTTAGAGAATCCATCCTAAATGTTCCTATAGACTACTTGTAACCAACTTGTGGCAGAGTATTCCGATCTTTTATTGGTCTGATCAGTCACAGTCAGATACATAGTAACTTAACTCAGCATAGTAATGTAATTTAGGTCCCCTTTGAGAATGAAGGACAACACCTAACCAATAATCCAAATTGTATCCACAAAGACATTCTAGCGAAAGTGAACCTTGTCTCAGAGATTCCAGCTCTTACTTCTGTGTAGCTGCACAACTTTTACTTTATTCTTGGAATATACTTCCTCTTCATCTCCACCTTTTAGATTCCTTATCTTCCTTCAAGGCTTAGCTCAGAAAGTACCTCTTCCATGAAGTCCTCAGTGATTCCCCAGTTAACTATGCTTTCCCTTTCCTCAAATTATCTTTCCATTAATAATCTATGTAAATGTTGCTTCCTCCCAAGAGTAATTAAAACTCCTAGAGGGAAAGGAGGGACTATTTTAATTTTTACTTTTTATTTCCAGCCCCTGGCATAATGCACTGAACACAGTAGGTGATTAATAGTTTTTGGAGTTCTTTTACTGTTTGAAGAGCTCTTCTTATTTCAGAATCCTGCATTTATTCTTGGGATTGGATGAGTAACTGGGATGAGAATTAGGAAATGATTATAACCCAGTGATCAATCTGCTTTTCTATTCCTGGAGAGAATCTAATTGAGGACATTAATACTCAGATTAAAGGTGATTTCCTGGCAGTGTTAATATTTTCCCTGAGATTACTCTCATTTGGAAGTACTCAGACAGATATATAATGGTTTGGATACATAGCTGTGTTATATACAGATCCACACTTCTCCCAGGGACATAAAATGATATAAATAGAAGGAAAGGACAGATATCACCCCTTTTAGCTTTGACTTTCAGTGTTACAAAATCATGATCCAACGTGATAGTAATCCCATAGCACCCTGAATTTATTTTTGCCTATATTTCATTAATAAATTCTTCATCATATTCCCCATGGAAACTTTTAAACATTCTTATTTCTCTTAAAACCTCCCACATTTTTTCTTTTCAAATAAAATGGAAACTCCCTTAGGTACTATTTTATTCTTGTCTTTTTTATTCCTAGCATCTCATACAATGCTGAGAACATTGTAAGTTCTTAATAAATACTTGATTGAGTGGTTTTTTAAAAAAAAAAATTATTGATGTCCTTTTAAAAACATTATTCATTTTCATATATACTTTCCACATACCCAATAGATACCTCACCACATAAAAAAGAATAATTATTGAGTCAAGCCTTTTATTCAGCAACTGTACATGATGATGCATTCAACATTTTAAACTCTCAGTTCTCACCTCTCTACTGAAAGGAGAAAGTTATAATGCATCATTTCTAAGGCCAAATTGATTGTCATAATCACTCAAAGTTCAACTTTGAGTTAATATTCTTTCATTTACATGGTTTGTAGTAATTTTGTATATTATTCTCTATGTTTTCCCATTTAAAAATCCTTTTTATCATTCCTTATGGCATAATGACATTTCTTTACATTAAAAAAAAGTACAATCATTCCATAATTAATGGGCATAAAGTACTGTTATGCATATTTTTTGTACAAAAAGGACCTTTCTTTTAGACATCATTATAGAATGCAAGTGGGATTAACCATTTTCATTCTATAATGATATTGATATCTATAAATATGAATATAGATATTGATATTGGTACAGATATAGATATAGATAAATATCACCATATTGGGTCAAAAAGAATGCATAGCTCAGTGAATTTTCTTATATAATTCCAAATTATTATATATAATGACTGGATTCATCTCTACCATGAAACAGTCCATTTATTTGCATAACTAGTATTTTTAACTCTGATCATCTTTTGAAACTTTCATTCTTCCCTTCATGCACAATTCCCCCAGAGTCTATGAAATTGTGTTTGATATTGTGGCAAAAACTCACAGTTAAAAGATGAAGTATTTGCTTTCAATGAGATACCTGGTCTAGGGTCAAGAATATAGCTAATATTTAAGGTCTCCCTAAATACTATCTATAGAACAATGAGCTTACAATTTAATGAGATTGGGGATGGAGGACAAGGAATAAACATATAAAAAGTATGATATTAATTGAAGATAAAACTTTAAAAATTCTAAAGTAGTAGATATACCAAATACCACCAAATTATGATATAACTTTCCTCACCCCCCAAAACAACAACAGCAACAGCCCAAAACAATACCATGGATTTGTGGGATGAGGACATCACTGTTGAGTGCCTAGATATTTATTTGAAAGTCACTGATGCTTAAATCCATTATGTAGGAGATGAGCTCCCTAATATCCTCTGTAATAAAAGTAAACACTTTAGTGTACATAATGATTTAAAATTTGCAAAGCAATATATACTGTATATGTATATATGTAAGCAATAGCTTATTTGAGCCTCTTAACAATCATAAGAGGTACTTTATCCTCATTTTACAGAAAAGAAAACTGAGCATTTAGGAAGTCAAGTAACTTGTTCATGGTCAGTGTAACTTAAAAACCTGTAACTGAGCTTGATCTCTAAGGTTCTTTTTGCCTCTGAACTCTGAACAGCCTCAGAGCTGCCCTTAGTCCTTCCTTCCCCAGCTTTGTAATTTCAGATTATTTTACACTTAATCTTAAAATATAGGGCAGTTAGTTGGTGCAATGGATAAAGTGCTGGGTCTGAAGTCAGAAAGACTCATTTTCATGAGGTAAATGGGGTTATGAAGAATCAGACATTACTGAAACCACTAAACAACAGATCTTGTTTCTAGGCCTCTCATATTTTTTAATCTTATATCAAAGACTCTATTTTCAGACTTTTATTCCAAATATCATGGGGAGTGTTTTTTTTTCCTTAAATGTACTCAACTATTATAGCTCTCCCTCTCAAATGAAGAATTATTATATATTTAATGAATTCATATTTTATATATAGTAAATGCTTATATGTAGAATAAAGATTTTTACATAGAATAAATAAATGTATATGTATATGTATATATATGTACACACAAATACATAGATACATATATGAATATGCTCCATATCTTCCTGTTAAATATTATTTGTTTAAAAAAAAATAAAAGCAACATCATTTATCCAGCACTGAAGCTATGATACAAGACCCACAATAAAAAGTATGTATGGGTACACACACACACACACACACACACACACATATATGTAAATAGACATATACATATATGTGCATATTTAGCTTCCTTAATTAGAATGTAAGTTTCTTGCTCATATTCCCAGCATCTAGCATGGAATTTGGCATATAATAGCTACTCAATAAATATTGTTCATTGATTGTTGGATTTCTTTCAATAAGACAATAAGGACAGAATAGATGACAGAAACTGTGATGTTTTGAATTTTATTTCCCTGGTCTCGGGACATGCATTGACTTAATTGTTCTTTCTTCTTCCTTCCTTCCTTTCTATTTTAAAATAGCTTTTTTTTATTTCTGACTTTTACATCCCCTAAATTTCTTCCCACATTCCTCCCTTTTCTACCCCAAAGAGCCATTCTCTATAACTAAGTAGATTTTTTTTTAAATTAAAAGAGAAAGGAAAGGAAAAAAATCAGCAAACCCAATCAATATATCAAAGAAATCTGAACTTATATGCATACTTCACACTTCTGCACCTCCAGTTTTACAAGGCATGGGGCAGAATCATATTATTTCTAATGATAGATCAGATTTTTTTTTTTTTTGATTGTTAGGTTTTGTATCATAGCTTCAGTGTTGAGTAAATGATGTTGCTTTTGTTTCTTTGAAACAGATGATAAAGACTTTATATGCAGAGGACAAATGAATCTCTTTGCCTGTTGTTCTGAATAAGAGTGGGGAGTGATATTAATAAAGAAACCCTAAAACTCTAAAACTCCTTCAAGGAGAATGTCGCCTTGAATTCTGGCCTTGCCCTCAGGACAACTTCATTCTGTTATTTAGATGGGGCTGGTTGAGTCTGGAGTTGGAGAATTCCAACCCTATTGAACTGAAGAAACACCCATTCAATTCCAAGATTGTCTATTCTGATTCCAGCTTCTACCCACCAGCCCCATTGGGAGAAGGCCTCAGCTTTTAGCCAAGGCTTCTATTATAAAAAGAGTCAGTTTTAAAACCTGTCTTTGCAGAGGACCTAATATGCCATCCCTGGCATAGCAGCAACCTCTGCCTGCTGGAATAATATTCTCTTTCAGTGTTACCCTCTCTTTATTCTCACCTATTTCCTTAACAAAGCTTTATGCCTCTCTGTCAAGATTTCTCTACCAGAAACTTTACTTCTCTGCCAGGACCTTGCCACTAAGGAATTCAGTCATTCTATTCATGCATAGCAAAGGCTGACTTCCCAATGCCAATAATAAACTTTTTTTTATCAGTTTATCATTTCGGGTTTGTAAATTCCTTTACGAAGGACCTCTGATGTCACCAGAAGGGGGTTCCCACAACTCCCTTCCATGTGCCAAATACTAAGGGGATTTAGTTCCTTTGGGTCCCTGAACCCTAAACCTGCCACTGTCATCATAATTCCCTGACTACCAGAAATCCTAATATCATCAGTATTAATACTTTGTATTTTGTTTGGGAAAGGAAAAGCCTAGAGATACTAGTAGCACTTTCAGCTGGTAGAATGTCAGGCAGCTGGAATGGGAAGTCTGTGGAACTTGATAGCAGACCTTAAAGAACAGTGTGATGAATTAAGGTCATGAACTGCCTGAAAGCTAATTTACTAAATGCTGGCATATCCTGGGAGGCCAACAGGGAGAGGTGCCCCACTACTGGGTTTTCTCCTTGTTGTCCACAAGATGGATTTATTATTCATCAACAGGAGCTTTCCAGAGAGGTCTTGACAGGCTATCACAGCTTCCAATCAGGAAAAAAAAAAATTCTCTAAAATTAGAATAGACAGTTTTTGATAAATGGGAAAGGGATGAGGGAGGGCAAAGGAGAGAGAATACTATTCAGAAATCTACCATCAAAATAAGAAATATTAGACTATTCCACATTAATTACACTGTCCAGATTACAAGCATGGCTTGTGCTTTCTCCCTCACACAGATTGTAGGATATGGGACACCAAGAGTTTTCAATATTGAATAGCAAACCCAGAGGTCCAAAGATAATGTTCTGAAACAATTAATGCTCTTTTAAAAATTTTCTGATTTCCTAATAAGAGAATTTTTTTTTTTTTTGTTAACAAAGGAAAATTAACAGAGAAAAGAGTGAACTTGTTGGGAACTTCTGAGAGCTCTTCCACCCACCCACTTACATCCAGCCAAAGTCCTTGTGTAAATGTCCAAAGGCAAAGAGAGTGTAGATGCTTTATCCAGTTCTATCCAAAATGAAAAGATGGTACAAAGAGATCAGGAAAGTTGCTTTAGGCATGTAGTAAATTGAATCATGTCTTAGAGATGACTCTCTGATTTGACAAAAAAAAAAAAAAAGAAATATATTCAAAGAAGGAAGTGATTTATCCAAGATCATAGTATCTATATAGTCTCATTTTGCTATCATAGTAGCTCTACTAAGAAAATAGGACAGATATCTTTATCTTCCTTAGAATATAATCCCTTAAAGTGAGGTTCTATTTCATTTTTGTCCTTGTATTCCAAGAACATAGTAAAGTTATTTACATGCAGTGGGAGCTTGATAAATGCTTGTTGATTGGTTGATTTTACAGATCAAATATTGAGAGAAGCATACATTTGTCTTTCTAGGGACACACAGATTAGTATATGGGTAGAACATAGACCTTCCATCTGACTTTTCTGATTAGACTTTCCCACCTATTCCAAGCTGTTTCATATGTGCAATGTGAAAGGAAAAAAAAAAGTGGATAATGAAAGGAAGAGTAGGGAAAGTTGGTTGACTAAAAAGAAAAAATGGATAAGGAGCTAGTAAAAAAAAAATGAAAGAAATAGAATTTGCAACAGTGGACTTGAAAACCTAGTGAGTATTATTTAGCCTGAAGAAAGATTCCAAAAGACTTTCTTCTTCTTCAAGAAGTAATATCATAAAAATTCAGAATGAGACATTTTAAGGGAGGTAAAAAAAAAATACAGATATTCTCTCAAAACTTTTACTGGTTACCACCAGAGACATTTTTGAAAAAGTGGCATCTCGTATGCTCCCTTAACTTCATCCTGTTTGATAGCAAATTTTAATGAGATAAAACAAAATTATGTATATGCTGATTCCTAAAATGATTCTAGATTCCACAAATTAAATAGCTTATTTTGAGTACTAGAGTAATATAAGAACAACAAAAACAATTGTGATATATTTGTATGCCAATTTTTTGGCTTATGAAAGATTTTTGTGTATATTAACTCTTCATTTTGATGGATTCATGGATAATTTGATATAGTCATTTCCTATATGCAGGCAGATCACAGCTCATCCATGCTTTCTCATTTTGTGTAGTTTTTGTTCCTATCTTAAAAAAAAAAAGATTTATAGAGGCTTGATTCAACATATTAAAATTTTTTCTCCAGTTAATTTGATATTTAATGTATTTATTGTTTTAATTAGTTAATGATGTCTAACTCTTCATGATCTCATTTGAGATTTTCTTGACAAAATTACTGAAATGATTTGCCATTTCCTTCTCCACCTCATTTTTCAGAAAAGGAACTGAGGCAAACATGGTTAAGTGACTTCCCAAGGATTATATGGCGACTAAATGTCTGAGGTAACATTTGAACTGGGTATTTACTTCTGACTCCAAGTATAGTGCTCTATTCACTGCATCACTAAGTTGCTCCAAGAGAGAGCAGCTGCATCAAAACCCAAGAAGGAAACTATGTTCAGGAAAGGAGCCAGCAAACTTTGTTAAATGCTGAAAAAAGGTTAAAAAGGATGAAAACTAAAAAATAAGACCATAGAATTTAGTAATTGAGAGACTACCTTAGAGAGGACAGTTTAGTTTGAGTGATGAGATTGGAAGACAGATTGAAAGGGGTTGATAAGAGAGTGGGAGGTGAGAAAGTGGAAGCAATGAGAATAGACAGTATTTTTTAGGAATGTGGCTATGAGAGGGAAGAGAGCTATATGGACTATTATTTGATGTGATGGTAGGATCAATGGAAAAGTTTTTTGAAAAGGATTAAATATTCTATTTGAAGATATCTATCTATCATTTTATCTACCTACTTTTGGCATTAAAATGAGAGAAAGAATAAAAGTCTGTGTAAAAAGGCCAGAATCAGAGAAACAGAAAGAGACAGAGACATAGAGACAGAGACAGAGAAACTTTCCATATCCATAGCAGTACATAAAATGTGAATTTTATATGAAATTATTAAAATCCATTTCATACTGACAGGAAACTGTGTCCTTTTAATCTGTAAAATAATCACACTGAAATTGTATCTCCCTTGATCAATAAAAGTCTGGGGGGAGGCACACTTTCCAGATGAGCCTTTTCTAAAGCAAATCAACTCCCCCTACCTCCCACTTTCCCTCACTGATCTTTTGGCTACCCAGATCCTCATTCAGAAAGTTCCAAATTCTGGGAAAAAGCCTTCAAAGTGATTTTCATTCAATTGGGAAATCTTGGTCTGATAATCAGCTCAAACTGCTCTCAGCCCACCAAGATCTGCTCATAAAATAGGTTTCTGCTAACTCATTCTTTGCAAATCTCTTCATTAATAGATTTATCCACTAAGAGAGAGCTTCTTAGTAAAAAAAATAAACCTTCCTTTTTTGCCACTGATTTCAGTGTTCACGAATTCTTTTGCATTTAGACCTACATCTCCGAGCAGAGGGGAATCTCCCCCTCTTCTCACAGCACATCAATACTACTTGTTTAGGAATCGGGTAGTCAAATTATGTCTCTCTATTTCAAAAGATGAAAATTCAAAAAATATTATTGAATTTAGTAATTGAGAAACTACCTTAGAAAGGATAGTTTAGTTTGAGTGATGAGATTCCAAACCAGATTGAAAGGGGCTGATAAGAGAGTGGGAGGTGAGAAAGTGGAAGCAATGAGAATAGACAGCATCTTTTAGGAATGTGGTTATGAGAGGGAGGAGAGTTATATGGACTATCATTTGATGTGATGATAGGATCAAGGGAAAAGTTTTTTAAAAAATATGTTTCTTTTAAAATTGTAAGAGAACTGAGCATTTTTGGTAACTCAAGGAAAGAATTAAATACATTGAAGACACAATAAATGGACATGACTAAACAACAATAATAGTAATCAATGCATATTCTACCCCAGGTACCCAGAAAGGATGATTTCTCCATATAACGTTAGTCATTCGGATGTATTGTAGTAGCAAACAAAAACAAAAACAAAAACATAGGCTTCATAGGCTAGGGACTTGTGTTTGAATCACAGCTTTGTAACCTAATATGACCTTAGACAAACCATTTTATCCCTTCAGTCCACAATTTTCTCATGTAGAAATAAGGAAGTTGTATTACTTTGGCCATTTAATTCCTTCTACCTTTAAGTTGATCTTATTAGACTGTGATCTTCCTGAAACCAAGAATTGTGTTTTTCTTTGTATTTCCAGCTCTTAACCTTTAACATATAAAAGGCACTTAATAAATGCTAGTTGACCTACAGATGATGAAGATACCTAATAAAATTCAAGCAGTTTAAACTAGAAAATAATCCTAGTCTAATTCAAGGCAACTCTGTTTCTAGATAAAACTTAAAGGAAAATAGCGTGAGGATGATAGCCTAAGATGTTTTTCCCCTAAGATAATAGGAGAGATCTGTGAGGGCACTACTTGATAAGCAGATACTTTTATGCTCCAGAAAGACAAAACTGACATATAAGCTTGTGAAAACTCATTACAGATGTAAGAACCACTGAGAATAAATAACTAACCTTAAAACTGGTACTGAAAGTATCTGTGTTTGCAAATCCACCATTTATTAGAAGCCCTGAAGGCAATTCCAATCCCCCTCAAATGATTATGTTTGGCAGGGCATAAAACACCAAAATAAGTTGTGAAATCAGGGATCCTGCTGGGTCTTTGAAGATATATTTGTTCCCCACTGTCTGACCTGCCTTTTATTAAAAAAAAAAAAAAAAAAAAACATGTAAAATGGATAAGGATGGGCTTGTTCATAAAACACCCACTTAGGAATGACATAGCTGCAGGGCATGCTACTCAGGCTTCAGATATGCTCTATCAGCAACTATGGGCAGAAAGAGAGTTCTGGCTCAGAAGCTCAAAGAGCAGATATAGACTCAGGTTAGAGATACAGAGCTCTTTCATCCTTAGTTCCAAAAAACTTAATACTGCTTTAGCTTATATGTCTAGTTAGGGTTTTGTCAAAGGTCTTTAGAACAACTGGATTATAAAGTTGCAGATAAATTTCTTTTTATAAAACACAAGCCATGTGGAAAGAATGATGGAATGTGCTCTCTTAGACAGCTGACTTCAGGATCTCTTACTTTACCTAGTATGTTTGAAATTGAGGTCATTCATGATGAGCTTAATTTTTGTCCCCAAATTCTACTTCTTTAATAGAGCAAGAAGACTGTATGTTTCCTTTTTATTCCCCCAGATGGCAGTTAACTTCCTTGGGTTAGGAAAACTGGCATCTTGAATTTTAATATGCTTTTTGTAAATATTAGAGGATTTTCTCCTTAACTTTCCTTCTTGGAAGAGGAAAATGACACATGTGCTTACTTTATAAAGGTTTATTTTTTAAGCAAATAAGATGGTGCTTTCCTATTTCAACAAATCAATTCAACATTAGTTTAGTATACTATGTGCTAGACATTATCTTAGATGTTGAAGAGACAAAGACAGAAGCAAAACAGACTCTGCCCTTACATTTTACTTATTTTTGTATGGTGCTTGTAATTTTCTGCAGTCTTTCAGCATTACTGGATCATTGATTTGGAGCTAAAAGAAGCCTCACTGACAGATGAAGAAAGTAATGCCCATGAAGATTGTCACTCTATTATTTTACTTATTCTCACAACCACAAAGAAGAAAAGGCATTGTTTTATTTGACAAATGATGATACCAATGTATAATGGCTGTGGGGCATTGACAATTTACTTTTCCATGTTTTGGCTTTTTCCTCTGAAAATCAGGGGTCAGAATAAACAACTTCTAAATTCTCTTTCCTCACCATGATACATTTTATGAAATCTATATTCAAGTAGCAATTGGGTGTCAG
Source organism: Antechinus flavipes (assembly GCF_016432865.1). Lineage (NCBI taxonomy): Eukaryota > Metazoa > Chordata > Mammalia > Dasyuromorphia > Dasyuridae > Antechinus > Antechinus flavipes. The sequence goes on along the minus strand of NC_067398.1, from coordinate 302,489,160 downwards.
GAGTCAAGATGGTGAAGAAAAGTTAAGAAGTTGCCTGAGCTGTTCCCCAGTTTTCCTCAGAAACAGTAATAAATCAAGCTTCTAAATGAATTTTGGAGTAAAGGAACCCACAAAAAGATGAAATGAAACAATTTACCAGCTTGAGATAAGTTAGAAGGGCTTCAAAAAAGCTCTGCTTCACTTGGGTAAAGGGGAATGCAACCCAGCACAGTGTTTGTACAAACCAGAGGGAGTCTGTTAGCCACAGCATAGATCAGCAGCTGAAGCTCCTTATTCCTGCATCTGCAGATCAATGGAAAGTTCTAAGGCAGAAGGCAAATTTCCAGATCTGGAAGACTACAGAAAAACAGGCAGAATAAGGTCAGACTAGCCCAGTGCAGTAAGCAAGCCATTAGCACCTGAGGCTACAGAGCAGAAAGCCAGTAACCAGGCTCCTGGTCCCCAGCATAAGAGGCTTGGAACAATATCTCTCATACCAAAACCAGAGCTTAACTTTAAAAATAAAAAAATATATGCTAAAATTCAGGGAAAAAATGCCAGAAAAACCCTGATCATAGAAAACTATGGTGACAGGAAAGACCAAAATACAAATGAGAAAAGAATAACAATGTCAAAATGCCTACAAGCAAAGCCTCAAAGGAGAATATGCATTTATCTAAAACTCAAAAAAAGCCTTTTAAGAAGAGCTCAAAAAGGATTTCAAAAATCAAATAAGAGAAATAGGAAGAAAATTTAGGAAAGAAATGTGAATTAGGTAAGAGAGAGTCAATAATTTGGGAAAAGAACACTAAAAATTTTCTGAAGAAAATGATTCTTAAAAAATGCAATTGACCAAATGAAAAAAAAAAGATTCCCTGGAGAAAACAAATTCTTAAAAAGTAAGCTGGCCAAATGGAAAAGTGGTGTAAAAGCTAACTGAAAAAAATAATTCCTTAAAAATTAGAATTGGGCAAGTGGAAACTAATGACTCTATGAGACATCAAGTATCAGTTAAACAAAATCAAAATAATGGAAAAATAGAAGAAAATGGAAAAACTGACTTGGATAATAGATCCAGGAAAGAAAATTTAAGATTTATTGGCCTACATGAAAAGTAAGAAAAAGAATAGACTGGAGACATCTTTCAAGAAATTATCAAGGAAAATTGACCTGATATCCTAGAACCAGAGGGTAAAATAGTAATTGAAAGAATACATTGATTACCTCCTGGAAAAGATTTTAAAAAATGAAAATTACAAGGAATATTGTAGCCAAATTCCAAAATTATCAGGTCAAGAAGAAAATACTGCAAGCAGTCAGAAAGAAATAATTCAAATATCAGGGACCCACAGTCAGGATTACACAGGATTTAGCAGCTTCTACATTAAAGGCTTTAAAATATATAAATTTGGAAAGCAAAGAATTTTGGAGTACAACTAAGAATCAACTACTCAGCAGAACTGAACATACTCTCTCAGGGAAATGAAATAAGGGACTTTCAAACTTTCCTGATGAAAAGACCAGAGCTCAACAGAAAATTCAATCTTCAAATGCACAATTCAAGAGAAGTATAAAAAGGAAAACAGGAAAGAAAAAAAAAAACGCCATTCAATAAGGTTAATCTGCTTACATTTCTTTATGGGAAGATGATACTTGTAACTCTTAAGTTGTATATCTTTATTAGAAGTACTATACATAGAGAGTAAGGATATAAATTGACTTTAATGTGATATTTAAAATATAAGGGATTAAAAAAAGAATTGTACTTGGAGAAGAGTAAGGGGGGAGTCAAAATAGGGTAAATTACATCAGAAGAAATTCTAAAGATTTATTACAGTAGAGAGAAGGAAGAGATGGGGTGAGCACTGTTTAAAATTTATTCTCATTGAATTTGACTCAAAGAGGGAAATACTTACATGAATAAAATAGAAAAATAACAAAGCAATGATTTTGGCATTCAACTAAAAAAGCTACCAAAAAAAAAAAATTAAAAATCCACACTTAAACACCAAATTAAAAAAACTGAAAAGTAATAAAAGTGAAAGTGAAAAGACTATTAAATTAACAAATAAAACCAAGAGCTGGCTTTATGAAAAGATAAAATAAAATAAACTTTTGGTTAATTTGATTTTAAAAAGAAAGAAAAAACCAAATTACCAGCATAAAAAAGGAAAATAATGAATTCACCACCAATGAAGAGGAAATTAAAGTAATAATTAGGAGCTATTTTGTCCAACTGAATGGCATCTAATTTGATGATCTAAGAGAAATGGATGAATATTTACAAAAAATATAAACTGCCTAGATTAACAGAAAATGGGAAAAAAAATTTTAACTCCATTTTAGGAAAAGAATTTGAACAAACCAAGCTGCTTAAGGATGAAAAAAAAATCTTCAGGGCTGAATTCTACCAAAAATTAAAAGAACAATTAATTCCAATACTGTATAAACTATTTGGAAAAAGAAGCAAAGAAGTTCTACCAAATTCCTCTTATGACACAAATATGAGGCTGATACTGAGGTCAGGTAGAGCAAAAAGAGAGAAAAAATATTGATGCAAAATTTTAAAATAAAATATAAGCAAAGAGATTAAAGTGTTTTATTATGAAGATAATTTACTATGATCCAGTAGGGTTTATACCAGGAATATACAGATGGTTCAATGTTTGGAAAACTATCAGTATAAGTGACAATATCAAAAGCAAAACTAATAGAAATCATATGATTATCTCAATAGATGCAGAAAATGTTTTTGACAAAATACACAATTCCATTCCTACTAAAAACACTAAACAGCATAAATATAAATGAAATTTTCCTTAAAATTATAAGCAGTATCTTTCTAAAACACTGAGCAAGCATTAGAGATAATGGGAATAAGCTATAAACTTTCCCAGTAAATTGAGGGGTGAAACAAGGAGGCTCATCATCACCACTATTATTAAATATTGAACTAGAAATTTTAGCTCTATCCCTAAGAGAAGAAAAAGAAATTGAAGGAATTAGAATAGATAACATGGAAATAAAACTATCATTTTTTTGCATATGGTATGATGGTATGCCATTAGAGGAACCTAGAGAATAGACTTAGATTTTTTTGACTAGGTGAAAGAGGATTTGCTCTCAATTGCTACCTAGCCTTAATCTACATGGGTGTGGTCTTAGTCAAACTGAAACGGGTTGAAGACTTTAGTTTAAAAAGACCAAGATGTCCCATTTCATCCAATGCAATTTCCAATCATCCTGATCTGTATTTGACCACTAGACCCAGATGGCTCTGGAGGGAAAATTGGGGCAGGTGATCTTGCACAGCCCTCCCTCACTTAAATCCAATTCACTTGCATGTCATAACATAACCTTCTTGATGTCATGGTCCTATATGACTATGAAGGACAAACAATAACAACAACAATAAGAAAATAACTAAAATAAACGTGAAATAATTGCTAAGTTTAGCAAAGTTGCAAGATGTTGTGATCTTTTTCTTCTCAAAAACGCAGCCAGGTGATAAAAGTTCAGATCTTTTATTGTCCCAATATAGCCCGGTTAGCTTAGAGGCCTATCTCTCTGCTTGGTTCCAAGAGCTCTCTCCAAATGTCACCAAATCCAAAGGTCTGGTCCTTCAGCCTCTGCCTCAGTTTTCTTCAGCCTCCAGCCAGCTCCAACTCTTCATGTCATTCCGCTGAAATCTCGACTTGTAGCGTCTTCCTCTCAAGAACACTTCTGCCACCAGCCAGCCAAGTGGAAAATATTCTGCCTTGCCTCGGAGAGAGGGCTTCTGGCGTAACTCTACTGAAATCTGACCGAGAGCTTCTGTCTGTTTCTTTTATCCAAGAGGGAGGAATTGTGGGATACGAGAGAGAGGGATTATGGGTTTTCTCCCATAGTGCTCTCTGGCCCAACGAGCTTCAAGGGAGGTGTGAACTCATTGAACTTAGTTCTACTTAGTACCTTGTTTCAGGTTCTGCCCAAAACATCTTCTTGTAAGATTAGATCAACTCTAATTAGTTAGCAGTTAGTAAGGATTCCAACATCTCCCCCTTTCTTTTGTTTTAAAGCATAGGGGGTTTCTGAGGGGGTACACATAAATCCATCAATATGGGCCAGAACTTTGTAACAGATATACATGGTATACATAAATCCATCAATATGGGAGGCATTATACATAATTTACAAAAGCACACAGCAATATAACACAGGCTAGTGGTAATGTAACAAATAACATGAATCAACATGAAAATTTAACTACTGCAAAAGTCTCATCAACAATCTTTCATCTCAAGAAATCCAATGATTCTTGCAATTGCTTAAAATACATAAGCACATAGTAATATAACACAGGCTAGTAGTAATGTAACAACATAAATCGACCTGAAAATTTACAAATGTCCATAAGTCCTAGAAACAGTCCAATAGGATTCCATTGTCCATTAGTTCATGTGCCAGGAATCTAATAATTCTTATGAGCACAATCAGCAACAGAACCACCCGATATTTCTTGGGTCTTCTCCTTTGTTTCAAGGAAAGGACATATGCCCTTGTTCAAGCTGCTCCTGTACTATATCTAATAAGGCCTGAATTTTATCGCTACTTAAGGGCCACTGTTCTATCCACACTGGTGTATCAGTTTTCCATTGGATAGGAATAGGTGAAAGTGTTGGCAGGCCTTCAACAGCAGCCCTGCTTAAAAAACCGAAGTAACCCCAATTGTTGTAAAAGGAGTAAAAACTCCTGTTTTGCCTTCAAAAGTCCATCTCATAGGGGCAGCACTAACTTCAGCTGCTATTGATCCTCCTACTCCAGACATATAGGTATCTGCTTTAATCTTTGGCCAGTGACTGGGCCAACTGGCACCTCTAATCAAGCCTACTGTGCCTGGAGGTAAGGGATCCATAGGCTGGAGAGGAACAGATTTCACCTCTCCAGGGGGTATCTCAGTTGTCCCAGCTGCATACAGCTCTATTCTCCCCAATTGTAATTCACTTCTGCCATCAGGTTGCTTCCTGGCTGGTTGACTGTGTAATCCCCTTCTCCCATCATATGGCTTTCTGGTTGATTGGTCATGTCTGGGTACTGGACTTCTAGGCACTCTCTGGGTGGCGCCAAAATGTTGTGATCTTTTTCTTCTCAAAAACGCAGCCAGGCGATAAAAGTTCAGATCTTTATTTTCTCCAATATAGCCCGGTTAGCTTAGAGGCCTATCTTTCTGCTTGGTTCCAAGAGCTCTCTCCGAATGTTGCCAAATCCAAAGGTTTTGTCCTTCAGCCTCTGCCTCTGCTTTCTTCAGCCTCCAGCCAGCTCCAACTCTTCATGTCATTCCGCTGAAATCTCGACTTGTAGCGTCTTCACTCAGAAGAACTTCGACTGGCCCATTGGCCTATTTATGCTCCTTCCAGAGAGAGGGATTATGGGTTTTCTCCCATAGTGCTCTCTGGCCCAATGACTTCAAGGGAGGTGTGAACTCATTGAACTCCAATGAGTAAAGGTGTGAACACAAGCCTTGTATTGATTAGTTCTACTTAGTACTTTGTTTCAGGTTCTGCCCAAAACATCTTCTTGTAAGATTAGATCAACTCTAATTAGTTAGCAGTTAGTAAGGATTCCAACATCTCCCCCTTTCTTTTGTTTTAAAACATAGGGGGTTTCTGAGGGGGTACACATAAATCCATCAATATGGGCCAGAACTTTGTAACAGATATACATGGTATACATAAATCCATCAATATGGGAGGCATTATACATAATTTACATGAGCACATAGCAATATAACACAGGCTAGTAGTAATGTAACAAATAACAAGAATCAATCTGAAAATTTACACATGTCCATAAGTCCTAGAAACAGTCCAATAGGATTCCATTGTCCATTAGTTCATGTGCCAGGAATCTAGTAGTTCCTGTAAGCTCTGAAGTACTGCAAAAAGTCTCATCAACAATTTTTCATCTTAAGGAACCCAATGATTCTTGCTGGTTTTTCAGGAACTGAAATAGTTTCATCTTGTGTTAGGAAATTCAAAGATTTCTGAAGATTTTAAGAGTCCTTTTGACAGTCTCATTGTCAGCCATCTGATTCTTTCTTCATCAGTGGAAATATAAGCAGATCCTCTTCCCCAAGCAGTTAATCTAATTCCCTTCTATTTACCAAATTTGGGATTTCTCCTCATCATCTAGTAATTACATTGGAGTCGTTTGCATTGGATATTGTCTTGTTGTCTTAAAAGGCCTGTATTCTTCCCAACTGTAATCCTGATTGCTTTTCTGTTGGTTGATGACATCAGAGTTCTGAATTTCTAAAGTCTCTCTGGGTGTAACCTCAGCTGCTATCATGCCCCACCTGTCCTTTGATTGATACTTTAGATCTGGGCCCTGCCTCTCATTCCTCTGGGTCAATATACATTTAGAGGCCCAATGAAAGCCTCCGTTACATTTTGGACATGGGGTTTTGGGTTTTCTCTCACCCTGTCTTCTCACTCTATCTCCATATCTACAATGAGCTCTCAAATGTCCAATTTTTCCGCACTGAAAACATCGACAAGTTTCTCTAGAATTCCTCTGCCAAGAAGGACCTTGTCTTTCCATGTTCATCATAGTTTGGGCATAATAAGCATTTATGTCCACTGTGGCACAGCGTCTAATGATTTCTTCTAAAGGAGCATTTTTGTCTAGCCCCCATATAATTCTCTTGCAAATCTCATTGGCATTTTCCTTAGCCAAATGTCTAGTCATTATTTCTGTTGCTGCATTGTCTCCAATGGTTCTTATTACAGCTGTTTGTAAACGTCCCACAAAATCTGCAAAAGGTTCATTGGGACCTTGCTCTATTTTTGTGAAAGCATTATTTCCATCTTTCTGTCCAGGGAGAGAATTCCAAGCTTTTATTGCAGCCTTAGAAATTTGCTCATATACTGTTATGGGATAATAAATCTGTTCTGAGCTCTCTGCATACTGACTTTCACCAGCTAGTTGGTCAAAAGCAACTTGTACAATAGCTCCTGTTTGCCTATTGCGTTGGGCTTGAATCCTACATAATTCATGAAACTCCGAAAGCCACAATAAATTTTGTCCCGGTTCTAGACAAGTTTTCGTTATGGATTTCCAGTCATTTGGGGTTAGGATTTCATAAGACAAATTATCCAGTAACATCTTCACATAAGATGATGTAGCCCCATAAAGAGTGCAACCCTTTTTCAAATCTTTAATTTTTTCCAAATTAAAAGGAATGTATTTTCTCTCTTTTTGACCTGAGGAGTTGAGCTCTTCAATCACAGGATATGCATTTATAAAATCAGATATATCTTCTCCTTCATTTTTTGCTTTAATTAATGCTTTTTCTAATCTTGTCAAATTCTGCTTTACAGGAGAAGCTGACTGTGTTTCTGTCTCTCTCCCTCCCCCTTGTTCTACCCATGAAGGGTTAATTGCGGGGGGAGGGTCATGAGATGTGGAATCACCTAATTCCTCCTTCTGTGAAGTATCATACTCAGAATTGTAATTAACTCCATTCTCATCTGATTTGTCCTCCTTTTCACCTAGTAAAGTTGGCACTTCCTCCTGTACTTTCCTTTTCATCATTCTATCACTTAAATAACTTCTTATAGCCAATTGTATTACATTATATGTATTAATTATTGAGTTAGGCCCATTTTTATCATAGAATTGACAAAGATCCTCTCCAACCAATTTCCATTCATTTAGATCTAATTCCTTATCAAGAGAGAAACAAGGGCATATGTCCTTTATAGTTTGTAAAAGTTCAGTGATTTGCTGTAAACTTATAATTAAACCTTGGCTTTCCATAACTTTGACAATACTCTCTAAACATTTTCCTTGAACAGAAACAGGTTGTTTTCTAAATACCTGTCCCATCTTAGCTGAAATTCTACTTTAACTCTTCTAACAAAATTTCTTTGTTGCACTCACCCTAATTTCTGGGTTGAAGTCTTTTCCACTGGATCAGGATCAGAGGCTTTTCCACTTGAATCAGGATCGGGGCTTTTCCACTTGAATCAGGATCGGAGCTTTTCCACTGAAATCCACTGAGGGGTCTGTTTGCCCCACGTTGGGCGCCAAAATGTGGTGAGTTTTTTCTTCTCAAAGCGCAGCCAGGTGATAAAAGTTCAGATCTTTTATTGTCCCAATATAGCCCGGTTAGCTTAGAGGCCTATCTCTCTGCTTGGTTCCAAGAGCTCTCTCCAAATGTCTTTAAATCCAAAGGTCTGGTCCTTTTGCCTCTGCCTCTACTTTCTTCAGCCTCCAGCCAGCTCCAGTCTTCATGTCATTCCGGTGAAATCTCGACTTGTAGCGTCTTCCTCTCTAGAGCACTGATTTAAGAAAAGTGAACGAACAGATGGAAACTATGGGAACTCTTCAGCCTGGACTTCCATCTCCTACTCAGCTTCCTAGAGAATGGCCTCTTTGGGTTATAGACATCAAGGATTGTTTCTATTCCATTCCTCTGGATAAGGAGGATATGAAGAGATTTGCCTTTTCGGTGCCCAGTGTCAATTTAGCTGAGCCTTATAAAAGATATGAATGGACGGTTTTGCCACAGGGTATGAAGAACAGCCCCACGTTGGGCGCCAAAATGTTGTGATCTTTTTCTTCTCAAAAACGCAGCCAGGTGATAAAAGTTCAGATCTTTTATTGTCCCAATATAGCCCGGTTAGCTTAGAGGCCTATCTCTCTGCTTGGTTCCAAGAGCTCTCTCCAAATGTCACCAAATCCAAAGGTCTGGTCCTTCAGCCTCTGCCTCAGTTTTCTTCAGCCTCCAGCCAGCTCCAACTCTTCATGTCATTCCGCTGAAATCTCGACTTGTAGCGTCTTCCTCTCAAGAACACTTCTGCCACCAGCCAGCCAAGTGGAAAATATTCTGCCTTGCCTCGGAGAGAGGGCTTCTGGCGTAACTCTACTGAAATCTGACCGAGAGCTTCTGTCTGTTTCTTTTATCCAAGAGGGAGGAATTGTGGGATACGAGAGAGAGGGATTATGGGTTTTCTCCCATAGTGCTCTCTGGCCCAACGAGCTTCAAGGGAGGTGTGAACTCATTGAACTTAGTTCTACTTAGTACCTTGTTTCAGGTTCTGCCCAAAACATCTTCTTGTAAGATTAGATCAACTCTAATTAGTTAGCAGTTAGTAAGGATTCCAACAGCAAGATATAAAATAAACCTACTTAAATCATTAGCATTTTTATATATTACCAATAAATCCAAAAGAACTAAAAAGAGAAATTCTAGTTTAAAGAATTGTAGGGGCAGCTAGGTGGCACAGTGGATAGAGAATCAGCCCTGAAGTCAGGAGGACCAAACTCATACATGTAATACTTCCTAGCTATGTGACTTAACCCCAAATGCCTTAGCAAATAAATAAATAAATAAATAAATAAACAATATAAAATATTTGACTCCATCCACTAAGACAAACTCAGGAACAATTATGAAATACTTTTCATATGAATAAAGTTGGGCCTAAAAAAACTCAATTGTTCATGAGTATGTTGAGCTGCTATAATAAAAATGACAATCCTACCTAAATCAATTTACTTATTCAGTGCAATACCAATCAAACTATCAATAAATTATTTTATAGAGCTAGAAAAAATAACAAAATTCACCTGAAAAAAAAACAAATTAAAAATCCACACTTAAACACCAAATTAAAAAAACTGAAAAGTAATAAAAGTGAAAGTGAAAAGACTATTAAATTAACAAATAAAACCAAGAGCTGGCTTTATGAAAAAATAAAATAAGATAAACTTTTGGTTAATTTGATTTTAAAAAGAAAGAAAAAACCAAATTACCAGCATAAAAAAGGAAAATAGTGAATTCACCACCAATGAAGAGGAAATTAAAGTAATAATTAGGAGCTATTTTGTCCAACTGAATGGCATCTAATTTGATGATCTAAGAGAAATGGATGAATATTTACAAAAAATATAAACTGCCTAGATTAACAGAAAATGGGAAAAAAATTTTTAACTCCATTTTAGGAAAAGAATTTGAACAAACCATCAATGAGCTGCTTAAGGATGAAAAAAAAATCTTCAGGGCTGAATTCTACCAAAAATTAAAAGAACAATTAATTTCAATACTGTATAAACTATTTGGAAAAAGAAGCAAAGAAGTTCTACCAAATTCCTCTTATGACACAAATATGAGGCTGATACTGAGGTCAGGTAGAGCAAAAAGAGAGAAAAAAATATTGATGCAAAATTTTAAAATAAAATATAAGCAAAGAGATTAAAGTGTTTTATTATGAAGATAATTTACTATGATCCAGTAGGGTTTATACCAGGAATATACAGATGGTTCAATGTTTGGAAAACTATCAGTATAAGTGACAATATCAAAAGCAAAACTAATAGAAATCATATGATTATCTCAATAGATGCAGAAAATGTTTTTGACAAAATACACAATTCCATTCCTACTAAAAACACTAAACAGCATAAATATAAATGAAATTTTCCTTAAAATTATAAGCAGTATCTTTCTAAAACACTGAGCAAGCATTAGAGAAAATGGGAATAAGCTATAAACTTTCCCAGTAAATTGAGGGGTGAAACAAGGAGGCTCATCATCACCACTATTATTAAATATTGAACTAGAAATTTTAGCTCTATCACTAAGAGAAGAAAAAGAAATTGAAGGAATTAGAATAGATAACATGGAAATAAAACTATCACTTTCTTGCATATGGTATGATGGTATGCCATTAGAGGAACCTAGAGAATAGACTTAGATTTTTTTGACTGGGTGAAAGAGGATTTGCTCTCAATTGCTACCTAGCCTTAATCTACATGGGTGTGGTCTTAGTCAAACTGAAACGGGTTGAAGACTTTAGTTTAAAAAGACCAAGATGTCCCATTTCATCCAATGCAATTTCCAATCATCCTGATCTGTATTTGACCACTAGACCCAGATGGCTCTGGAGGGAAAATTGGGGCAGGTGATCTTGCACAGCCCTCCCTCACTTAAATCCAATTCACTTGCATGTCATAACATAACCTTCTTGATGTCATGGTCCTATATGACTATGAAGGACAAACAACAACAATAACAACAACAATAAGAAAATAACTAAAATAAACGTGAAATAATTGCTAAGTTTAGCAAAGTTGCAAGATATAAAATAAACCTACTTAAATCATTAGCATTTTTATATATTACCAATAAATCCAAAAGAACTAAAAAGAGAAATTCTAGTTTAAAGAATTGTAGGGGCAGCTAGGTGGCACAGTGGATAGAGAATCAGCCCTGAAGTCAGGAGGACCAAACTCATACATGTAATACTTCCTAGCTATGTGACTTAACCCCAAATGCCTTAGCAAAAAAATAAATAAATAAATAAACAATATAAAATATTTGACTCCATCCACTAAGACAAACTCAGGAACAATTATGAAATACTTTTCATATGAATAAAGTTGGGCCTAAAAAAACTCAATTGTTCATGAGTATGTTGAGCTGCTATAATAAAAATGACAATCCTACCTAAATCAATTTACTTATTCAGTGCAATACCAATCAAACTATCAATAAATTATTTTATAGAGCTAGAAAAAATAACAAAATTCACCTGAAAAAAACAAAAGGTCAAGAATATCAAGAGAATTAATGAAAAAAAATGCAAAGATAAGTGGCATTGTTGTACTAGATCTAAAATTATATTATAAAGGAGCAGTCATTGAAACCATTTTGCACCAGCTAAAAAATAGAGTGGTATAGCAGTGGAATAGGTCAGGTGCATAAGACACAATATTCAATGACCATTGTAATTTAGTGTTTGATAAATCAAAAGATTCAAGTTTCTGGGATAAGAACTAAATGTTTGACAAAAATTACTGGAAAATCTTGAAAAATAGTATGATATAAACTATATTTCGCCCTCTTTACCAAGATAAGTTTGAAATAGGTTCATGATTTAGACATAAAGGGTAATGCTATAAACAAATTAGGAGAGCAAATGAAAGTTTACCTGTCAGATCTTTAGAGAAGACACTGATTCACATCTAAGAGAGGACATGTAGTCCATGTTTCAAGAGTTCAAACTTTCCACTTCTAATACTCCTAAGTTTTTCAATTCTCATGAAATAGTCACCTTTTTTGTTTCTTTTATGCCTTGAAAGTATCCTTCTCTGTTCTCTTTCATCTCCTTTTCAATTTTTATATCTTTTTAAAGAATATATAAACATGAGACATTTGATTAAATTATTTTCTCTTCTCTTGATAACCATACTTATTTATTGATCATGTCATTCAGTTATTTTTGATTGGTCCCAGTTTTACTAATTTGCTTTACTTTTTTACCCCTACTACTCTGGGTCTGAATGACCAAGATGCCTCTCTCTGTTGCTTATTCAGCCTTTTTTCCATTAATAGTTATACTCATTTTAAGGATATATAATTTTGGATTACAGCTTTATCAAATTTATTTTTGTGGAATATACTGTTTCATTCTCTTTTCTATTTTTCCTAATTGAAGAATAATCATTTATTATTCAAATAGCCTTTGATCTATATTTGAAGGTCTTTATCCTGGCCACTTGCTATTTTTGTTACTTGCCAATTCAATTACTCCATACTTTAAGGATTGAAATTTATTTTTCTTTGTTTCTTTGTCAATTTTGTTTTTCTGTTGGTCTGTGGGGATTCTCTAGGCCTTTGCTTTGTTGACTATATTTACAAGTTTTAAACAGTTTTCTAATAGTTATTAAATTACTATATCCATATTTTATTGAATTTTTGTTTTTTTCTGAGAGATTTCTGATGCCCAGATTATCTCTGAGCATTCTGTACTGAAAGTCATTTGCTTTGCTATATCTAGAATTCACACACACACACACACACACACACACACACACACACACACACACACGTATTTTTAACCTTGCTGGCCTTTGCTTCACAATTGCCAAATTTTCTTCTTTCTAATTATTTTTGTGTTTCACATTTGTTGCTTTTTCTCATCTAGTCCCTGGCAAGATTCTCCAACAGGAGTTAATTATTTTCTTCTCTATTAATTATGTTTTTAATTCTATATCAAAAGCTCCAATTTTTGACTAAAAAAGATAGGAAAAGACTGTACTAATGATTTCATCATTATAGGGAACTCCTGGATAAAGAAATTTCTTCTACCAATGAAGGTAGATAGTTTACCTATGACTTATGATCTAAAGATTTTCCTGGAACACTAAATGGGTCTCACAATCAGTAAGTATGAGGGGTGGGGAAGAGGGAGATGGCTTGAATGCAGCTCTTCTTATGCCAAATCTCTGCACTATTCCATTTTCTTCTTGGCACCTAAGTTCATTGTTATTATTTTTAAATAAAGTTTTGTTCCTCTTTTGAATCATTTTGTAATTTTTTGCAATGGTTCCATGGTCTTTTGAAAGTCCATAAGATTCTGCCTTTTGTTAGGCAATATTCTTCCACTTACCTTCATATTATAATACTTAAAAAAAACACCTTGACTTCCTTTTTAGGTTTTACTCATTCTTTCTTCTATTTTTAGGCACCTTCTATTGATTTCTTTGCTTAAGCATCAAACTTTTATTGAAGCTGTGTCTCTTGATATTGTTGGCATTTCAGCCTGCTTGCACTCTACCATTACCCCTTTTGTTGTTTCCTCTCCTTTCACTGATGATTCTTAAGATGGTGCTATTAAATAGCTTCAGCCTTCTCATGAGAAGAGATGATGAGAGTCACCATGTCTACAAACCTCTGCATTGAGTAATCTTTGAGAGAAAAAAAATTGAACTCAGTTGTTTGTTTAGTGCTTTTTTTTGTCATGTCCAGCTTACTATTGCTCTCTAGCCTGTGTCTCTGGATACCTACCATACACACATTTCTGATTCTTTTTTCCTCCTTTTGAAGACTGAGAAGGATCAGGAAATATACCTTCTTTCAGGGTGTACATATGGGCTGTGAAATTTAAGTAGAGTACAGCTGATGAGATTAGGGTAGCAATTCCTAGTACAAAATAAACATGATAAAAAAAAATAAACATGTGACAAATTCATAATGGCTATTCTCTTTATCAAAAGATAGGTTTATTTAAGGAAAGAGGTTACAGACAAAATAAGAGATAAAATAGGTACTACGAATGACAAATATAAAATAGACCTGGGAGAGTAATAGGGTTAGCAAGGAAAGAAATTTGGAAGAATCCTTTAAAGGAATATGCCATGTATATCATTGGCAGGTTAAATCCATAGAGGAGTTTAGCAGACTAACCAAAGTTAACTATAGTAAGGAGAAAGATGCCATTAAAGGAAAAGCAATATGAGGGAGTAATTATAGTGAGATTAGTCCCAAAAGGGATTTAGCAAAGATCTTCCTCATGACCTTTCCAGTTAGGGAAGAGCAGATAGAATACCTGGCAGACCAGGTCCCAAAACTGTCTAAAGATATGCTAATCAATAATTCAAAAGTTGTTTAAAGATATCCAGAGGTTGTGGGGTAGACAATGGAGATTTATAAAGAGTTCCATCCTCATAATCACTCTATTCAAACACAATAGTCTGGGAATAACATATACCTATTAATACCGCAAGGTATTCTTCCTGACAAAGGAAGAGGATAAGTCTATGTCACAACTGCAAGGGATGTTCACTCCATGATTAGGACTATAAGCCTGAAAGTTTGCATTTCTTTGTTGCTCATGGAGTTGAGCTGTGAAAATGTAGTAAGTGAGAATTCTAAATATTAAAGTTCTTCACTGCCAATTCATGAGAATTAAAAAATCTTGCATAGCAGTATTCTGCCTTCTTATTATGCTGTGATTCAATTTCCAGCAAATGATTCCTTTCTTTTAATGTTTGAGATTGAAGAGATTTACCATCAGAGAACTTACCTTCCTTCATCTTATTGGTCATGTGACTTCCTAGCCTGGGTATATTTTAAGGGATTTTCAAATTTCTCTTAACTTGAAACATTATTCAGAAACCTGGATTTCTTAATGTATTATAGAGACAATTCTTTATTATTACACTATTTACAATATTCCAGAAAAATACTGAGATAAAAACAAGATTCCTTGAATGAGTAATTTTGTAGCCTAAGGATCCCAGAATGCAATTCCCTGGATGTATGTACTATATCAAATGTGATAGCTTGTTTATTTATGAGCCTTGTTTTATTTCTAGTGCTACCTGCTACTGGCACCACAGTGTCTCTTTTCAGATCTCTGTTGCTCCCAACTGATGATCCCGTGGTGTTGTGCCATAGTTCTCTTTTAATGTCCTGACCCAGTTTCCCTAATTGTCCTATTCAGTTACTCTGCCTCAGGCTATAATCATTCCCTCTTAATGTTTGATGGGATAAAGGTCTTTGTCCATTTTAGACATCATTAGAATATCAGGAGCCTCTCCTGTACCTCCCACTATGTCATCCTAGGTTCCTCCCTCCATTAGGTCTTCCCCAACCAGGTACCTCCCTCTTTATGTCATTGTTCTTGTTACCCTATAAAAGAATCTTGTATCTGATATTCATTGCTGCATTCTTTGAGATGATAGTCTCATTCAGCCCTGGGACCAAACATGCATCCATTGGTCCCAGTAAATCTCTCCATTAAATAAATTATTAAATTGTTCTCTAATTTCTATCTTGCTCAGTTTCTCTGACATTACAGTATTACTTTCTATTGTATAACACAACTATCTTTTGGGATAGTCTCGTTCTCAGAATTTCTGTTCCCCTTGCAGTGCTTTAAGGATCTAGTGAAACCACACTGAAATAAACTCTTATTTAGGCTCTTCAGCTTCTGCTTGTCTCTACACATACAAAAAGTTGCTTCGTTAAGATGCAATCCTTCCATAGAACTTGAGAGTCCTTGTGGAGAGAACTCCAGGACCTCATAAGATGTCCCCAAATCTCAATCTTTTTTTCCCTCTCTGATACCACAGTTTTGTTTCTTCCGTCCAACAGCATACTCACTACTTTTTCAAAGACCAAAAGAGCACCTCATTTTCCTTACCATAAGCATTTGAATGAGATTCATCATAACCTTTCTAGATTGTCAACAACCTGTTATTCACAAATGAGAACTGTATCTTTAAATAATAAGATATTCCTGTCCTCAAGTTGCTATAGTTATTTCAATGGGAGGAGGCATGATCTAGAAGGGAGTTAACAATTACAAAAGATATTTATACAAGGTTTTAAGCTTTGCTTTTAAATTTTTGCATAAAACATTTATTTTATGTATTTTATTCATTTGATCTTCACAGCTTAGTAAGCTCCATGGGCTAGGTTTGAAGGTACCTCTTGACACCAAGTCCAGAAAGTGGCAGTGTATCTACTAACACATATATTCATTAGGCATAATACTAGGCATAAATTCATTTATTCAGCAGCCCTTTATTAAGTGCTTTATTATGCTACTTTAGTTAAAACACAGTTTTTGACCTTGAAGAGTTTGTAATCTATACATCAGATTCCCATACAAATAGCTCTAATGTGTAACATTATATAATAAAGTATTATTTTGTTAATACTTTTGTTGACTAGTTTGGTCATACATTATAGAATTTACAACAATTTTGATTCAGCTAGATGGTCAGTGGACATAGAGTCAAATAGACTTTAGTTTACTAGCCTTAAACACTTATTAGTTGTATTACCCTAGTTAAGTTACAACTTCTGGTTGCCTCAGTTTCCTCAAATATAAAATGGAGCTAATAACATTTACTTCACAGGATTGTTGTGAACATCAAATGAGATATTTATTAAAGACTTAACACAATGCCAAGGTACTTAATGATGAGGTCTTCAATGTTGGGTGCAATTAGGGTGGAATTAATAAAAATAAATGCCTGAGGCAGGGAGAAGACACTGATAAAGATCAATTTAGCTCTATGGTCCCACCCTTTGGGAAAGTCATACAGTCAGAAATCCAAGTTACATCAAACCCCTGAGACTCACCCTCTGTAGAGGTTTCAAGCAGTTTCACACTGTTATGCTCTGACAGAAATCCCAGTTATGTCCCTGAGTTTAAATTTTCCCTATAAAATCTACTTAGGGGCCACCCATGGCTACTGCCTTCCTTTAGGTCAGTCTGCCACAGCACTCTGATTCATGGTGTCTTTCTCCTTATCCCTCTCCCATGCCAAGTGGTATCTTTCCAAACTCCACTGTGCTTTTCAACATCCCTTCTCCTTTTTATAGCTAACTCTATTAGGGTGCTAAATCCCTTTCAGGATTTATCCTGCCAGCTAAGGGCATGCCCCAACCTCATAGGGAGCTCTTTCCACTGGGTAATTGTGAGTTCCAATGAGGAACTTGTCATTCATATGCTCTCTCACTCTATTTCATATTTACCATTCCTGATGTCTATTGTATCCCTTCATTTTTTTCTGTAACCTCTTCCCTAAATAAATCTTTCTTTTGCCAAAAAATGGCCATTGTGAATTCTTCACATGACCAAACCCCAACTTTTGGTGCCTACCATCATCTGGTATCTACATCATTTTGATACTGAATCCACATCACTTCCCTTTCATTTCTGTTAGGGGTTATTAGGCAAAAGTTTCTCTCTACAAATTCCATATGATTCTTTTTAGTCTTTCTCTTAAAATATTTATATAACAATATGGGTATAGAAAAATTTTTTATATAATCTCTATCTACCTTCTTTGCAGTTTTTCTAAAGATAGTCCCCCTGATTATTTGAAGGATATCCAGACTAGCAACGAATACAGATTACACATGTGAATAATAATTTCAGATCATAACTCAGAGAAAAATTTCGATTGAACACCCTCAAATGGAAGCAAAAGCAAAAGTTCAAAAGACAGACAAACTAAACATGTGGGCTTTTTCTGGATTTTTCTGGATGCCTGTCTAAAAGAGGCTCTAATGTCTTTGAGGTTATTATCTGTAAAGAAAAAAGTGAATTATTTTCAGAGCACAGAGGCTGGAGACTGTTTAGAGAGAGCAACAGAGAACAAAATGAAGCTGCATAACTGCTAAACTCCAGTAGATGGAAGCAGAGAGCAGTTCATTCTCTTCAGAGAGCAGCACAGTAGAAAGAAGTACACAACAGAAGAAATCAGCTCAGTAGAGGAAGCAGTTTACATGACGTCATTGAAAATCCTTTACTTCATTGAAGCATTGGAAATGTGATTGGCTTTGTTACACATTCACCTTGGTCACTTCTTTCTCTCTTTCTCTTTCTCTCTCTCTTTCTCTCTCTCTGTCTCTCTCTCTCTCTCTCTCTGTCTCTCTGTCTCTCCATCATTCATAAGTATTCAACATGTGTTCCAAGATATTCATGTTTTGTGGTTTGGTATGCTTCTTTTGTGTGTCCCATCACCCCACTTCTACAGAAAACTGTGGGAGAATGTACCACTATGCTTCTCTCTC
This sequence comes from Antechinus flavipes, assembly GCF_016432865.1. Taxonomy (NCBI): domain Eukaryota; kingdom Metazoa; phylum Chordata; class Mammalia; order Dasyuromorphia; family Dasyuridae; genus Antechinus; species Antechinus flavipes. The sequence goes on along the minus strand of NC_067398.1, from coordinate 302,470,820 downwards.
TCTCTTTCTCTCTCTCTCTCTCTCTCTCTCTCTCTCTCTCTCTCTCTCTCTCTCAGCTACTGTATCTGATAGTTGATCTAGTAAAGGAAATATATCATTGGGAAGAATTTTGCCTACAAAATGCCTTGAATTAGAATAGATTTTGGGAAGTCCATAGATAAGAATGAGTACTACATGATAATTTTAGGTATAATTTTCCTTTTATCTCCTTAGCTCCTCCAAGATAAGTCTTTTTAGGAATGGTCCTAGGACTTATATGAAGCTATATTTTCCTTTTGGATAGGTACCCTGATAGCAAGTATCATTTTGTGTAGAGCCAACAGGCATATGGAGGCCATGTGGTTGGTCCAAATTGGAAAAAAATGGTTGTGGGTCAAAAATGCTGAAGAAACAGCTTGTGCTCTAGAAATGTCTGAGTCATTTGAAAAGGTGGAAAAAAATTCTTTTAAAATTGGCAAAATTCCTGTGTGAGCATGTTACAAACATAGCTTTCCTGGCAGAAGCACCCACTATAGCAGTTTGAAGCATAAGTATATATGACATCCACATTATTACCAAATAAATTCATTAGAAATGATGTTATCACAGTGAATACAAAATGAATGAACAGTGGCAGGACAATAAATTAAAGTGTTACACAAACACCACTTTTGCCACATTGGAAACTCTTTGAAGCACTATTACTGTCACAGTCAAGTTCATTAAAAAGTAGATTTGATTTTCCAACTTATCAAATTATAGAAATCTAGGATATTAAAGTCACAGGGAGCCTTAGAGGTCATCTCAAGTAACTTTATTCTATAGATTAAAAACTGAACCACACAACATGACCACTACTTCATGTAGAATCACATAGATTGTCAGATTTCAGCTTGATACTTTATACTTGTCAAATTTCTATCATTATTTCTTTTTACCCCAATCCTCAAATTTTAGATGCCCACATTGCTTGGAGTTTTTTTCTTTATGTGAACTGAATATAATTGGTTCTCCTGTAGATAAGGTTTTAGGATTTATTACAGGGGGCATATGTGCAAATAGTTTTGCCTCATTACCTTGAAATCATATTTCATAGAATAAGCTAGTTATTCAGATGCCAAATGAACTTGTCATAAGATATTCCCATGGCACATAAACCTGAAGTAACAACATCCTAGAATATTTTTAAATGGAACCTTGTATTTATTTTTTTAACCTGGGCGCCATTCATGAGGGCAGCTGTAATCATTAAAATGATGATACTTTGCATTTGTTTAAAACTTTACACTTAAAAAACTTATTTATTAATGTGTTTTTATTTTTTATCACCTTTGTTTCCTAAGACAACCCTCCCAATCCCTCTCAGAAAATCATTTCTTTAACAAAAAATTAAAAAAAAAATAGGAAAAAATCCTCCAGTAAAAATGGCTTTCCTTTTTCAAAGTTGTTCCATTTGATTATATGTTTTTCCATTTGATTCACATCTACCTCACATGGATGTGTTCAAGATTAAATAAAATAATATATGTAAAAGTACTTTTCCCTTTTAAAAAGTACAGAGTCATATAGAAATATAAGGAATTATTATCATTGATCTTATATGTTCTATGATAGTGAGTCATGGAAAGCTATAATCTTTGAAGAATTAAAATTGAGGCTCAGTGAAAGGGTAATGGAGAGGTATATGGTGATTTGAGTAGGCTGCAACAAATTTCAGATGAGGAATTATTGCAGAAGAGAAGCAATGAAAGGATGGGAACAAAATAATGGATAATCCAGAGAAATGATAGGCTGACCATATGGCAAGAGGCAGGAAGAACCAATTAATATTTAGTAGTTATCCTTGGGATGTTAAGAGAAAATGAAGATCATTAATGCATTGGGCAGTATTCCTTATGTTAGCACCAGTAGCCACAGTGAGATGGCTCTCCAGGATATATTTTGTAGGGAAAAGTTTGTTGGAGAAGGCTTTTATTAGAGATTAATTCCCTTTGGTTAAGACATTGTGTCTAAAGGAATCCTATGATACGGCTGATAAAATGGCAGCTAATTTTACATAAGAAAATAAAAAGAGAGTGATGGGGGTGGGGGTGGGGGAGAAGAAAGCATCCTGAACTTCTACTCAGAAGACCTGGAATTTTAATTCTGACTCTGCCACAGATCAACTTAGTTATCTTAGGCAAGAGACTGGCAATAAAACACTACTGCATTTTAGGTAAAAATAGAAAGTATCGTTCCAGATGGCAAAGTGAAAAAAAATAACTTAAAGTTAGAGAACATGGGTTTCATTATAACCCAAATTTTTACTACCTATATGACTTCTTTTAGAACTCAATTGTCTCACATGCAAAATGGAAGTGGGATAAGCTAGAAGATCAGTCTCTAAGATCCCTTTCACTTCTAGTAAATTAATAGCTGAGCAGCAAGGCAGGGAAATATTATAAATTAGGAATAGGGATAATAAATAAATTGCCTAGGAAAGTGTTGTTAATCCTTTATTTTCAAAGTGGACAAATGACATGACACGGTGATGTCTTGACTCATGGATGAACTGGATTTAATATGGCAGTTGCACAAAGTTATTGGCCTAATTCTCTCTCCCACAGCTATCCAAGAGCAGAAGCAAGACAAAAATTAAGATGAATGACAATGATGTGGGCTGCATCGGATGACCTTGAAATCTCTGATGACTGATCAAGCTCTAAGTGCTTGATAACATTTGCTTCAACCATGTTTGTGGTAGTTGGAGCGAAACATTCTCATCTGCCCATCTACTAGAAGAAGTTTTCATATGCTTGGAGTAGATATCTTCCCAATTTGTCAACCAGTTTGAAGCTTGTTGGTTATACTCAATCTGGTTTAGTCTATCTTCTGAGAAGATTTTATTGGAGTATGGTTATTATGTATGGTACAGCTTCTTAGAGGCACAGGTAAAAGTTATGTGAGAAGTAGACACCAAAAGTGGATGAGCAGCCTTGAAAATAGCTTGACAGTCCCTCATAACAGAGGTGCTAGTCCTCCCTGAACACCCCATACTCTCCACTTAAGGACATAGACCTGAGAAGAACCACTCACTGTATGAAGACGATGGAGGTATGATTAGGGATTAAATTGTGATAAAAGAGAAAGAGTCTAGAAAGGAAAGGTAGAAAAGAGCTGAAAACAATCTTTGATTCAAAATTTGACTGTGGAATGGAAGAGACAAGGATCTGTTTAAATGGTTGACATTCAATATTTTTATTTGTTAAATTAAAAACATGTGCCTACCAGATTTACCCTCCATAGAATCATAGGATCATAGATTTAAATCTGAAAGGGAACTTAGAGTTCATTAAATGTAATCCCTTATTTTAAAGATGAAGAAACTGAAGCACAAAGAATTTAAGTGACACCTAACACAGTTTCATATCTGGAATTTCAACCCCAAACTTCTCTCTTCAAATTCAGAAATCTTTCTATGACACAAACACCATACATGGGCTGGGCATAGAAAAAGAAATAGCTTAAACTAATATTAAAGGCAAAGACAGTTATTTCATTTTCATTGGTGCTAGTTTGTGTCTGTCAGCTAAGTTATTCCAGTGACAGTGGAACAAGGAACAGGGTCAGAAAGAGATGGCTAGCTGGCAAAGGAATCTATGGTAAGAGTGATATGATAGAAATGATGCTAAGAAAATGTGAATGTGGAAGCCTAGACATTGTGGTCCTTCTTAGGCTATGAGATTTGTTAGCAATCTGGACTACTAGGTGACAGGCAATTTTACCATGAAGGGAAGTCAGTTATATAATTGAGTTAGGGAAGGTTTGCATAGGCAGATAAAGCAGAAATAGAGGATGGACAAAGGAGATAGTGTTGAGAGCACTGGAATTGAAGTCAGAGGGCTAATGTTTAAGTCCTAAACTCTCCTACTTTATGACTCTGGGCAAGTCTCTTCACCAAATGAATTACAGTTTTCTCAACTGTAAAGTGAAATATTTGATTTAAATTAACTTTCTGTTTTCTTCTAGTTCTAAATTCAAGATGCTATAATGAATTGGAAGAAAGAATAAACTTCTAAGACCTGAAGCATAAAAATGGAGATATACAATTAATAACCATCCATAAACACTAGACTTGAAAAGCAAGATGGATGGAAGACCAGGTAGGGAAGTTAGGGAAGCATTTTTATCACTTAGAAGTCTATAGGGAGAGAAACAAGGACAATGAGCTTAAAGTAAATCATTTTATGTTTGAATACCAATTGTTGTTTGTAAAAAGTACCTATCCTAGACCCCATGTCCCTACTGTCATAGCTGAGAAGCTGAGTCCAGTGAAATACAACAGCTTTGTCAATTAGTGCTACAGCAAGAGAGCTAATATAAAGACAGAACTTGGTAGAAAGAGTTCAGTAGGATGAAAGAAGGAAATATGCCTCTTTAAGTATATTACTTACTATTTGGTAACCCTGGTCAATTCAATTAAGAACCGTCTTTTTCAGTTTCCTCATCTTTAAATTGGGATATAAATAGCGCTTTACTCACAGAATTGTTAGGTTCAAATCAGATGATATTTGTAAAGTGCTTAGTACAATGTCTGGTGGGTGCTCAAATCAACTTGAACTGGAAGATCCAATTTAAAATTTTCATTGTAAGTATTTAGACATTGGAAATCTTTTTTTTTTTTTAACTTCTACTGTTTTGTTGATTGTTGACTTAAGAAAGTGAATAAAATATTAATAATGTACCTTTATGTGGTGTTCTTTTTCTTCTTTAAAATATATATGTGAGTTCTCTCTGGGAGAGGTGCAAGTTTCTCAGGGGAGGTTTTCTTGGAGGCAGCCTTAGTATCAGTTCAGATCAATAGTTACCTCAAATGCAGCCAGCTGGTAAAAATACAAACGTTTATTTTCTCCTTCCAAAGTAGCCTGGTTAGTTGAGTCCTCTCTCTCTGCTTGGTTCCAAGAGCTCCCTCCGAATATCTCCATATCCAAAGGTTTTATCCTTCAGCCTCTGCCTCTGCTTTCTTCAGCCTCCAGAGCCAGCACAAAGATGGAATGAATCTCTTGTCTCCTTCACTTGAGGCTCGGCTAGCTTTCTGGAGAGTCTTTCAGACGAGCTTGGTCTCAGTGGGGGAGGTGCAGGAGCCCAGCCACCACAGTGGTGTGAGATGAAGATGAATCTTATTGTGCCTCTAAGAGAGCCTTCTCAATCTTCACTGAACTCTCAACTCGTAGCTTCTTCCTCTGAAAACTCTTCTTCCGCCACCAGCCAACCAAGTGGAAAATATTCTGGAATGAATCACTCTTCACTGGCTTATATATGACTCTTCTGAGAGAATGGGATTATGGGTTTTCTCCCATAGTGCTCTCTGGCCCTAAGAGCTTCAAGGGAGGTGTGAATTCAGATATCTCATACTAAACCCTGAAATTTCCCAAATGTGTGAACTCCAATGAGTAAAGGTATAAACACAGCATTATATCAATTAGTTCTACTTAGTACCTTGTTTCAGGTTCTGGCCCAAAACATCTTCTTGCAAGATCAGATCAATAATCTATCAACTCTAATTAGTTAGCAGTTTGTAAAGATTCCAACACCTTTACCTTAAAAGTATTACATGCATTTTTTTCCTAGATGGGCTAGTTAAACTTTTACCAGCATACCCCTGTATCTAGATCCCTATAATTAAGGTATACTAATAAAATATGTAGTATTTTGTTCCCTTATTTTTATAAAAGATACATTTTGGGGAATTAAAAAATAATCAAGGAAGGGAATATTCCAGGTTATGACATTAAGTTTTATGCTAAAAAAATAAAACAAATACATACATGAGTAAATGAACAAACAAATGAATGAATGTAGTATCAACTTTTAACTTTTTATCCATTATTGTGTTTTTCTCCAACTTCATTCTCCTCATTGGTCTTTGTAATAAATATAATTTTTTTCCTGATGTGTTTAAAGTATTTTTTTAAATAGCCTTTTATTTACAAGTTATATGTATGGGTAATTTTACAGCATTGACAGCTGCCAAACCTTTTGTTCCAATTTTTCCCCTCCTTCCCCCCACTCCCTCCCCTAGATGACAGGATGACCAGTAGATGTTGAATATACTAAAGTATAAATTAGATACACAATAAATATACATGATCAAACTGTTATTTTGCTGTACAAAAAGAATTGGATCTGAAATATTGTACAATTAGCCTGTGAAGAAAATCCAAAATGCTGGCAGGCAAAAATATAGGGATTAGGAATTCAATGTAATGGTTCTTAGTCATCTCCCAGAGTTCTTTTGCTGGGTGTAGCTGATTTGTTCATTATTGCTCCATTGGAACTGGTTTAATTCATCTCATTGCTGAGGGTGGCCAGGTCCATCAGAATTGGTCATCATATAGTATTGTTGTTGAAGTAGATAATGATCTCCTGGCCCTGCTTGTTTCGTGTAGGTCTCTCCAGGCCTTTCTAAAATCATCCTGTTGGTCATTTCTTACTGAACAATAATATTCCATAATATTCATATATCACAATTTATTCAGCCATTCTCCAAGTGATGGGCATCTACTCAGTTTCCAGTTTCTGGCCACTACAGAAAGGGCTGCCACAAACATTCATGCACATACAGATCCCGTTCCCTTCTTTATGATCTTTTTGGGATATAAACACTGCTGGATCAAAGGGTATGCACAGTTTGATAACTTTTTGAACATAGTTCCAAATTGCTCTCCAGAATGGTTGGATATATTCACAATTCCATCAACAATGTATTAGTGTCCCTGTTTTCTCACATCCCCTCCAACATTCCGCATTATCTTTCCCTGTCATTGTAGCCAGTCTGACAGGTGTGTAATGGTATCTCAGAGTTGTCTTAATTTGCATTACTCTGATGATTTGGAGCATCTTTTCATATGGCTAGAAATAGTTTCAATTTCTTCATCTGAGAATTGTCTGTTCATATCCTTTGACCATTTATCAATTGAAGAATGGATCGATTTCTTATAAATTAGAGTCAATTCTCTATATATTTTGGAAATGAGGCCTTTATCAGAACCTTTGACTGTAAAAATATTTTCCCAGTTTATTGCTTCCCTTCTAATCTTGTCTGCATTAATTTTGTTTGTACAAAAACTTTTCAGTTTGATATAATCAAAATTTTCTATTTTGTGATCAGTAATGATCTCTAGATCTTCTCTAGTCATAAATTCCTTCCTCTTACCCAGGTCTGAGAAGTAAACTATCCTGTGTTCTTCAAATTTATTTATAATCTCATTCTTTATGTTTAGGTCATGAATAAATATAGTTTTAAAAATTTCTAAAACAGTGATGAAAGATAAGTGGTTACTTTGTATATGGGACAAAAGGCCTGCCTTCTATAAATACTGATTGACCATAGGCAAATCCTGTAAATGAGAGGTCATGAAAAAGGAAAGTATGATATTCTGCTAAAGCAGGGAAAGGATGAAAAACTATAATCTCTTCTCTGAGGGATTCTAGGTATTAAAAGAAACCAAAGAAAATTAAGTGAAAGTGGTGGCAATGAGAGATAACTAATAGATGCTACCAGCAAACAATTGCTCATTAATGTAAAAGAAAAATCACCATGCAGAAAGCTTTTAGGGAGGCAGTGGTTACTTCCCTCCCTCCAGTGGAAGCCTCAGATTCTTATTAATTTCCTTCACCCCTAGCCCATAAAAGGGTCCTTTTGAAGGGACATATAGAAACTGTTTCTTCAGGGTAAGTTTTGACATGTTAATCCAATAAGGATCTCCTAACGTGTTGAGCCCTTTTCAGAGCATTTATAGGATCTCATTGAAGTGAACTGCTTAGAAACATTGGGGATGCTGAAGAATAATTCCTGAGAAATAATTGTTATTTGAATTTTAGGTAATGCACAGAAAATTCAAGGGGTCTTATCCTTCTCTATTCTTCTATCCTCTCTATTCTTGGTATATGTATGTGTCACTCCCCATGAAGGGAAACTTGACATATCTTACCTCATCCTAAGGTAAATATTACTAGTGTTTAAACAACCCCCTCTACCTATTTGTTCCTTTAAGGCTGTTTCTTACTATTTTTAGCTCATTATGGAATGAATAGTTAGTAAGAAATATTTTTTCTAGTTGTATTTACTTATATAATAATACAGGGATGTGGATAATGGAGGACAAAATAAATAAAAAAGCAACATCTCTCTCCTTCAAGCAAAGGAGCTGTGAAGAAATTTCTTTAGCTTTGCTTCACTATTTTCTTTTTTTATCAAAATATTGTTTTAAAAAATGAAGATTTGGACATTTAAAAAGTCAGACAATAAAATAGAGGAATCATTCACTAGGAACAATATCAAAACATTTGGAGGTGGGGGAAGAAACCCTACAGGACTAACCTACCAGACAGCAGGAAAACTTTCTTAAGTCAAATGAAACTAAGAACTAAATGAGACATATCTTACCTACTAAGAGAAGATAAAAGAAAAATGGAGTTATTAATAACTAAACAATTAATTTTAACTGAAACTAATGGAACCAGGAATTGTGGGAAAGCATGGGCAGGCATAACTATGGAAAAAAATAGACAAGTAAAGAAAGAAACAAAGAAATGAATAATGACAAAACAAGTGTTTAGAGAAATAATTTGTCTACCAGCCAAGCAAAAATAAAGTATTTATTTGCACTTTAGATTTTTTTGTTTCTTTTTACCTTTACACTATATATCACTAATTTAGTACAGATTTGTATATTCTTGGTTTTATAATTTTTCCAAATACATGCAAAGATATTTTTCAACATTCACCTTTGCTTAATTTTTTTCTCTCTCTTATCATTAAAATAGCAAATAATCCACTATAGGTTAAAGATATGCAATTGTTCTAAACATGGTTCCATATTCATTATGCTATGCAAGAAAAATCAGACCAAAGAGGGGAAAAACACAAGAAAGAAATAAAAAAAAAACAAATGAAAAAACCCCCAAACACCACCACCAAAAAAAGGTGAAAATAATATGCTTAATAAAAGCATGTGAATAACACATTCAGTCTCCATAGTTTTTTTGAAAAAGTAGATAAATTTAAGTAGACTTGTCATTTTTATTATACTATCTTTGGCCTACCCATGAGCACTTGATATTTTTCCAATTTTCCAATGATCTAACTTTATTTGTGTGAAAAGTGTTGTGTAATTGTACTGATAGAATTCCCTGACTTTGTCTTGGCAGTTAAGACTCCCAAATATTTTACATTATCTACAGTAATTTTAAATGGGATTTCTATTTCTATTTCTTGCTGCTGGACTTTTGTTGGTAACATATAGAAATGTTGATGATTTATGTGGGTTTATTTTATATCCTGCAACTTTGTTAAAGTTGTTAATTGCTTCTAGCAGTTTTTAGTTAATTCTTTAGGATTTTCTAAGTGTATCATCATATCATCTGCAAAGAGTGATAATTTTGTTTTCTTATTAACTACATTACTTTCTTCAATTTCTTTTTCTTCTCTTATTGCTAAAGCCAACATTTCTAGCACAATATTGAATAATAGTGGTGATAACGGGCAACCATGTTTCATCCTTGATCTTATTGGGAATAAATTTAACCCATTACATACAATGCTTGCTTATGGTGTTAGGTAGATGCTACTTATCATTTTGAGGAATTTATTTATTTATATCATTATATCATTTATTATTATTATGCTCTCTAGTAAGGTATTTTGTAAAAAAAAAAAAACACCTGCAACTATTGAGATAATCACATGATTTCTGCTAGTTTTTATATGGTTATTGATTTTATATGATTTTATGGTTTATATGGTTATATGGTTTTTGATAAGGTTAATTATGCTGAAAGTTTTCTGGAAATTGAACCAGTCTTGCATTCATGGTATAAATCTTGCTTAGTCATAGTATACTTTTTCTGGTGATTAGTTGATGTAATTTCTTTGCTAATGTTTTACTTAAGATTTTTGTATCAATATTCCCAAGGGAATTAGTCAACAAATTTTTTTATCTGTTTCTGACCTTCCTGGTTTAAGTATCAGAACCATATCTGTGCCATAAAAGGAATTTGGCAGCATTCCTTCTTCCCCTATTTAAAAAAAAAGTTTATATAGGAATTAATTATTCTTTAAATGTTTGTAGAATTCACTTGTAAATACATTTGACCCTAGAGATTTTTATTTAGGGAGTTCATTGATGGCTTCTTCAAATTCTTTTTCTTTATGAGACTATTTAAATCATTTAATTCCTCATTTGTTAATTTGGGCAATCTGTATTTTTGTAAGTATTCATTCATTTTATTTAGATCATCAGATTTATTGACATAGAATTAAGCAAAATAGCTCCTAATTATTGCTGTAATTTGTTGATGGTAAGTTCATCCTTTTCTTTTCTGATACTGACAATTTGGTTTTTTCTTTTCTTTTCTAATCAAATTAAACAAAGATTTATCTATTTTGTTGATTTTTTCATAGCCACACCTTAATTTTGTTTATTAATTCTATACTTTCTTAATTTCAATTTTATAAATATCTTCTTTGATTTTCACAATTTTTAATTTGTTATTTAATTGGAAGTTTGTAATTTTTTTCTAGCTTTTTAATTGCATGTCCAATTCATCGATCTTCTCTTTTTCTATTTTATTTATGTAAACATCTAGAAATGTAAAATTTCTCCTAAGAACTGCTTTAGCTGCATCCCATAAGTTTTCATATGTTGTCTCATCAATACCATTCTCTTGAATGCAATTATTGATTATTTCTATGATTTGTTGTTTCACCCACTCATTTTTTAGGATTAGATTATTTTCCAATGGGCTTTTAGTCTATCACTCTTGATCCTTTATTGAATGTATTTTTTTAAATTTCATTATGATCTGAAAAGGATGCACTTAATTATTTCTCTCTTTCTGCATTTGATTCTGAGGTTTTGATGCCATAATACATGGTCAGTTTTTGTGTAGGCACCATGTCCCTCTGAGGAAAAGTATATTCCTTTCGATCACCATTTAATTTTCTCCAAAGGTCCATCAAACATAATTATTCTAAAATTCTATTCAAGTACTTAACTTCCTTTTTGTGTTATTCTGTGGTTAGATTTTCTAGTTCTGATAGAGAAAGGTTGAAAACCTCCACTAGAATAGTTTTGCTATCAATTTTTTTTTTTCAATTCACTTGACTTCTCCTCTAAGAATTTGGATGCCATACCATTTGGTGGATATATATTTAGAATTGACATTACTTTATTATCTATGGTACTCTTTAGCAAGATGCATTTTTCTTCCTTTTCTCTTTTTAATTTTATATCATTGTTTTTGCTTGATCTGAGAACAGCATTATAACCCCAGTTTTTCTTTCTTTCTTTCTTTCTTTTTTTTTTTTTTAACTTTCAGCTGAAATGTAATAGATTCTGCTCAAGTCTTTGTAGGTATCTTTCTGCTCCAAATGGGTTTCTTGTAAACAGTATATTGTAGGTTTCTGGCTTTTAATTCATTTTGCTATCTGTTTTGCTTTTATGGGAGACTTTATCCCATTTATATTGACAATTGAAATTACTAACTTCATATTTCCTGCCATCCTATTTTCCCCAAGTTCTACTTCTCTCTCTCCTTTCCATCCTGACCAGTGCTCTTATCATCACCTCCCTTAATCCATTCTTCTTTTTTTTTAAGCTTCTCCCCCCTTTCTTATCTTTTCTCATTTCTCTTCTCCCTACTATTAGTCTCCCCCTCTCCTTTTCTCTTTTCCTTTCTATCTTCCTATAGGATGAGACAAATTTCTGTACCAAATTAAATATATATGTTATTTCTTTTTGAGCCAAATATGATGAAATTAAAGTTCAAACAATGTTCATTCCACTCTTTATTTTCACTCTACTGTAATAAACCTTTTGTGCTTCTTCATGTGCCATAATTTATCTCAATTTACCTCCCCTTTCTTTTTCTCCCAACACAATCTCTTTTCTACCCCTAATTTCCTTTTTATGTTATCATATTTAAGTCAACTTATACCTACACCCTGTAAGTATATCTCTTCTAACTGCCTTGACAAAGAGTTCTCAAGAGTTACATGTATCATCTTCCCATGTAGAGATGTAAACATATTAACTTTTTAAAAAGATAGTTTTTTTTTCTTTCCCCTTTTATCTTTTTATATATTTGAAGATCAAATTTATTGTTCAGCTCTGGTCTTTCGATGAAAAATGATTGGAAATCCCCTATTTACATTCAATGTTTTCTCCTGAAAGATAATGCTTAGTTTTGCTGGGTAGTTCATTGTTGGATGTAGTCCAAGTTCCTTTATCTTCCAGAATATCATATTCCAGTTCCTTCAGTCCTTTAAAGTAGAAGTTGCTAGGTCCTCCGTAATTCTAATTGTGGCTCCTCGATAATTGAATTGTTTCTTTCTAGCTACTTGAAATATTTTCTCCTTGATAATTCTGGACTTTAGCTACAATATCTCTTGGGGTTTTCGTATTGCAGATTCTTTCAGGAAGTGAATGGGAGATTCTTTCAATGTCTGTTTTACTTCCTATAATAACAGGGAGTTTTCTTTGATGATTTATTGAAAGACATTGTCCAAGTTTTTTTTTCTTCATGGCTTTTAGGTAGTGCACTAGTTTTTATATTGTATCTCTTGGATCCATTTTCCAGCTAAATTATCTTTACAGTGAGGTATTTTTTGTTTTCTTCTATTTTTTTATTTTTTTGGGGGGGATTTTTAGTGAATTATTTTCTTCAGTTAGCTGTTTATGTCCTTTTTCATTTGGTCAATTGAACTTTTAAAGGAGCTGTTTTGTTTATTGGATTTTTTTCCTATTTCACCAATTCTATTTTTTAAGGAGTTATTCTCTTTTTCCATTTCACTCATTTTATTTTTCGAGGGATTGTTTTCTTTTTCCATTTCACCAAATCAATTTTTTAAAAAGTGTTTTTCTTCAGTATATATATATATATATATATTTTCAATTTTACCAATTGTATTTTTAAGGAGTTATTTTCTTCAGACAATTTTCATGTTCTCTTCCAAACTCTCCTGCAAAGCTCTCATTTTCTTTCCCCGTTTTTCTTTTAAGATTCTTTGAATTCTTCCAAGAGAATGTTTTGAGTTGAACACCATATCTTCCTTTGAGATTTCACTATTCTCTTCTGTGTTGTATTCTGGTCTTCCATACTTTCTATGGTTAGGGTTCTTTTTGCATTTTTTTCCTCATTTTTTAAAGTTGAGCTCTGCTTCCAGTGCACAGGTGAAATTTACCCAAGCTTTTTGAAGGAGGATGGGGCTTTTCACTGTTTACACTGATTGGAGCTGGAGCTGGGGTTGCTGGGATTGTAGGCTTTTCCACTGGATTGGGTAGATCTGGCCAAGTCTTGCTGGTGCTCAGTTTCAAAATTTATTTTTTGTAGTTACATTTGAGTTCTCAAAGCTGATCTGCTGATTCACTGGCCTTCTATAATAAAACAGAGTAATCAATGGCTGCTGTATTTTGGCTAAGAGTCTTCTGCTAGATTTCTCTTGTCAGGTGTCCCTGCACAGGGCTTGCCCATCCTGGGCATCTCTGGGCTGCACCTGCACTGGGCCATGTTCCCCCCTGCCCAGTAAGACAGACTTTTCCTCAAGTCCTTCCAAAATATTCTCAGCTGGAAAATTATTACACTCCAAATGTTTGTGGGTTCAGTCACTGCAAAATCTATTCAAAGGTTTTATCTAGTCTTGATTTTGAGGGAAGCTTGGTAGAATTCAGGCAGTGTCCTGTCTTCTCTCCATCTTGGCTTTGTCTCCTCATTAACCTAGTTTTTGTTTGTTTGCTTTTTTGCTGAGGCAATTGGGGTTATGTGACTTGCACAGGATCACACAGCTAGGAAGCATTAACCTAGTTTTTAAATATCTCTAGGGAAGGGAATTTCCCAAACTCTTCTATCAGGTCTTATAATAAGAATAAACAAAGAAACAAATTGGATGGGTGAATAAATGGATCAATAAGCAAGGAAATTGATAAATATGCCCAATGGTGTGTATATGTGTGTGTGTTTACAATATACCTATGATTTCAGTGGTAGAAGTTATTCCATCTTTTAGAGCATACAAGCAACCACTCTATAATCTATTGTCTAAAAGAGCTGCCCAATACACTGAGAGGTTAAGTAACTTGTCCTTCTGAAGTCAACTCTATGCTGCATCACATTTCTCTTAACGTAAATGTATGTAACACAGAGCAGAAATACCATGTAGTTTGGCTGAAAATCTGTATTAATCATTTCAGTGTCTATGGTTGCATGACATTAAAGTAAAACTAGTGTTCAACTATTTCATTACACCATTCTATAATATGCCCTGAATTGCATGCTTTGGTGATTACTCTACAATTTTCCAAATACCCTGTTTACTGATTGTCTTCTAACCTGATGATACACAGACATAATTTTATATTTATAGATAAGTGCTCTTTCTTGATGACTCAAACACCTAAATTATACAATGCAAAATGAAATAATTGCACAGAAACATTTGTCATCTAGCATATGAAATCTCCAGGTAAATGGTATAATTATACAGTATCTGTTTTGTATCAATAAAAGGAAGAATCCCTGATATTTATCAGCAATATTTTTCCATCCACATTTTAGATTAAATACATCATAGAAAAGAAATTTAGCTGTCAATATCTCATCAAAGTTCCCTATCCTTTTATGGTTGTGAATTAGTACTCTCATGGACCTAAAAGGTCATATTTTCCTTAAGACTTCTTCCTAGACATACTGTGATTTCAAATGAAATTAAAAACTCCTTCCAGCCCCAAATAATCAAAATTATTTTAAGATCCTGTTGCCCATTTCTAGAATCTGATAAAATTTCAAATATGCATTATAAAATACTTCATGGAATTTTGATAAGGTTTGGTATCATTAAATAAATTACTCCTTCCTCATTGTAATACTTTGATGGATTTGTGATCTCAATAAGGTAAACATTTCTTCTAGCAATGACAGTAACAATAATAACTAATGTGCATCTATCTATATTGAGTTTTCATAGTGTTTTAAAATTATTTCTTTTGATCTTCACAACAATCTTCTTTGCCAGGTGCTATTATTTTCTCCATTTTATAGATAAATACATTGAAGCTGATAAAAGTTATATGATTTGTTTAGAGTTGAATAGTAAGTATCTGAGGCAGAATCCAAATGGGTCTTTCTTACTTCATGTTGACCAGTTTTATCTATTGTATCATTGAGTTGTCTTCATTGTGATAACAGCCCAGGCTTGCCTCCTCATTATCTGTGACTCTTGTCTGTATATAGTCTTGTCCAAACTCTTGTCTGTCCTCTTGGTCCACCCAAACCTTCTAGCAGTTTTCTCCTCTAGATTGTTTACATTGAGTAGAAATCAATAGACACACGATCTGCCCAAATGTTTTTCTCACTATTCTCCAAAGTCCTACTCTGATAACTCAGCATGACACAAAGATGACCCTGTGTTCTTACAGGCAAATTAGGACAACTCAAACTCTGTCTGGTTCTACCATATGGGAAAAGTTTTAAATATAGTACTGGCAATGGACCATGGTTTTTTTTTTTTTTTTTTTCTGAGAACCAGAGAAGAGAATGATTTGTCACCTGTAGACTGACCACAAGATGGTGAATTTGGCAGTGCTAATCCATGAGATCACATTAGCCCTCAAATATGCTCAAGTGCTCTCTATTTTAAGTAAATAACAGCCAAAATAAAGACCAAAGGTGAATTTGGTTTTACTGTATTATTATACTAATTATATTGTTATTGTTGTTATTTAGTCATTTTCAGTTATGACTGACTCTTCTTGACCTCATTCAGGGTTTTCTTGGCAGAAATATTGGAGTTATTTGATATTTCCTTCTCTAATTCATTTTGTAGATGAGGAAACTGAGTCAAAGTTATGTGACTTGTCCAGGGTCATATAGCTAATAAAAGTAAAAAATCAGATTTGAAGTCACTAAGATGAGTCTTTCTCATTCTTAGCCTGGGACTCTATCCAATGCACCACCTAAATGCTTCATTATATTGTTCAGCTGAGATAATCAAAATTCAGTGAGCTTAAGTACTTAGCCTATCATAATAATCCAAGTGCTTCTGATCTCAACCATTTTAAATGGCTAAGCAACTCTGCTCCACTTAAATCCAATTCATGTGTAAGTCAAATGAATGATGAGCAACAACAACCATTCTATCCATTATGGCATTCTTTAATTTCAGGGTAGTACTGCTAAAAGCAGATAGCTGTCTAGAAAAAATAATTAACTTTGAGGGGGGAGGTGATACCAGCCTCTGGCACTTGGAGCAAAAGTATACTTATTTCAAGATTCCAAGTATTTAAAATTATTTTGAATCCTTTGTGAAAGTCAAACCATTTCACACCTTCTAGTATTTCAACTTTTTTGGCTGACTCTAGATTCTATCTTTTCATTTTTTCCTCGAACTTTGTGATTATCCTGTATTAACAAATACTTTGGACGTGAAATTCTTGACTCTTCTCTCTCTGTTTAGCAGGTTAACTTACCCCTGGGTTTGAAAAATAATACTTTTGTCTGTTATCTAACCTTTAGGAGGTAGTATGGAGGAAACCTTGAGGACAAGCTTTGGGATTCAAAAATTGCTTGGCTCCAAACCAATTCATTCAGCTATACCAGATTGCCTCTCTAGGTTAGTCTTAGAAAACCTTATATGTCACAGTGTCTCCATGCTCAGTGGTATTCCTGCTTTGTTGATTGTTATGATTAGTACAGTACTTTTTTTCTGTTTTGTCCTCCCATCCTCTTTCCCACAAGCTTTCTCTGGCTGTGACCTCCATTCAAAGTAGATCATCAAGTCAGATGCAATATTGTCACTGTCATTGTTCATTGCAGGCTGTTTGTAGTTATTAGCAAGGGTGAATTTCAGTTTACTGGGGTAACAAAAGGTGTCTGCTGGAATTGCAGAGCAAAACCAGACTTCCAGAGTGTATTCAGAATATGCAAATAATGCCTGAATGGGCCCTGCTGAGCCCCAAGGTCTGGTGATTCTGATTTCTCTATGTAATATTCTGACTGACATGATGCTATGTGTTACCTTCCACATTGTGGATGTAGGTCAGTGTAAAATGGAAATGGGTCACTTGAACTCTGGTGTTAGCATGGGGAAAGATACACATAGGGATTAAGTGGAATTTACAAAGATTGCATTGCCCATTTTAACAGAAGGGGAGGAACATCCACAATCAAGGTTGTTGGCTGGAGGAGTCTACAAATATTGCATATTTTAACAAGGTGGGGAAAAAGCTTCTAACCTCAAGGATTCAGGCAGAAAGTTGAGCAAAGTAACTTGTAGTGTATACAAGTGTTTCATGAATGGTGTGCACCCCCAAGGATATGAGTAACTTCTAGGTCCTCTTATACTTTCCCTTTTATCCAGTCCATTGCCTGTTTGTTTCAGTATTCAGGAGGACACATACTATTCTTCATTATACCCTTCTAGAAGATTGTGAGAAGTCTCCCAAGACTAGAAAAATGAAGGACTACTGTCTACTCAACAATCAGGAAAATATCTATAGAAGGGTATTTGCCCCCTCCCCACCCCTTTTATGAAAAACCTAGCACTACTATTTTTGAAAGTAGCCACTGGGAAACCATACCTGTGCCTATTATCTCGTAAAAAGACTTGACCTCTACCTTTAATAGTCCTCTGTTCTTTTAATCAGAAGCTGATTTCAGGACTTTATTCCCATATGCCTTTCCATAGGCATTATCTAGATCTCTCTACCTGATACCCAGGGTCATCTCTTTATTAACTTCACCAACCTGCGATATTTGCCTCATGACTTCATTGCCTTACCTAGTGGATGATGCATTTTTAGATATGCATATTTTATTTTATAAAGAACTCGCACAGGGCAAGTGCTCACAAGGGATCAGACAAATTGATACATGAATACTCTCAATATATCTTTTAAAATCTTTAGAATTGATTATATGACATGGGAAACACTGATACAGGGCTGCTTAACATGGCATGCCCTCATCAGAGAAGGTGCTGCGCTCTATGACCAAAGCAGGAATGAATTAGCTCAGAAGAAACATGAAATGCACTAAGTTAGAGATCCACCACAAATGTTCATAGGGACTATTTGTGTCCAACCTGTGGCAGAGCATTCCAAGTTCATATTGGTCTGATCAGTCATATTAAGATACACTGTAACTGATCTCTAACATAGTGATGTAATTTTTGTTCTTTTCAAGAAAGAAGAACAACCAAACAATCAATTGCCTCCAAACTTCATTGCCCTGATATATATGATTTTATAGAGTCACTGCTGTAGAGCATTAATATCAAACTCAACTCAAATCAGATCCCTGAAGGGCACTTATTGACTTTTAAAAACTAAAAATTAATATGATCTATATTGAATTGCATTTCAATCTTATTTTGTTAAAAATTTCCAATTATCTTTTAATTTGTTTTGGGCCATTTTCTTGAATTTTGCAGTCTTGTTTGATACCTCATATTTGGTGCCTCTGTATAGTTTAATGGATAGAACAGATACTTGGAGCTGGAAGGCCCAGATTCCATTTTCATTTCACCGACTGGTTCCCAACTTTTTGAACTAATAGTATTTCACTTTAAACTCAACTTTGGGAAACCTCTTGTGATACAGTCTCTTAAAATAAACTTGTTATAATTAAGACAGTGGAGAGAAGCCAGGAAGCTGCCTGAGCTCTCCCTAATCTCCATCAGAAATAATGCTGAATCAAGCCTCTAAATAGATCCTGGTATGGCAGAACCCAGTAAAAATTGGAGTGAAGCAATTTTCCAAGTTAAGATATCTTGAAAGGATTCAGGAAAAGTCTATCTCATTTGGGTAAAAGGGGAACATGGCCCAAGGCAGGTGTGGTGAGCGCAATTTAGTAGAAGTCTTTTAGCCACAACACAGACCAGCAATAAAGCCCCTTAGTTCTGGTTAAGCAGGTCACTGACTTTGCAGGCTGACTGTGAGACCTCCAGCCCAAGTGCAGATGGCAAATATGAATCCCCAAACTTTACCACAACAGGAGGGAGTAGAATAGGCCAACCCAGCAGAGAAAGAAAGCTGATAGCATCTCCAGCCCCTGTACATAACTCAGTTAGGAAGCCATTGCCTCTCTGAAAACAAAACAAAACAAAACAAAACAAAACAAAACCTTGGGACAGCCTTTTTTGTGTCCTAAGAGCAGACTCAAATGAAATTAAAAAAAGAAAAACAGCCCTGACTATTAAAAAACTTCTCTGGTGACAGAGAAGATCACAACACACAAACTCAGAAGAGGATAACATTGGCAAAATGCTTACATATGAAGCTTCAAAGGAGAATAAGAATTGGTCTCAAGTTTTAAAAAGTTCTCTTGGAAGAACTCAAAAAGGATTTTAAAAATCAAGTAAGAGAGGACCAAGGAAACCTGGAAAAAAAACTGAGAGCTATGTAGAAGAATTATGAAAAAAATCAATAGCTTAAAAAAGTACTAAAATTGACTGAATAATATAATGCTTTATAAAATAAATTTGGTAAAATAAAATAAGCATGTTAAATCTCTTGACACTATTATACTATTTCAAAATCATGAATATTGAGCTCCTGTATCATGTACTTAATTGCCATAGGTTATTGCTCTTTCTCTTGCTGTTTCTGTCTGTCTGTCTCTCTCCTTTCTGTCTCTCTGACTCTGACTCTGTCTCTGTCTGTCTCTGTCTCTCAGTAAAATAAATAAATAGGAAAAACTTGTTCATGTTTATAATTCTTATGCATATAACTGATGCCTACCTGGACCTTTCCTTTGAAACATTTATTGCCATCTCTAAGCTTTAGAAAAAAAAAATCAGAATAACTGGAGTTGAATTTCCTGCAGGAGTTTAATGGGAAAAGTAAAGATTATAATTTATATAAACCCAAATCTTCTGAGCCAAATTGAGTTCTTGGGACTCACTAGAAGTAGCAAAGAATTGCTGCCCCAGATTTTTAAAGTCAACATTGTTAATTTCTTGTTCAATGTAGTTAAGACATTTTAGGGAATTGAGATTTCATAAAATTTTATAAAATATATTGATAACTTTGGTTTTTCTATTACCTTCTTCCCGCAACATATTTTCCTCACACTTCTGCTCTAAAAGATATTCCTTCTTTATTTTATTTTACAATTTTATTCAGTCATTCATTCATTTGTTTATTTATTTTTTTAAACAAACAAATAAATGAATGAATAAAATTGGGATTAAGTGACTTGCCCAGGGTCACACAGCTAGGAAGTGTCAACTATCTGAAGTTGGATTTGAACTCAGGTCCTCCTGATTCCTGGGCTTTTGCTTTATTTACTGGACCATCTAACTGGCCCACAGAATCCCTTATAACACAAAAAAGGAAGGGGGAGTTACACAAAACTAATATAGCATACTGGCTAATATGATATAGACAGTACTACATCTCTGCAAAGAAGCAAAGGAAAAGGTTGTCTTCTTGTATCTCTTCTGGAGTGATATATAGTTATAATTTTGCAACATTCAATTTTAATCATTTTATTGTTTCCATTTATCATTTTGTAGTCATAGTGTATGCTTTTTTCTTGGTTCTAGTACTTCACCTTGTATCATTTCATAAATGTGTAATACTACAAGCATCATCTCAAAAAAGTAGAATCCCTGCAATGAACCTTTTCCAATATGAAAAGTCCAATGTTAATCCCAGATGAGGTCTCAACATGGAGCTTGTGTAATCTCTGAAGATCTTTATCATATTTCCCACTACTACTCCCACTGATAACGTGTGAGTTCTCTGAGTATAGATACAACATACTCTCAATATACAAGTGGTATTTCTGAGGGCTGATTCTCTAACTCTACCATTTAAGCCCCTCCACCAGTATGCCTTTCTCCAAGAGTATCAGTTGAGTATCATTTTAAGTAGCTTTTAGAAAAGGTATTTATAAAGAAAGGTAGTTTGGTGAGAAAATCTGGTAGAAAGCATCCTCTGAAAGACCTGAAAAGTACTCTTGCATAAGTACATGCATAATCCAGAGAAAATGGGCATATTAGGATAGATAGAATAAATAGAAAGCAATCCAATATAGGTTAAACATAGATAATTCTTGTTAACATATTTCCTTATTCATCATGTTGCATAAGAAAAATCAGATCAAAAGGTAAAAGAAAAAAAAAGTGAGAAAAAGTCAAGCAAATAATCAAATAAACTAAAGTGAAAATACTATGTTTTGATTCACATTCAGTCTCCATAGTTCTCTCTCTGGATGCAGTTCACTCTTTCGATCACAAGTCAATTGGAATTGGCTTGGATAACCTCCTTGTTGAAAAGAGCCAAATCTATTACAGTTGATCATCACACAATCTTGTTGTTGCTATGAACAATGTTCTTGGTTCTACACATGTTGCTTAGCATCAGTTCATCAGGTTTCTCCAAGTTTTTCTGAAATCAGCCAATTCATCATTTCTTATAGAAAAATCACATTCATATACCCATAACTTTATCCAGCCATTCCCCAACTGATTCTTTGTCACTACAAAAATAACTCCTGCAAACATTTTTGTACATGTGGATCCTTTTACCTCTTTTATGATCTCTTTGAGATACAGATCCAACAGAAACACTGCTGGATCAAAGGGTATGCACAGTTTAATAGATCTTTGGGCATAGTTCCAAATTGCTTTTCAGAATAGTTAGATCAATTCACAACTCACATCAAACTTTCATTTGTAATTATAGTAACAGCAGCTCCTCTTCCAACTCCAGCATTATACAGGCAAAACTTTCAAGCAAAAGCAGAGATTCAGGGGAAATAAATGTGATTAGCATTCCTTGTTGAGGTTATAATCCTGAAAGCCCTAAAAGCTTGGCCTGACGTAGCTTCACCAAGATCAGGACCTGTGCCTAGCTATAGCTTTGACAAAAATTTGCATTTGTGCTTCCAGATACTATGTCCTCCAGCTGTAGCAAAACTTAGTATGTAAAGAACAAAAACAGTCAAATAGATGAGTTTGATATTTGCTTGTATATTGTGACAAATTCTCATCCAACTTCTCCTCCCCTCCACTTCTATCACCTTTTGCACTACTTTGTAAAACTCCAAGGGATTGCTGAATACATTTTGAGAAATGTAGCTCTTTTATATTTCATCCTCCTTATACAATAAATAAATCCATAAAAATTTACTAAGCAACACTATATGTCAGACATTGTGCTAGGGATACAAAGCAGCCCCTGTCCTCAAGGAGCATGCCTACTGGGAGGAAGGCAGTGATGGAGAATATGGACACAGACGTGTTAAAACAAAGCATTTTGGAACTGAAGGAATTTTAGCATCTGGGGAGAATACAAAGTGCCTTCATGAAGAATATAGCATTGAATTAGTCTTGAAGGAAGCTGAGGATTTCAAGAATAAAAGATTAGTAGGAAGTTCATTCTAGGAGTAGGAGACAACTCTCAAAGATATGGAAATGGGGGATGGAATAATTGATTGGAATCTAAAATTCATGAAAGGAAACAATGTGCATCATCTAAAATTGTTGATTTTACATGCCAAAACCAGCCTTTTTAAAAAAAACCACTGAGGGGATAAGAGATCTTATGGGGAAAAATAAGGATACGACAGTGCTTTAGGTATGCTTTAGGGAAATTTGGCAACTGTTTGGAGAATGGATTAGAGAGGGAAATAAATGGAGATGGGAGAGGAATTAGGAGATGATTGCATGATTGTATAGATAAGTAAACTAAGCCCCTGAGAAGTTAAGGTTGTATAGTGAGAAAGTGACAGAGGAAGTACACTCTAGGTCTCCTGATTCATTCATAACCTCACCATGATCAACAACAACTTTCAGTAGTCAATGTTCCTGAAATTCTACCATTAGTTTCATTCCTTTAGTCCTGGATAACACTAATTTCTTCAATAATACAAAAATACTGTCTCAGAGGGATAACTTCTTAGCATAGTTAGGATTAGCAGGCTTTAAAATGAAAATAGGACAAGTGCCTAGCAGGGATGTAGGGAAGGGTGGTCAGAGTTGTAGATGGAAGGGGAACTGAAAGTTTATCAGTTAACCATTTTGCCTGGGACTATCCTTCCACTTTTTTTTTTTTTTCAAATTTTGGGCTAGTGTTTCTCACTTGACTATCTATTCAACACCCCTCTTTTTATTTGCTTTTAATTCTCCCCCAAGGTCTGTTTATGATCAAAATCTCTGGGAACTCTTTAAGGCTTATTAAATAAAACATCCTTCATGGAACCTACTGTTGCTCCAAAAGAACAAAGTTTTTAATCTAATTTTAGTGTGTACAAAGAATTTTAACATGTTTAAAGAACATTCAGTATTTGTCTCTGGACCATTGCATCATTTTTTCTGTTACAGTATATTCCTCTCACCAGGATAACAAAGCTTTTATCAATACAACATACAGATGACCTTAGATAGATGTATTCTATTTTAGGGCAGACCACTCCCAAACCTCCAGCATGATTCTTCCCTTCTAAACTAACCAAACAGAATTGGATCATAAGTGAAAGGAATTTAATGAATAATGCATTGTCCTTTCAATGTGAAAATTATCCTTTTGGTTCATCATTAACACCATGCTTTGAATGAGGGTAGATTTGGGTACTTGGTAAAAAGGGACTATTTGCAAGTCAGCAGTCAAATAACAGAGCAAGTGAACTGACCTCTATCAAATATCTTGTGGCCTTGGCTTGATTAATACTGTGCCACTCAACCACAGAGGTATAGTTATTTAGGATTGTATATGCAGCTCCCCCAAATCTCTTCTAAATAGATTTGTTCAAACCAATTGGAAGTAAAAAAAAAATCCCAATACTTTGAAAGTCTCTTGGAAATAGACACTACACAGATGAATTCTAAGCAGCACTAAAATCTCAGAAAATCCAGAGGTAGATAATAATATTCAGTAAATACATAGGGTTTTGCCAGGTTCTAAAGAAGAATAGCTAAAAAAAAAAATTAAGATCCACAAAATGTCTGTAAAGTATTATAACAAAAGGAACAGTACTTTCTTTGAAGAAATAGTTGTTGGAGAAAGAGCTGTGTTTTAAATAAATCCATCTTGCATTTAAACTACCTTGGCTCTATATTTTCTCAGTCCTGCAAACTCTTGAAACTAACTGGCTTATGATTTTTTTTTTTATTCCTCTCAATTTTATTCTACATCATTTTCAGTCTTAAAGTATTCAGCAATTCAACTAATTATTTTCAATGCTAACCCTCAAAATGGGGAATAATGCTATTGATAGTAAATGAAAAATAATCAGAAAAGCACCTATTTAAGTTAGTGAGTCTGTCTTTGAGATTCTACATCCAATTAGTGGGGAAAGAGGCAATAGGACAAAGAGCTCTCTGAAGCTTTTCAGGGAAGATTGCCAAATCAGCAAAACAGGCTGCTGAATTGACATCATACATAGGAAAGCTACTTGGAAAAGCTCCACCTGGGACATCTGGATTCATCTGCAAATCCAACAGGAGTCCAGAGACAAATGAAGAAACAGTTCATATATTTATTGAGCACTGATTATGTAATCAGAATAGTATCAGGTGCAATGTGGAATCAAAGTGAAAACAATCAAAATTCCAGGGGTGGAGTGAATATGGAATAGTGAATCCAGGAAGCTGGAAACCAAGTCTTTGACCAGAGTCTAATGGAATAAAATGATTCTCTAGCTCATGATAGATTGGAAGGACTTTAACAAAGATCAGTCTCACTGGGATGAAAGGAGTATTCAGCCCAGCTCAGATGGTGTCTGGGAAAACCTATGAGACAGTCTTATTTACAATACATCAGCAACTGAGACCTTCAGTCCTGACTTCGTAGCTGAGCAGACCAGTGGGACAGCTTCTAGTTCCAGCACAGAAGGGAAATTGCCTGCCCTGGAAACCAGGGCTAGAGAGAGCAAGTGGGGCTATTCATTGATGTGAGCAAAACGCCAAATACAAGGGGCTCCTGAGATCAAAGCTGAGGCACAGAGCTGCACAAAAAGCTTGGAACAATGTCCCCTGTACCTCAAGAACAGAGTTTGACCATAAAAATCATAAATCTTTTTGGAAAATAGAAAGAAAGAAAATGAGCAAGAGACAGAAAAGAACCTTAATTATAGAAAACTACTATGGTGACTGGGAAGACCAAAACACCAACTCAAATGAGGATAAACTGTCCACAGAGGAAATCTCAAAGAGTGATATGAATATGAATTGCTCTCAAGTCCAAAGAGGCTTCTCGGGAAGCACTTGTAAAGGATTTTAAAAGGCAAATAAAAGAGGTAAAAGAAAAATTGGGAAAAGTAGTGAGAAGTATGTAAAAAAAATAGCTTGGAAAAGGAAGGACAAAAATTGACTGAAGAAAACAATTCCATAAAAAAACCCAATCACCAAATGAAAAAAAAATCCATTGGGGGAAAAAACCATAATACCTTGAAAAATAGAATTAATCAAATGGAAAAAAAAGAGACAAAAACTAACTAAGAATATTACATATTAAAAACTAGAACCAGGCAAATGGAAGCTAATGACTCTATTAAACATCAAGAATCAGTCAAACTAAAAAGAATGAAAAAATGGATGAAAATGTAAACTATCTCATTGGCAAAACAGCTGACTGGAAGATAGATCCAGGAGAGATAATTTAAAAATTTTCGGCTTATGTGGGAGAGAGGGTGGAGAAAGGGGGGAAATTGGAACATCACGTTTTGCAAGGGTGAATGGTAAAAAAAAAATGTATTAAAAATAAAAAGCTTTAATAAAAAAACAAAAATAAAAAAAAGTTTTCTTGAACTTAAAAATATAAAAATGATGTCATTCATATTAAAAAAAAATATTGGCTTACCTAAATGCAATGACCAAAAAACTGAGTCTGGATAGTGTTCTTCAAGAGATCATCAAGGAAAACTGCCCTGACATACTAGAACTAGAGGGGCAAATAGTTATTGAAAGAATCCATCAATCAGATGGGATTTTCAGAAAGAGATCTCACAAGGAAAATCCCAAGGACCATTGTTACAAAACTCCAGAGCTATGAGTTCAAGGAAAAAAAATATTGAAAGTTGCCAGAATCAGAGTGAAAGTAGAAGACAACATCCCACCCATGCTCAGAAAGCTAGCTACAGTCTAACTCAGGAAGGAAATGAATGAATTAATCAATGAATCAATCAATGAAAAGTATTTATGAAGTAAAAGTATTACTAAACACTAGGGATATGAACACCAGAGACATGATTGTCCTAAGGAACCTACATTCTAATTGGGGAAACAAATACATAGTGAGTGTCCCAAATTTATTAGTGCAGTTTTAAGTCATTGAAGTTTAAACATTAAGCTTCTCTGTGAAATGCTTTGAGACTTTCCTTAGAGAAATTTTAAATTGTAATGGCTTAAAAGTGCACTAAGACTTTTGGCACATCCTATATGAGGGATGTTTTTTCTAGGGGCATAAAGACATAATGAGTTGATGTAATTATGATTAAAAATTAGAAAAGAGATGCAAAATCAAAGAGGGTATACTCCTAGGCAGTTATAGTGAAAATGACTGGGACTCAGCCAAGATATAAGTGGATAACTGAGACAACTCCAAATCGAGAAGGGAAAGGCAAATTGTAAAACATTTCATTTGTAAAAAGCTTAAATCCTCTAAGGTCTGATTTATGATTTCCTCCAAAGAAGATAGTAGAATAGTGAAATGAAACATTATTCAGACCAGGCCACTAATCAGAGGAGGCATTTTTGGTGCTAAATGGTTGATTGAATTTGAATGAATTTAGAAAAATGGGAAGGAATTGGATTAGCAGATAGAATAAGGGATCATGGGTTTATAGATTTTGAACTATAATGGACCTTAGAAGTCATATATTCTAATCTTTTCATTTTATAGAGAAGTAAACAGAAACTTAGAAAGGGTAAGTACCTTATCTAAAGTCATAAGAGTAGTAAATAACAGAGCTGTTCTCTGGTTCCAAAGCCAGTTCCCTTTCTGCTTTACCATGTTGCCCTCAAGGAGGATATTCCAGGAAGGGAAAATCATATAAACAAATGTATGAAAGTAAGAGTAAGCACTAAAGATATCAGGCTAGAAAGAGGAAAGGGTTTTATTGAGAAGGAGTGGGAGATCATATTATATAAATACTCTCTATAAGCAGATCATGGAGGTTAGAAGAAATACTGTGATCATTTAAAATATGTTTAAAGTAGGTTGGACTATAAAATACTCCCCCAGTAAAGGTACATGGAATTCAACTAAAAACAATTCATAGCAATCATTTATTATCAGTCTTTGAATGGATTAGATTTCCTGATGAGTAAGTTGAGATGATGGAAAAGATATATTGCTTGCTAATTATATAAAAGGTCCAGGCAGTGGGTCAGAAACAAAATTCACTAAGGCAGAGGAAGAATTTGTTCACTTTACCTCAGTTCAAATAATTAGAAATCCATACAAAAAGATAATATCTTTTGTCCCCCTAGTATTTCAGCCATAGATTTGTAACATATAGATATGCCACATAAATTGTAATAAATCGTCTAGCCAGCCTAGACTCTATGATTTCTGGTTTAAAAAGACAACACTATAGTTCTGATAAAGATTGTTCCCAGGGAATAATGGTATAGGAACAAGTAGGTAGTATAGGGACAATGGGTGAGGGGAAAGTGGAGGGAGAGGAGAGAAGGAAAGAATGAGAGAAGAGAGAGAAACAGAGAGCGAGGGAGAGAGAAAGAAAGAGAAAGGGGTAGAGAAGGAGATGTGATAATGGCTTGAGATGAAATACAGCAAAGAAGGGAGAGATCAAAATGGGCAATTAGATCTCTCTAGCTTCTTGGAACAAAGAATTCAGGAAGAAGATTATAATTATGATTTCCTTTACAGAGACTAAGGGAACTTCCCCAAAACCTATTCTTATCCCAATTTTCCTTCCTTCTTTCCTTCCTTCCTTCCTTTCTTCCTCCCTCCCTCCCTTTCTTCCTTTTTCACTACCTCCTTCCTTCCCTTCCTCCCAAATTGTATTGCATTTTATTGTATACCTAATTTTTATTGAAGAAGGAGAATGGAGGAAGCCATGGGCTAGCTGAAAATATTTAAATATAAATTAGGGAATAGAATAAACTTCTGTCTGAATGTTAGGAATTTCCTAACTTGGAGCTCTGACTTTTCAACTTAATAAAACAGCAGAGAAAGAAACTACTTGGAACTGAAGACCATTATATTTCTAGGCTAAGAAATCAAAGAAAAGATCACATCCTAAATCAACTTCCACTATATTCATATATCTCAGACTTACTCAGTCGCTCCCAGTTTTTTTTTTTCCATTCTGTTTCCAGTTTTTTGCTACTACAATTCTTGCTATAAATATTTTCATATTTCTGCTTTGATCTTCTTGGGATACAAATGGTATATAATACCAAATGCAAAAGGTACATAATATTGAATAATTGTAATTTCAAATTGTTTTTAGAAGATTTTGATTGATTAAAGCTGTACCAACTGTTCATGACTCTATCTTTTTTCTTTCTTCTCATTTTCTTCTTCCTCTTCCATTATTTAAATGGTAGATATGACATTGTCAGTCACTGATGCTGAGAAGTAAATATAACAATTTCAGGAATGGGTACATCAAACACCGAGATTTCCCAGAACAAGATTTTCCAGACTTCCACAGATCCCTGGTATTCTATGGCTCATGAATTGGGGTTCTATAACAATGTTGATGTTAGTAATATTTCTTACTCTAAATCATCAAACATGAAGTTATGTATCTATTAAAACATATTGAAAATGGTAAATTTTCTATAAAAAAGAAATTTAATGTTTTATATTATATTATTTTAATATTTTTCATTATTTTACTTTGTTTTTTGGTTAATTGCATATCCTCTAGTACTCCAGACAATTTCTGAGTTCTTCCAATATATTTTAATTTTTAAAATGCTCAATGATTGAATAACTTTGGAAGCACAAATAAGTAAGTGTGGCTAAGGATTATTTTCTCTCTCTCTGATGTTTGGGGAGGGAAAGCTGAAGAAATCTCAATAATTTTTTTCTTTTAGAGGTTTAAAAAATATCTTTATGTGTTATAGTCATAGGACATGTTGGAAATTTTCCACAAATCTTGACTGAAATGGAATTTTTTTTATTGCATATCTTGGATTGTATATGTAAAAAGAAAATAAGACACATATAAAGCTTTTTCTATATAAGGTAAAAAGACCTTCATAGACTTCTCATATTTTTTCACCTCTTCCCTACAGGAATGAAATATCACATAACTTGGGACTAGTGAGAGACTAAAAAGGGCTTCTCTATAAAAAAAGGTGACAAAGGTAATAAGAAGGGAAAAATATCCCAATTTTCAAAAGAAAATTGATTCTGCAAACTTTAGACCAAGAAAACATTGTATGATATAACAGTAATATTGCTTTAAGAGTGACTTTGAATGTAAAGATTATTTTGACAATAATAAATAGCCAAATTAACTATAAAGGATATTACTTGCATCTAGAGAATGAACTAATAAATAGAAGTATGTATTGAATAACTTCACATATCTATTTATCTAAATCTATTTGTGTCTAATGATAGCCATTTCCAGGACAATGTGGGGAAAGAGGAAAAGAAAAAAAAAAATTACAGAATAATTTTATTTTATATTTGAAAGATATAGTAAGTTTTACATGGTATTATAATATTTTTATATGAAATCATCTTTTTTATTGTACTATGTTATGGAAATGCTTTTTTATTACATAAATTATGTTTTTAAAAAAAAATTCCTGAGGAATGATTAAACTTCTAAAACATAATTAAATGAATAATTAGTGAAAAGGAATAAAAAAGATTGTTAGTTAGAAAATAGTGTGGCATTATAGAAAGGCAGCCTTTCTTCATCAATAATTGATCATGATGAACTAAGCTTACTGCCTTTTTTTTTACAGATTAAAAAGCAACAATGTAAATATAGTTTATTGAAACCTTACCGAAGCATTTGATAAAAAAAAATTCATCCTATTCCCAGAGGAAAAATAGAACATAAGAAAAATATAATAACTTTAAATGAATTCAGGATTGATTGAATGGCAAGAACTGAAGAATCATCAGTGTCAATTTGGAGGGACATCTCTGATGTAGTGACTCAAGATCTGTTTGGCTCCATATTTTGACATTTTTGTCAATGACTTTGATAAATAACCAGATGACATGAGAATCAAATTTGTAGATATCAAAAGAAAAAACTAATCTTGAAAAACCTCAGATCAACAGAATAATATGAAACACAATATAGGCAAATGTTTATGTCTTATAGTTGGATTACAAAATCATTTTTACAACAATAAGAAAGGGGAGGTATAAAAATACACCCATTTATCTGAAAAAGATCTTGGAGTTTTCATGGACAACAAGCTCAATATGAGTCAACAGTGCGATATAGCAAATGTGGAATTTTTTGCAATCTTTGACCATCTTAGAAGGAGTATAATGTCTAGCAGTAAGAATGTAATAGCCTTGTTCTACCTTTCTTTTGTCATATTACATCTGGAATACCCTGTTTAATTTTGCCTGCTACATTTTCAGAAGGAAAGAATGTCAAAAGGATGGTAATCAGGATGGTGAAAGGAATCATAATGTTCTATACTGATCCTGACTCACATCAGTCCCCTAGTAATTTAGCTTAAATATTGGAACAAAACAAAAAATCATCATGTTTTTCTATAATAAAAAAGATTCAAGGTGGGGGAAGGGTGGATCCAAGATGGCAGAGAGTAGACAGGTCTTCATTTGAGCTCTTCCTGGTTTCCCTTAGATCAACATCAGATCAAGCCTTTGAACTAGTTTTGGAGTGATAGAACATACAAATATTTGGAGAATAACAAATTTCTACCAGAAGATATTTTGAAAGAACTTCAGAAAAGTTCTGTTTCAATCAGGCACAGGGCGAGGAGGGGAAGGAAAGGAAGGAGGGGGATGCAGTCAAGTGCAGGAATAGTGCTAGGATCCAGACAGAGTGCTGTGCACATGGAGGGGAGATTTACTGGGAGGCTCTTAGCCAAAATAAAGCAACATTGGCTATTCTGCTCTAGTTCAGAAGTCAGTGGACCAGCAGACTAGCTGTGAGATCTCCAATGCAACTACAGAAGGCAAATAGTGAGCACTAAACCCCAGAATCACATGGGATTTAGGCTTATCCAATGTAAGGGTCTTTTTACGAGTCAACACAGTCCAAACAGGAAGTAAGAAGCCAGAAGTGCTTGAAGTTCCTAGAAGTAATTTCTGTGGACAGAAGACTGCTCCATGGGTTGGACTTTGGTCATATTGAGATTTCTTCATAATGGGAGATGTCTCCTTCTCTGATTGGCTGTGTGTAACCTTACAAACCCTTTTTAAGCCCACTGCAGCAGGAAGTTGCTATCTTTATTCTGGGGTAGCTGAACCAAGTGGATGGATAGCCAAGAGAGGTAAGGAGCTTGATAGTGAGCACGTGGGTCTCTTGCAGACCTAGTGTTCACTTGGGAGTTAACAGGTCAGGGCATTATATGAGCAAGTATAATAAAGACTTTAAGTTTGCTCATGGCTATTCTTGAGCACTCTATCAGTTATTAAACTATGGTTCAAGAAATCTCAGCCAGAGACCTCTGAAGGCCTCAGAGGAGGTGAGTTGGATTAAGTTGACATTGCAAAGGTCAATGACCAGAAGATTCTCTGATATCCTGGGAATTAGGAGAGAATGGCAAAGTAAAAGTATAGAGTAATGCTAGGGCATTAGCAAATGAAATGACTGCCCAGGATTAAGTCTTTCTGTACTTTTCAACCCAACACAGAAAAGAAGTCAATAGCACTGGCCCCAGTGCCTCATGAAGCCATTGTCACCTATGGAGGAAGCTTGGGACAATTTCCCTTTTGCCTTAAGAGCAGATATCCACCTTTAAAATGAGCAAAAAAGCAAAAACAAACAAACAAACAAACAACAACAATAACAACAACAACAACAAAAAACACCTCTGACCACAGATAGCTTTTATGGAGATAGAGAAGAATTGATCTTAAAATCTGAGGACACTAAAAATAAATCATCCCCAGATGAAGCCCTGTAGGGTGATATAAATTGGTCTCCATCTCACAAGGCTCTCTTGGAAGAATTAAAAAAATATATATCTTAAAAAAGAGTTAGAAGAAAAATGGGGAAAGGAAATGAAAACGTTGCAGAAAAGTGTGGAAAATGAAACATGGAAATTTTCTGAAGAAAACTCCTTTAAAAATAGATATAGGGAAATGGAAAAAAAAAAGCTATAACTCCTTACAAAATAGATTTGTGGAATGGAAAAAGAAATCAACTTGCTCAAAAATAAAATTTGTGAAATGAAAAAAAATGCAGTGAACAAAACAGCTCATTTAAAAGTTCAATTGGCCAAATCCAAAAGGAGATAAAAAAGGTAAGTGAAGAAAATAATTCACTAAAAATTAGAATTGAACAAATAGAAGTGAACTACTCAATGAGATATCAAGAATCAGTCAAACAAAATAAAAATAAATGAAAAAAATGCAACAAAATGTAAAATATCTAATTGGAAAAACAACTGACCGGGAAAATAGGTCTAGAAGAGAAAATCTAAGAATTATTGGACTTTCTGAAAACTATGATGCAAAAAGAAAGCCCAGACAACATCTTTCAGGAAATCATCAAACAAAACTTCCCTAATGTCCTAGAACCAGAGAGTAAAATAAACATTGAAAGAATTGGCATCACTTCCTGAAAGAGATCCCAAAATCAAAACCCCAAGGAATATCATAGTTAAATTTCAGAATTATTTGATTAAGGAGAAAATATTGCAAGCAGCCAGAAGGAAGTAATTCAAATCAAGAAACCACAATCAGGATTATTCATAACCTAGCAGTTTCCACTTTAAAGGATTGAAAAGCCTGAAATATGATATACTGGAGGGCAAAGGAACTTGGATTGCAGCCAAGAATCAACCATTCATAAAAATTAAGCATTATCTTTCTGGGAAAAAGATCTACATTCAATGACGCATGTGAATTTCATTTATTTCTGATGAAAAGACCAGAGCTAAGCAGAAAATTTGATCTTCAAATATAGAACTCAAGAGAAGTATAAAAAGGTAAAAAGGAAAGAAAAAAATAACTGTTTCTTTTAAAAGTTAAAAAGATTACACCCCCATATGGGAAGATGATATGTTTAACTCTTGAGAATGATATCTCTGTTGGAGGTATAATTAGAGGATGCAGGTATAATTTGATTTTGGTGTGATCATATTAAAAAAAAAAAGCTACAGGTGGAAAGGGGATTGTACTGGAAATAGAGGAAAGGGGAGGAAAACAGGGGAAATTACATGTTGTGAAAATACAAAATATACCTATTATAATTGAGAGAAAGAAGGGAGGAGAATGAACATTGTGTGAACTTTACTCTCATTGAATTAGGCTGAAAGAGAGGATATCAAGCATATTTAGCTTACAGAGAAACTTGTCTCTCTATGGGGAAATAGCAGAGGAATGGAGAAAGGAAAGGGAAAGGCTAATAGAAAGGAGAACAGAAATAGAAGGGGAAAGGGCTAAGAAAGGGGGAGAGACTGTAAAAGAGGAGGGCTGTTTGAGGGAGAGAGTGGTCAGAAGCAAAACACTGGGGAAAAGGGAAAGAGGGGAAGGAAAGAAAAAAATATAACCTGGGGAACATAAGATAGCAGGAAATAGAGAGTTAGTAATTTTAGCTGTGAATGTGAATGGGATGAATTCTTCCATAAAATTCAAGCAAATTGCAGACTGGATTAAAAGCTAGAATCCTACAATATGTTGTTTAGAAGAAACACCCCTTTCTTTTAAAAAATATTTAAACATACTTATAGCTAATTTTCAACATTTACCCTTGCAAAACCTTGTGTTGTAAATTTTTTTCCTCACTCTTTCCCCCATCCCCTTGCCTAGACAGCAAGTAATCTAGTATATATTAAACAGGTGCAATTCTTCTATATATATTTCCACAACTATCATGCTGCACAAGAAAAAAATCAGATCAAAAAGAGAAAAAAAAATGAGAAAGAAAACAAAATGCAAGCAAACAACAACAAAAAGAGTCAAAATACTTGTGATCCCATTCAATCCCCACAGTCCTTTCTCTGAATGCAGTTGGCTCTCTTCATCACAAGACCAATGGGACTATCCTGAATCATCTCATTGTTGAAAAGAGCCATAATAAATTCTCCTCCAGCCCCTTAAGAAACACATTTAAAGCAGAGTGATACATACATAATAAAGGTAAAAGACTGGAGCAGAATCTATTCTGCTTCAGCTGAAGAAAACAACAACAGCAACAACAAAAACAAAACAACAACAACAACAATAAAAACCATGAGTAATAATCCTGATCCCAGATCAGCAAAATCAAAAATAGATTTAACTAAAAGAGAAAAGGAAGGAAACTACATTTTGCTAAAGGGTACCATAAATAACAAAGTAATATCAATATGAAACATATGTACCAAGTGGCATAGCATCCAAATTCATAGAGAAGAAGTCAAGAGAGCTGCAAAAAAAGACAGCAAAACTATACTAGGGGATCCTAACCTTATTCTCTCAGAACTAGATTTATAGAACCACAAAGAAAGAAGTTAAGGAAATAAATAGAATTTTAGAAAACTTAGGTATGATAGACCTTTGGAGAAAATGGAGACAGAAAGGAATATACTTGTTTTTTCTTGGCAGTACATACAACCTACACAAAAATTAACTATGTATTAAAACATAAACCTCAAAATGAAATGCAGAATGACAGAAATAGTAAATGCATTTTTTTTTCAGATCAGGGTGCAATAAAAAAAATAAAAGGCCAGGGAAAAAAGACCAACAATTAATTGGAAACTAAATAATTTAATTCTAAAGAATGAGAGGATAAAACAGCAAATCATATTTCATTCAATAGATGATTTCATTCAAGAGAATGAAAATAAAGAGACAACCTACCAAAATTTATGGGATGCAGCCAAAGCAGTTCTTAGAGGAAGATTTATATCTCTAGATGCTTACTTACATAACATAGAGAAAGAGAAGATCAATGAAATGGGCATGCAACTAAAAATCTAGAAAAAGAACAAATTAAAACCCCCAATTAAATACCAAATTTGAAATTCTGTAAATAAAAGGGGAGATTAATAAAACTGAAAGTAAGAAAATGATTGAACTAATAAACAAAAATAAGAGTTGATTTTATGAAAAAAAAAGCCCAAACTGATAAACCTTTAGTTAATTTGATTAGAAAAAAGAAAGAAGAAAATCTTTAGTCTCAAAAATGGAAACAGAACTTTCCACCAATAAAAAGGAAATTAGAGCAATAATTAAGTTCTATTTTGCCCAACCATATGTCAATTAGTCTGATAATCTAAGTGAAATGATTAATACTTACAAAAATGTGGATTGCCTGGATCAACAGAGAAGAACACGAGTTACTTAGGCTCATTTTAGAAAGAGAAGCTGAACAAACTATTAGTCAAAAATCCCTAAGAAAAAATCTCCAGGGCCAGATGGATTCACATGCTAATTCTACCAAACATTTAAAGAACAACTAATTCCAATACTACATAAAGTATTTGGTAAAATATGGAAAGAAGGAGTCCTACCAAATTCCTTTTATGATTCAGATATGGTCCTGTTTCCTAAACCAGGTAGGGTCAAAACAGAGAAATAAAATTATGGACCAATTTCCCTACTAAATATTGATGCAAACATCTTAAATAAGATTATTATCAAACAGATTACAGCAAATAATCCTCAGAATAATACATCATGACCAAGCAGGTTTTATACCAGAAATATATGGCTGGTTCAATATTAAGGAAACTATTACCATAATTGACTATACCAATAACCAAACTAATAGAAATCACATATTATCTCCTTATATGTAGAAAAAGCATTTGATAAAATCCAACACCCATTCCTATTTAAAACACTAGAAAGTATAGTATAAATGGAGTTTTCCTTAAAATGGAATTTATTTAAAACCATCATCACACATCCATCATAAAACGAGAACCATTCCCAATAAGATCAGTAGTGAAACAAGGTTGTCCACTGTCTTCATTACTATTCAATATTGTATTAGAAATATTATCTTTAGCAGTAAGAAAAAAAAAGAAATTAAAGGAATTCGAGTAGGTAATGAGGAAACAAAATTATATCACTCTTTGCAGATGATATGATAGTATACTTAGAGAATCCTAGAGAATCAATTAAAAATCTACTAGAAACAACTTCAGCAAAGTTCTAGGGTACAAAATAAATACACATAAATCATCAGTATTTTTTTATGTAATCAACAAAATCCAGCAGCAAGTGATACATAGATAAATCCATTGAAAATCAGTGTAGGTAATATAAAATTTTGAAGAATCTACCTGCCAAGACAAAATCAGGAATTATATGAACACAATTACAAAATATGTTCCATAAAATAAAATCAGATATAATCAGTTGAAAAAATATCAACTGCTCCTGGGTGGGCTGAGCTAATATAATAAAAATGACAATACTACCTAAATGATTCAATGCCATACCAGTCAAACTACCAAGAAATTATTTTACAGATCTAGAAAAAATAGAAAAATAATAACAAATTTTGTCTGGTAGAACAAAAGGTCCAGAATTTCAAGGGAATTAATGAAAAAAAAAAAAAAGCAAAGAAAGGTGGCCTAGCTATACCTGACCTAAAATTGTATTATAAATCCATAGTCATCAAAACCACTTGGTACTGGCTAAGAAATAGAGTAGTTGATCAGTGGAGTAAGTTAGATTCACAATGCACAATAGTCAATGACTATAGTAACCTAGTAGTTGTTTGATAAATCCAAAGACCCCAGTTTCTGGGGTAAGAACTCACTATTTGACAAAAAGTATTGGGAAAATTGTAGTATGGCAGAAAGTAGGCATTGACCCACATCTAATACCTTATCCCAAGATAAGGCCTAAATGGCTTCATGATTTAGATATAAAGAGTGATACTATAAGGAAATTAGAAAAACAAAGGATAGTCTACCTCTCAGATCAGTGGAGAAGGAAAGAATTTGTGGTCAAAATAAACCTGGAATACATTATGGAATGCAAAATGGATAATTTTGATTATTTTAAGTCAAAGTTTTTGTAGAAACAAATTCAATGCAGACAAGATTAGAAGGAAAACAATAAAATGAAAAAAATTACATTCAAAGATTCTGATAATAACCTTATTTTTAAAATATATAGACAATTGGCTCAGTTATAAGAATCCAAGCCATTCTCCAAATAATAAATGGTCAAAGGACGTGAACAAATAATTTTCCAATGAAGAAACTAAAACCATTTGTAATCATATGAAAAAATGCTCTAAATTATTATTGATCAAAGAAATGCAAATTAAGACAACTCTGAGATACCACCACAAATCTCCAGATTAATTAAAATGACAGGAAAATATAATGATGCATTCTGGAAGGGATGTGGAATAACTAGGCCACTAAGGCATTGTTGGTGGAGTTGTGACCTGATCCAGACATTCTGGAGAACAATTTAGAACTATGTCCAAATGACTATCAAACTGCATATACCCTTTGATCCAATGGGTCTGTATCCCAGAGATCATAAAAAAGAGGATACATGCAAAATTGTTTACAGCAGCCCTTTTTGTAGTGGCAAAAAACTGGAAACTGAGTGGTTTCCCATCAGTTGGAGAATAGCTGAATAAGTTATGGTATAAGAATGTTCTGGAATATTATTGTTCTATAAGAAATGTTCATCAGGGTAATTTCAGAGAGACCTGAAGAGACTTAGATGAAATGATGCTAAGTGAAGTGAATAGAACCAGGAAAACATTGTACACAGCAATGGCAAGATTATATGATGATCAATTCTGATGGACATGGCTCTTTTTAACTGTGAGGTGATTCAGACCAGTTCTGATGGTCTTGTGATGAAGAGAGCTTTCTGCACCCAGAAAGAAAACTGTGGGGATTGAGTGTGGATCACAACATAGTATTTTTACTGTTTTGTTTTTGTTTGCTTGCATTTTGTTTTTGTTCTCATTTTTCCCTTTTTGATCTGATTTTTCTTGTGCAGCATAATTGTGGAAATATGTATAGAAAATTTACACATGTTTAACATATATTAGACTACTTGCCATCTAGGTGAGGGGTTAGTAGAAGGGAAGGATGAAAATTGATTTTGCAAGGGTGAATGTTGAAAATTATCAATGCATATGGTTTGAAAAAAAACTTTAATTAAAAAATATTAAAGAGCCTTATGCTAGTTTTCTCTTGGCCAAGTAATATTTATTTTTTCCTACAGATATCTTTGAATGTATACCACTTATTTCAATTGTCCTCATCTTAATATTCCTTGAATGTCCCTACCCAGTTCCACCTTTTATCGGAATGCTTTCTTTTTCTCTCTACTTTGTCATATCTCATCGTCCTTCAGACAATATGGTATTTTGAAAAAAAAAACAGTTTAGATTTTATGTCAGAAGACATAAGTTAAACTTCTAGATTTACTATTTGCCATATGTATTCTTGGACAAGTCATTTAAACCTGGGAGGTGTTAATGGTAATTGGGATCATGAGAGCCCATTTTCTCATCTGTATAAGGAAAGATTAGTAAGGTGATTTCTAAGAGTCTTTTTTTTTTTGCTTTAAATCTTATTATTATGTAAAATGCCATTGCAAAAAAAATCTTTAGAGAAAAGTATGACAACATGGAATGGTAGAATGAGCACTGTTCTGAGTCAGGGCCCCAGGACTTGAGATCGGGATATTTCAATACTGTTGGGGGTTTTCTTCATTTATGAAAGTGTCCTGGCTGCTGAAAACTGTCTGTTTGCCTAATATTATGTTGAAACATGAAGATATGGCAGCTTATCCTTTTCTTAAGCACCCATAAGGTTGGCATTTATCTGCTTGCCCAAGGGTACACTACACTATTTTGCTGTACAAAAAGAATCGGACTTTGAAATAGTGTACTATTAGCCTGTGAAGGAAATCAAAAATACAGGTGGACAAAAATAGAGGGATTGGGGATTCTATGTAGTGGTTCTTAGTCATCTCCCAGAGTTCTTTCCCTGGGTTTAGCTGGTTCAGTTCATTTCTGCTCAATTGGAATTGATTTGGTTCATTTCATTATTGAAGAGGGCCACATCCATCAGAATTGATCATCATATAGTATTGTTGTTGAAGTATATAATGATCTCCTGGTCCTGCTCATTTCACTCAGCATCAGTTCATGTAAGTCTCTCCAGGCCCTTCTGAAATCATCCTGCTGGTCATTTCTTACCAAACAATAATATTCCATAATATTAATATACCACAACTTATTCAGCCATTCTCCAATTGATAGGCATCCACTCAGTTTCCAGTTTCTGGCCACTACAAAGAGACCTGCCACAAACATTCTTGCACATACAGGTTCCTTTCCCTTCTTTATGATTTCTTTGGGATATAAGCCCTGTGGAAACACTGCTGGATCAAAGGGTATGCACAGTTTGATAACTTTTTGAACATAGTTCCAAATTGCTCTCCAGAATGGCTGGATGTATTCACAATTACACTAACAATGTATTAGTGTCCCTGTTTTCCCACATCCCCTCCAACATTCCACATTATCTTTCCCTGTCATTCTAGCCAGTCTGACAGGTGTGTAGTGATATCTCAGAGCTGTGTTAATTTGCATTTCTCTGATTAATAATGACTTGGCGCATCTTTTCATATGGCTAGAAATAGTTTCAATTTCTTCATCTGAGAATTGTCTATTCATATCCTTTGACCATTCATCAACTGGAGAATGGCTTAATTTCTTATAAATTAGAGTCAATTCTGTATATATTTTGGAAATGAGGCCTTTATCAGAACCTTTGACTGTAAAAAGGTTTTCCCAGTTTATTGCTTCCCTTCTAATCTTGTCTGCATTAGTTTTGTTTGTACAAAAACTTTTCAATTTGATATAATCAAAATTTTCAATTTTGTGATCAATAGTGATCTCTAGTTCTTCTTTGGTCATAAATTCCTTCCTCTTCCACAGATCTGAGAGGTAAATTATCCTATGCTCTTCCAATTTATTGATAATCTCATTCTTTATGCCTAGGTCATGAACCCATTTTGACTGTATCTAGGTATACGGTGTTAAATTTCCAATTTTCCCAGCAATTTTTGCCAAACAATGAGTTCTTATCCCCCAAACTGTGGTCTT
Source organism: Antechinus flavipes (assembly GCF_016432865.1). Lineage (NCBI taxonomy): Eukaryota > Metazoa > Chordata > Mammalia > Dasyuromorphia > Dasyuridae > Antechinus > Antechinus flavipes. The sequence goes on along the minus strand of NC_067398.1, from coordinate 302,430,623 downwards.
TGGGTTTGTTAAATACTAGATTATTAAAGTTATTGTCTGTTTTGTACTTTCTCTAACAAGACCTTATTTACTTTCTCTACAAAGAAATAGGATTTTTCTGCTAGAAACTATTTATCCCTCTGTAGGGACCTTGCCACCAAAAAAGTCAGTCTTTCTATTCATGCATAGCAAAGGCTGACTTCCTAATGTCAATAATAAATTTCTTTTTGCCCGTCTAGCTTTTCAGGTTCATAAATTCCTTTATGAAGGACCTCTGCATTGACCAAAGGGGTTTCCACAACTTTCTTCCCTGTGCCAAATCCTAGGAGAACTGAGGAGACCCTGTACCAAACCTCATCATTTGGGGACACAAACCAAAACCTCATCAACCTCAATAAAAAGATATCAAAATAAAAACTTCCATGGAACTTTATGTTAAATTTCAGAACTATCAGATCAAGGGGAAAAAATGTAAGTGGTTAGAAAGAAACAATTCACATATTAGGGGGCTACAATCATCATCAGATAGATGATCTAGCAAAGGAGTTAGAACTATCACCAAGAATAACATACCTGCTAAAATTAAGCATAATACATCAAGGGGGAAAATGGTCATTCAATGAAATAGAAAAGGATTTCAAGCTTTCATAAGGAGAAAACAGAATTAAGCCCAAAATTTGATCTCCAACATTAAGATCCAAGAGAAGCATAAATAGGTAAAAATGGAAAAGAAAATGTAAGGTATTAAATAAAGTTAAACTGTTTACATTCCTATATGGAAAGATGATAATGTAATTTAAAAAAAAAATGTATCACTAGTAGTACAGATAGAAGGAATATACATAGATAAGGATTAGGTATAAGGTGAATTAGAGGGAATGACCAAAAAAATAACTAAGGGATGAGAAAGAGGAGCACATTGGGTGCAGAAGGAAGGAAGTAGAATAAAGTAAATTCTTTTAAATGAAGAGATATGAAAAATCTATTACATTGGTGCGTACCATGGGCATTGCTTGAATCTTATTCTTATCAGCATTGATTAGAATAGGGAATGATTTACATAATTAGTTGAATCTACAAATCTCTTTTACCCCACAGGGAAGTGGGAGAGAAGGACATTAAGCAAAGGGGAGGGAAAACCAGAGAAAGGAGGGCAGATTAGAGGTAGTAGCATGCAGAAGCAGAATATTTTTGAGGCAAAAAGTGAAAGGAGAGAGAGAGGGAGGGAAGGAGAGAGAGAAGGAGGGGAGAGAGAGAGAGAGAGAGAGAGAGAGAGAGAGAGACAGACAGAGAGAGAGGGAAACAGAAACCGAGACAGAGACAGAGACAGAGACAGAAAGGCAGAGAGACAGACAGAGACAGAGACAGTGACAAAGAGAGACAGAAAGACATAAAGAGAGAGAGAGAAAGAGAATATAAGAGACTGGGACAAAATCTATTATGCTTCAGTTTTATTTTTTAAAAAAGGCATGAGTAATAACCCTGATCTCAAAGTAAGAGTAAAAATAGACCTAATTAAAAGAGATGAAGAAAGAAATTATATCTTGCTAAAAGATACCATAGGTAATGAAGCAATAACAATATTAAACATATATGCATCAAGTAGCATAGCATCCATTTTTTTAAAAAGAAATCAAATGAATTACAAGAAAAAATAGAGAGCAACTCAGCTGTCCATCTCAGAATTCAATAAATCCAACCAAAAATAAATAATAAAGAAACAAATGAGGTAAATGAAATATTAGAAGAGTTAGATATGACAGACCTTGGGGAAAAAAAACTTAATGGGAAGAGAAAGATTCCTTTTTTTCAGGAGCACATGTAACCTAAACCAAAAAATGATCATGTATTTCAGCATAAAAACCTCAAAAATCAACTGTTGAAAGGTAGAAATATTAAATGATTTCTTTTCAGATCATAATGAAAAATTACATTCAGCAAAAGGCATTGGAAAGATGGATTAAAAATTATTTGTAAGCCAAATAATATAATCTTAAAGAATGAATCAAAGAACAAATCATAGAAAGAAATAATAATTTTATTAAAGAGAATGACAACAATGAAACAACACAACAAAATTTATGGGATGCAGCCAAAGCAGTACTTAAGAAAAAAAAATTTCTCTAAATTCGTACATAAGCAAAGTGGGGGGTGGGGGTGGGGTGGAAATAAAGTATGAACTGGGCATGCAACTAAAACAAACAAACAAACAAAAAATTCTCAGTTTTGTTCCAAATTAGAAATCCTGAAAATCAAAGGTGAGAATAAGATTAAAAAAATTGTTGAATTTATACATAAATCTAGGAACTAGTTTTATGAAACAACAACAATAACAAGATATATAAGCCATTGATTAATTTGATTTAACAAAAGAAGAAAACGAACTATTTAGTATCAAAAATGACAAACTGAAATCATTACCAAAGAACAAGAAATTAAAGCAATCCTTAGGAGATATTGTCCAATTATATGCCAATAAATCCAGCAATCTGGGTGAAATTGATGCATATTTGTACAAATGTAAATTGCCTAGATTAACATAATAGAAAATAGATTGCATAAATAACCCCATCTTAGAAAAACAAATTGAACAAGCCATTAATGAACCCCTAAGAAAAAAATCCAGTGCCTAATGGATTCACAAATGAATTCTAGAAAACATTTTAAGAAAACTTAATTTTAATATGATATAAACTATTTGAATAAATAGGTGGAGTCCAAACAAATTCCTTTTATGATGTAAATATGGTACTGATACCTAACACAGATTGAGTTAGAACAGAGAATAAAATTTTAGACTAATTTCCCTAATCCTTATTGATGAAAAAATTTGAATAAAATACAAGCAAAGTGATTACAGCAATGTAGCACAAAAATTATACACTATAATTAGGTGAGATTTACACCAGGAATTCAGGATTTATTATTAGGAAAACTATTAACACAATTCACTATATCAATAACAAAATCCACAAAAATCATATGTTTATTTCAAAATACAGTTCCCATTCCTACTAAAAATACTAGAGAGCAAGGGAATAAAATGAATCTTCCTTAAAATGATAAGCATCATCTATATAAAATCCTCAAGTATTACATACAATTGAGATAAGCTAGAAACAAGTTTGCCCATTATCACCACTATTATTCAACATAAGAAAAGAAATGGTAGTTATAGCAATAAAAGGGGAAAAAAGAAATTGAAGGAATTAGAATAGGCAATAAGGAAACAAAATTATCACTCCTTGCAAATGATATGATGGCATAGTTAGAAGAACCTGAGAGAATCAACTGAAAAATTACTTGAAATAATTAATTATTTTAATAAAGTTTCAGGATATAAGATAAACCCACATAAATCAGCAGCATTTCTAGATATTACCATCAAAGTTCAGCAGCAAGAGATAGAGAGAGAAATTCCATTCAAAATAATTGTAGACAGTACAAAATATTTGGAAGATTGTTAGGGCAATCTTAGGAACTATATGAACACAATTATAAAACATTTTTATACAAATAAATTCAGATCTAAACAACTGGAAAAATATCAATTACTCATGGGTTAGTCTGAATCAATATAATAAAAATAATAATTCTGCCTGAACTAATTTACTTCTTCAGTGCCATACCAATCAGTCTACCAACAAATTATTTCATAGAGCTAGAAAACAAATTAACAACAAAATTCATCTGGAAGAATAAGAAGTCAAGAATATCAAGTAAATAAATGAAAAAAAAATTACAAAGGAAGTAGTCTGGCAATATCAGATCTAAAATTATATTATAAAGCAGCAATCATCAAAGCTATCTGGTACTGGCTTAGAAATAGAGTGGTGGATCATTGGAACAAATTAGGTACAAAGATACAGTAGTCAATGACAAAAGTAACTTAGAGTTTGATAAACTCAAGATATCAGTCTTTGGGGTAAGAACTCACTATTTGACCCCACTACCCCCCCCCAAAAAAAAAAAAAACTATTGGGAAAACTGAAAAACAATAGTTCACAAACTAGGTATGTCTTTCCCCCCTCTTTGATCTGTTTCTTCTTTCATAACCATGAATAATATAGAAATATGTTCCACTTGATAGCACATATATAATCTATATCAAATTGCTTACCATTTTTTGGAAGAGAGGAGGGAAGAGAGGGAGGAAGAAGAATTTGAAACTCAAAATCTGATAATGTAAATGCTAAAAAGTTGGCTTGACATTTATTTGGGAAAAAAAGTAAAATACTGTTTTAAAAATTACTTTTTCTAGCTCTATAAAATAATTCTGTGGTAGTTTGGTATGGCAATGAATAAGTAAATTAACTGTAAAAGTATCATTACAAAGATTCATCCTATCTATAAGCAATTAATATTTCTTCACTTTTTGTAGATCTATATGTGTGTGAATTGTATTCCTATAATCTCTGGATTTGTCTTGATAAATAGGTTCCCAAGTATTTAAAATTATTTGCAATTCTTTTAAATGAAATGTTTCTTTCCATCTCTTCATGCTGAGTTGTGATGGTAGTATATAAAAATGCTTATAATTCATGTGAAGCTTTGTTGAAGTTTTTGATTATTTCAAATAGTTTTTAATTGATTCTCTAAGGTTTTAATAGGAACACATTGTATTTTGTCAAAAGCCTTTCTGCATCTACTGATAAAATGATATTATTTTTGTTGTTATTTTTATTGATATGATCAAGTGTCTGATAGTTGTCTTAATATTAAACTAGCCCTGTATTCCTGGCATAAATCCCACTTGGTTACATCTTTATGATGGCTTAATAAGCAAGAGCAAAAGGTCAAGAATATCAAGGAAATCAAAGAAAAAAATGTTAATCATTTTGTAAACCAGAAGATGCAATATAAATGCTATCAGAATCATCATCTACTTGAAATTTTAAAAAGGCAAAAACAAGGTTCCTGTCCTCAAGAGCCTTATGTTTTAGTGGGGGAGATGTCATGCAAAAAAAAATGTACTTATTGGATACATGCACTATAAATGGGAAGTTCAAATGTTTATTGGGATTCAGTTAAAGTCAATGAACCTTTATTAAACACCTACTGTGTGCAAAGCACTGTGCTATAAGGTGGAGAGATGAAGGTGAAAATGAAATTGTCTCAGTCTCCAAGGATTTTCCATTTTCCATCAGAACTTAAGACATAGGACTTTGATTTATCATTTCCAGACTTAGTTCACCAGTTGCTTTCCACCAGTGACCATTATTTAACCAAAAATCTTAGACTTAGAACTTAAAAGCAATCTTAGAGATCATTTAGTCTAAAACTCACTTTAAAATGGGCAATTTGGGCCTCAGAGAAGTAATATAATTGGGATAATGACTGATTTAATAAAACTTGTTTTTATATAGAACTTTATAGTTTCCTAGCACATTACTAATGAGTTCTTATATTTTCACAACAACCCTTTGAGGATGTATACTACTGCTACTATTGCCCCAATTTTATAAAGAAAATAATATCTCATATAAGATAAAGCAGCTTGCCCATGGTCACATAGCATGTTGTTTGTTTTCTAAGAAGATCAATGACATCATGGGATGAAATGAATTTAAGTGAGGCAGGGTCACACAAAATAGTCTCACTCTCTTTCAGAGTCATCAAAATCCAGAGACAAGACAAAGGTCAGGACAACTGGCAATAGCCCAGGGTGCAGTGAATGACTTTGGCATCTTTAACGTCTGACCAGGCTCTAAGTTCTCCATAGTGCCTGCTTCAGATACCTTCATGGCCATTGGAACAAATTGTTTTCATCTATCCATTCTTCCAGGAGAAATCTTCATATGCTTAGGGTAGCTGTCTCCCTTAACTCACCAGTGGGTTTGCAGTCTCTTAGTTACCCTCAACCTGGTTTAGTCCATGCCTGCTGAGATGGTTTACTAGGGTGTGATGACTTGTAGTCATTGATGAAAACTGGGTGATAGGTAAACACAAAAGGTGGATAAGTAACCTTGAGAAAGACTTGGCAAGCTCTTCTATTATAGACCAGTCCTTCCTAGTCCACACACCATCTAATCAGACAATTAGTAAGTATTGGAAATAAGATTCACTCTTGACTACAAATTTGTTATTCTTTTTACAACAACATATAAATTTTCCAAGCTAGAAGAGAGAGTAAGTAATGCTATGAGATGGTTTCCCATGGAGAAGAAAAGTTTATACCCATAGGAGTCAAAATAGATACAGACAATTTGGAGTTACCCAGATAAACCTCCTGGAGCTTAAGAATTTGGATACCAAAAAATAAAATTAAATTAAAAAAATTTAAAAAAAAAGAATTTGGATACCAAACCTCATTGGCTGTTTGCCCTTCAAAACCTTTCATCACCTGGCCCTACCTCCCACTCCGAATTTCCACCTTCTTATACCTTAGTGCTGTGCTCCAGTAACACTTATTTTCATGTTGTTCTTTTCTCTCCCCATTATGGTCATTTTCACTGACTGTACCTGGAATGATTTTTTTTCTCCTTTGTCCCTCTTATCTTCCTTAGCTTCCTTCAATCTCCAGCTAAAGTTCCACCTTCTACAAAAAGCCCTTCTAATCCCCTTAAATGCTTACACTTTCCCTCTGTTGATCATTTCTAGTATTTACTGTATATAGATTGTTTGTACAGGATCAATGAGATAATATTTGTAAAGTGTTTAACACTGTGCCAGGTAAATAGGAAGCACTTAAATGCTTGTTCCTTTCCCTTTATCTTTTATGTACATAGTTGCTTGCATTCAGTCTCCTCCATTAAATTGCAGGCTCCTTGAAAACAGGAAGTGGCTTTTATCTTTCTTTGCATCCCTAGGATTAACCACAATGCCTGGCACAAAGATACTTAATTAAAGTTTATTGACTGATCATTGTTACTTTCTAACCAGGAAAAGTGTAGTAGATGTGTTCACACTCTATCTTAAAACTCTCCACCAGCATACATTTACCTTCAAAAATTCTTTTAGATTCTTAAAGAACCTGGGTGCCATTATCTTTCTTTCTGAGGGAACATTCGTGATAGGTAGAGAAAATAGGGTGTACTGGAATGAACATTAGACTTGTGTATTCAAGCCCAAGTTTCTACCACTGATCAGATGTATGGCTCAAGGTAAGTTATTTAACTTTTATGAACTCATTTACCTCATCTATAAAAGAAGAATAAGAATTCTTGGATATTAATCTCAGGACAGTTGGGAGGTATCTCACCATCTGGAACCTCAGTTGGTCAAGAACCTCTCAGCTGCCACAGCTTTTATCTCCAGTACCCTACTTAGTCAAAATATTTATCAAGCACCTACTAAATGTCACTGCCTACACTGGGTATAAAGGAAGGTAAAAGACAAGACCTGCTTTCAAGGAAGTAATAGTATACTATGCATATACAGAATATATGGTGGGGATGCAATATGCAAATAGTTATGTACAAATAGACTTACATGGGATAAAGTGAAGATGATGACTAAAAAGGGAAGGCACTAGAATTAAACATTAGATATCAGCATTGGTGAGAAAATCAGAAAACTGATATTATTGTATTAAAGTCATAAGGGCCTTCCAAGACCACATACCCCAGTCATTTTACAATCCAGGTAACTAGAGCCCAAAGTCATACAGGTGGAGAATACTAGAGGCAGGATTTTAATCTACATTCTCTGATTCCTCAACCACATATGTCTCCACTGAGATAGCCATACCACCTCCTTCAGGGAAAATTGCAGCTGAATACCAGGAAGGCAAAACAGTCATATTAAAGCCTTTTATTATGTTCATCACAAATTGGGAACTGTCTTCTGAAATGGGTGAGCAATTAACACTGATATACTCCTTTATACCCACCAAATTGGAGCTGGCAAGGGTAAGATAATTTTTTTAAATGCATATAGTAGAGAGAAGGGACAGCTAGATAGTGCAGTGAGGATAAAACACTGGGTTGAGAATTAGAAAGATTCATCTTCCTCAGTTCAAATTTAACCTCACACACTTATTAGCTGTTGTGTGACCCTGGGAAATCACTTAAACCAAATTGCCTCATTTCCTCTTCTGTTAAAAAAAATGAGGTATAGGAAGAAATGGCAAGTCACTCCCAGTATCTTTGCCACTCCCCACTCCCCACACAAGCAAAAAACTCCAAATGCGGTCATGAAGAGTTGACATGACTGAAAAAAATGACAGAACAACCAATAAGTGAATAGAGCTCAGGATTTGTATTCAAGGAAGATCTGGATGTAAATCCCGCTTCAGACACTAATTGGTAGTGTGACCCTGGTAACTTCATCTCTTTGCCTCAGGTTTTTCATTTGTAATTGGAGGTAATAATATCATCTAACTTACAGGGTCTTTGAAAAATTATTAAGTAAGATAATTCATGCAAAGTGCTTTAGAAATCTTATAGTATTTTATCAATGCTAACAGTTATTATTATTATAACTTATATCTCTTGGCAAATCACTAAGTTTTCTTTTCTTTTCTTTCTGTTTTCTTTCTGTTAAGTTTTGACTTTCCTATTTGTGAAATGAAGAATTTGGATTCAGTTCTAAGTTCCTTTCTAGCTCTAAATTATTCACTCCCTTAGTCTTTGAATTGTCTTGCACCCAGGAGTCACATTGGCTGCAGATCCTCAGTCATAAGGCTTCTCTCCTTCAAGGCAAGAACCTCAGATGGAGACTTTTGAGCACTGTTCTCATTGACTGGCCAACAATAGTACCCAGGTAAAAACCATACTTGGTTTTAGGCTCTGGTTGTCTCAGAGTGAAAATAAATAGCAATTGTTTTTGTTTAGGTCAAAAATTAGGTCTTTTCTCTCCCATATTGGTTGTTTGTATATATATATATATATATATATATATATATATATATATATATATATGTAAGTATATGTATAGGTACATATATACACACATACAGATATATAAATACATATGTATATATACATATGCACATATGTATCCATATTTGTGGATATTGTGTATGTGTGTATATATATGAATGCACACACAAATATATGGTCATTCTCTGCCTCATTTCTTACCTATCCTTTATCATTAATTGGGCATTGCTTCAATCTAAGACCTATTAAAGGTCTTAGTTTAAAAAGGCCAAGGTTTCCCACTGCTTCCAGGGCCATTTCCAGTCATCATGACTGGTACCAGATGGCTCTAGAGGGGAAAGTGAGGAAGGTGAACTTGCCCAGCTCTCCCTCACTTAAATCCAATTCACTTGCATGTTATGAGATCACCTACCTGATGTCATGGTCTTTTGTTTGTTTGTTTTTGTTTTTTTATTTGAACCATGCTTTTCTTTCATTTTTTATTTATTAATTTTATTATAGCTTTTTTATTTACAAAACATATGGATGATTAATTTTTCAACAATGACCCTTGCAAAAACTACTGTTCCAATTTTTCCTCTTCTTCCCCCCATGCTTCCCTTGATGGTAGGTACTCCAATATATGTTAAATCCAATACATACATACATACATACATACATATTTATACAGTTATCTTGCTGCACAAGAAAAATTGGATCTAGAAAGAAAAAAAAAACCTGAGATGGAAAACAAAAATACAAGCAAACAGTAACAGAAAGAGTGAGACTGCTATGTTGTAGTCCACACTCAGCTCCCATGGTCCTCTCTTTAGGTTTAGATGGCTCTCTTCATCACTGAACATTTGGAATTGGTTTGAATCATCTCATTGTTGAAAAGAGCCACATCCACTGTTGTGTAGTCTTGTTATTACTATGTGCAATGATTTCCTGGTTCTGCTCATTTCACTTAGCATAAATTCATATAAGTCTCTCCAGGCCTTCCTGA